>NC_065545.1:18417606-18727293 GCF_932294415.1 Quercus robur | reverse complement strand
CGACATGCTGGTGAAGAGCCGGAAGGAGGAAGACCACTTGGAAGATCTCAAGGAAACATTCGGCACGCTTCGATCCTACAACATGAAACTCAATCCGGGAAAGTGCGCATTCGGTGTAACGGCAGGCAAATTCCTAGGATTCATGGTATCTCAAAGGGGGATTGAAGCTAACCCGGACAAAATCCGAGCCATAATGGAGATGGCCCCCCCCGAGAAACGTGAAGGAAGTACAAAGCCTTAACGGCAAGGTAGCGGCATTGAATAGATTCGTGTCGAGAGCGACGGACAAGTGTTTACCCTTCTTTTGAACATTGAAAAAGTCATTCGAGTGGACGGACGAGTGTCAGCGAGCCTTCGAGGAGTTAAAAACCTATCTATCTTCACCACCTCTACTGAGCCCTCGCAACCAGGTGAAGAACTCTTCCTCTATTTGGCTGTCTCCCCGGTGGCCGTCAGCGCGGCCTTAATCAGAGAAGAGGACAGGGCACAGAAGCCCGTGTACTACGCCAGCCGGGCGCTCCGCGGTGCCGAAGAAAGATACCAACCTATGGAGAAACTCGCTTTTGCATTGGTCACGGCGGCTCGCAAGCTCAAGCCCTACTTTCAAGCCCATACCGTGAACGTAATGACCGACAAGCCCTTGCGAAGGGCACTGAGTAATCCTGAAGCCGCGGGTCGACTGACGCTGTGGGCAATAGAATTGAGTGAGTTTGATATCAAGTATCGTCCACGTATGGCCATTAAAGGACAAGCTGTAGCCGACTTCATAGCAGAGTTTACGCGTGACGAGGACAAGGGGGCAAAAGAACCCCCCCAGTGGAACATCTACACTGACGGATCATCCAATCGGCGAGTTGGAGGAGCCGGCATAGTATTGCTGTCACCTGAAGGAGACAAGATTGAATGTATGGTCCGTCTCGACTTCCCCATTACCAACAATGAAGCAGAATACGAAGCGGTGGCGGTAGGACTCGACCTAGCCAAAGCCGTCGGAGCTGAAAGTGTGGTCGTGTATTGCGACTCTCAAGTCGTGACCAATCAAGTAAACGGAGATTATGAATGCAAAGGGGAAAGGTTGAAGAGATATCTTGATCAAGTAAGGGCGAGAGTCGACGGGCTAAAAACAATGGTCGTCCAGATCCCCAGGGGAGAAAATGAGCTCACCGATCGGCTAGCCAAAGCCGCTTCAGCAGAACATATGATGACACCGGGTAATGTACTTTCCTTTATTCAAATCTTTCCACTAATAGACCCCGACAACATGCAGGAGATACGCTCCGAAAGAAACTGGACTACACAGATAATTTCATACTTAAAGGACGGGATACTGCCAGAAGAGAAGGAGGCAGCGAGAAAGCTAAAAGTCCAAGCGGCAAGGTTCTTCTTGATAAAAGACATTCTTTACAAGAGAGGTTTCTCCCGTCCTTATCTAAGATGTCTCGGGGTCGAAGAGGCAGACTACGTAATGAGGGAAGTACACGAAGGAATATGCGGGAACCATTCCGGATCGCGATCGTTAGTGCACAAACTAGTACGAGCTGGGTATTACTGGCCAACCATGCAGAAGGATGCCGAGTCTTACGTTAAAAGCTGCGACAAATGCCAAAGGTTCAGCAATTTCATCGGACAACCAGCTGAGGAGCTAACCCCTATAACGGCTCCATGGCCGTTCGCTCAGTGGGGACTAGATATTATGGGACCTTTCCCAACGGCGGTAAGGCAGCTGAAGTTCTTGGTAGTGGGTATTGACTACTTCACAAAATGGGTAGAGGCGGAAGCCTTGACCACCATTACAGAAAAGAACATTAGAAGTTTTGTCTGGCGGTGCATCGTATGCAGGTTCGGTATTCCTAGAGTTCTTGTCTCAGATAACGGGAGGCAGTTCGACAACGGCCACTTCCGGGATTTCTACACACAGCTAGGAATAAAAAACCACTACTCATCACCCGCCCATCCTCAGGCTAATGGCCAGGTTGAAGTCACGAACCGATCCCTGTTAAAGATTATCAAGACTCGGCTCGAGGGGGCAAAGGGCATATGGCCCGAAGAATTGCCGAGCATACTATGGGCATACAGGACAATGGCGAGGACTCCGACAGGAGAGACGCCATTTCGACTGACATACGGGAGCGAGGCGGTCATCCCAGCAGAAGTTGGACTCACAAGTTACAGGGTTCACAACCATGACGAAAGCAGGAATGACGAATCCATGAGGCTACAGCTGGACCTGATAGATGAGGTTAGGTCGGTGGCGGAGCAAAGGATCGCTAGATACAAGGATCGCATGTCCAGACATTACAACACCCGGGTCCGACACAGAAACTTCCAAGTAGGAGACCTCGTACTCAGGAAGGTCATGGGTGCAACTAAAGACCCTGCACAGGGAAAACTCGGCCCCAACTGGGAAGGACCTTATAGAGTTACGTCATGGAAAAGGAAAGGAACGTACCACCTAGAGACAACAGACGGAGAGAAGCTACCGCATCCATGGAATGCCGAGCATTTGAGGAAATACTACCAGTAGTAGTGACACGGCAACCAGTTTTTGTTTGAGCTTTTTATAAGTTTCTCTTTTAACTGTCTTTTTTGCTACAATCTTGTCGTGCCCTTTTTAAGCCCAAAGGGGGCAGGCACTTTTTCCTTTACGCATTTCTATAATCAGATATTACTTTGATCTTCTACTTGGATGTCATTATAATTATCTACAAAATTAACGGAAACTAAATAAAGTCCACAAGATGGACGGATACAAATGCAGTCCACAAGATGGACGGATCATTCTACGGGGATGATAACATCCTACAAGAATAATCATTCAAGTCCACAAGATGGACGGATACAAATGCAGTCCACAAGATGGACGGATTATTCTACGGGGATGATAACATCCTACAAGAATAATCATTCAAGTCCACAAGATGGACGGATCATTCTACGGGGATGATAACCTCTTACAGGGATGATCATTCAAGTCCACAAGATGGACGGATATAAATGCAGTCCACAAGATGGACGGATCGCCCTACAAGGACGATCGCCCTCAGTCCACAAAATTGACGGACAAAATGTCCACAAGATGGACGGATCATCCATCGGGGGTGATATCACCCTACAAGGACGATCACTGTCAGTCCATAAAATGGACAGACACAAAATAAAGTCCACAAGATGGACGGATCATCCTACAAGGATAGTAGCCAAAGTCCACAAGATGGACGGACCACCCTACAGGGATGATATCATCCTACAGGGATGATATCATCCTACAGGGATGATATCATCCTACAGGGATGATATCATCCTACAGGGATGATAACTCAAGTCCACAATGTGGACGGATACAATCGAAAGTCCACAAGACGGACGCATCGTCCTACAAGGACGATCACTGTAAGTCCTTAAATGGACGGACATAAAATAAAGTCCACAAGGCCGACGGGCCATCCTACAGGGATGATGACATCCTACAGGGATGATAACTCAAGTCCACAAGGTGGACGGAAATAATAGAAGAACGTGCCTGCGAAGTGGACGGACCACTGACTACGTTAAATTTTTTTACAAGTCCATTAAATAGGCGGTACATTTAAAAGTGATATACAACGCCACAAAGTGGACGGATCCTCATAATGAACCTCTAAAAATAGACGGAGAAGGAAAATCCTCACGGATGTAAATGCTCAATCAACACAAAATAACAAGTCTGCAATGTGGACGGAGTATCACGGATAAACAAATATTCTCATAAAAATCCTTCCTCAAGAAGGAGGACGGACTTTTAAACAAGTTCCAAACAATGATAGAAAGCATATGAACATTAAGCCAAAAGCCCAGAAGGCAAGTGTTTAATACAATTAAAGAGGACGGATTGTTCTGAAAAGTAAATTTAAAAAAAAAAAAAAAAAGGACGGATTGTTCTCAAAATAAATTACATTGAGATTAATCTTTCTTTGGTTCTGCGACTTGGACACCCTTCGACGGGACGGATTCTCCGTCTCCTTGAACAGCGTCTTCGCCAAAAAGGTCCTCCGTATTTTCGGAGGCGACGGGGAGGGCAGAAGTCTGGGCTTGGTCCTCAAGTTTGACCATTGACAAATCCAGCTCTGGGTAGGCCTTCTTGACCTGACGGAGAGAATCATCGAAGCCTTGAAGGAAAGACTCTGACAGCTCGCCCAAGCAGGACTCTGAGTTGCGGTACTCCTCGACGGCTACCTCTTTCACATGACGGATCTCTTCCTTGAGTTCTTTAATCTCCGCCTCCTTTTTCTCTATGACCGTCAACGCATCGACCGTCTTCTCCTCCAGCTCTTTCCTTGCCTTCTCAGAAAGCTCCAGCTTCTTCTCCATATTGGACCTCCATTTATGGAGTTGACCAAGCTCTTCCTCCGTCTGCCCTGCCTTGGCGCGCACCCTGTCCAAGGTACTCTCACGGTTGAGACACCGGTCCAGTAAACCCTTCATCATGACCAAGGACTGCAAACAAGAAAAGAGCCCGTCACATAATGTAAATAACAACGAAAAAGAAAAATGAACATATTTGACGGACATAACCAACCTGAGCAACGGCAAAGAGGCCCGTCTCCCCCATGGCCTCCGTCGAGTGGTTTCCAAGATCTTCATAGTCTTCCGCCGTGATGATAGAGGACAGCTTCTCCAACGCATACTTGAAGTCGTCGCGGAGAAGGGAAGGAGGTCTCTCTTGCTTACCGTCTGGGGCCGTCATCAATCCTTTTCCCGTCCCCTTCTTAGCTGGGGTGACGGTCTTGTTACCCTCAGCCATTAAACCAACCACAGGTTCAAGAGAGACCTTTGGTTGCTTAAATGGACGGTCGGATTTTGATGTCGGTTTCCTCTTCGGGGCTGAAGCCGACACCCTAGGTACCACCTCGCCGGATTCCCTCTTCTTGACGGCTTGAGACTTGATTAAAGCTCGCCTTTTTGCGTCTTCCATCTCTGCAAATAATGACGGATGAAATTAAAACTAAGTAAAGTCAGTTAAATGGCAAAGTAAAGTCGACGGGCTTACGTCTATGAACTCGCTCGTCGTATCTAATTGCCTCTTGGGTGGGCTCAGGACCGTCGCAGTACCAATGTATGGTCTTCGGGTTCACCAACTTAGCCCAAGTCCTTTCCTCCGGCGTAGTTTTTCTGCAAATATTTTCAAGGAAACTAAATTCCTCAAGGCTGACTTGTGGGCGCCGTCTACCTGCAGAGAAAGGCGATCAAGATATGCACATAAAAATGGACGGATACGAAAAGCATTACAAAATTAAGACGGGTGCATACACGATTGATTTATCACTGCCCAGGTTGTGTCGACGGGCATGTACTCCGTCTCCCCTGGACGGCTCATCCATCTGTCACCCTCCAGGAAGAAGTAGCGACTTTTCCAGTCTCTATTTGGGTCTGGGGTCTCAAAGATCACCTTCAACAAGGGGCTCCGACTAGCAAAACTATACATCCCCCTTGATCCAGAAATCTCGTCTGGACGGTAACAGTGAAGAAATTCACGGACCGTCAGTTTCCTTTCCCCATCCGACATTGCACCGTAAAGAATCTCCATGGCTATGAAGACCCTCCAGGCGTTAGGGGATATCTGGGTGACGGACAACCCCAGATAGTGCAAAAGTTCCCTATGAAGTGTAGAAAGCGGGAATCGAAGTCCAGCCTTCAACGCCTGCTCGTACACTCCGACACCGTCTACCCCTTCATAGTAACACTTCTCCGACACATATGGTAGACGGATGGAAACATAGTCCGGGATTTGGAACTTGGTTCTGAAAGTGCTGAAATGTTTCTCCCTGATGACGGATGTAAACCTATGCACCGTCCACTCTAGCAACATGATGAACTGCCTTAGTCCATCAGCACCTACAACGGACTCCAGTGCTTGATCCCCGTCGTCATCAGAACCCTCTATTTCAACTATCTCCACATCCTCATTTGTTGAGGATGAAGAAGAGGCAGACGGACTCCTATCTTCGCCGGGGCTCTCTTGGTCTTTATGACCGGACGGGTATACATCCTCGTATTCCGTCCCATCACGAACCACCGACTGGTTACTTGACGCACTAGACATTTCCTACAATTGACGATGAAACCTAAGACCGACAGGTTTTAAAGTATTGACGGGTATGGAAAGCCTAACAACAATGCATGGACGGAAATGTAACTTGATTATAGTATTAGAAGTACTTACCACACTTAGCAGAGGAGAGGTGACGGTTGGTGTAATCAGTAGATGCTCGTCCTCGACGGATTGCTCTGACAAGGTTGACGGCTTTGCTCTGACAAACAATTTTTGATTGAAAATTGAAAAAATGAGAGAGTGAGGCGCCTTATATATATAGGAGATGCACGGAAGACGAAGCGACGCTTCGATCCTATACAACGGCCACTCAGAGAGTGACACGTGGCATGCTTAATAAATGCTGACAACCTGTCAGTACGCACCAACAGATTTGTACCCATCATGAAACCGTCAACTTGATGAATCTTCCTCTGACGGGTTGATCCATTTGGAACCGTCGTCCTATCTTGCATGAATCCGTCATAAAATGCCGTCATACCCATACGTTAGGACCGTCACCCCATTGATCCTTTGACCTAAAAGGTGACGGACCATTGGGGTGAAGGGGGCAACTGAAGATGGTAAAATATAGAGCTTGATGGGCCTACCTTAATGGGCCTGACGGATCGGAACTGGTGGGCCTGTATAAAGATGATCCCCTGCACCTTGAAGGCCCATTGCTGACAGACGTAGTAAGGGCCCATGATCCGAAGTCCATATCGCCTAGAAAAGCCTTAAGATCCAAAAATGGAAATCCTTGCTCACCACGCTCAGAGGAATTTGTATTAGAGTCCCACATGGAAAAGATTTGGAAACCAAGAAGAAAAGTCAACCCTTTGTCACTATAAAAAGCCTAACACCCTCAGAAATCGAGGTACGCTTTAATTGACCCTCTCTAACGCTCTAAGTAAAACAGAAGAATTCTAACTTAACCGTCGGAGAGCTTTTGGCCGGCACCACACCGGTGCTCTCTGAAGGACTTCTTTCGATTGCTTCTGTCGTGCAGGTTCGCTTCGAGTCGCAAGTACGGTGTGACCCATTGGTGACAATTTTCGACGTCATCAATCATCATACTTTTTGGAGAAATCTATATAATTGTCTTCTTCTTCCAAATTTTCGGGGTTGTCTCCTTCCATATCTTCATCAGCATCTTCAACATAATCTTCATCAGCATCTTCAACATAATTTTTATCTATCTCATAACATTCTTCATCATCATCCTCATCATCAACATAATCATAACATCCATTTATGTGCTGCTCCTCCTCATCTGCTTCTACATCTCCAGGTTCAGAAAGCATTGTACGAGGGTCATTCATCTCTTCTGCAATTAATCCAAGCAACATCAGAGTCAAAACAGTATTATCACCATTATATTGGAAACAATCAAATTCTCAAGAATATACATAAACAAATATAGTGCAGACAATGAAAAGGAAATAGTGATAAAAGATGGGTTCTCTGCTTCCTGTTTAAACTATACCGACCTACAACAACTCAAAACATAAAATCTCCAAAAGTAACATGGTGTACAAAAGGGAAAAAGGAAATACACAAGGACGAGAGTAAAATCATATGAAACTTTTTATTTTAGATACGTGAGAGAGGGAAGGGTGTTTGTTAATGGGGCCAGTGGATTCCCAAGGAACTAAAAATCCTCTAAACCCTCATGTTAAAACCAAATGAAGAAGTTGGAGCTCAAATCATAACTCTTGGAAGTAAAGAAAACCTTAAATCTTAACAGTCATACCGTTGACAAATAAAATCCACTTTAAAGCGTAGCTATTATCCTGAGACAACAAAAAAGGAGGAGGTTAGATTTATGAATTTGAGTTATAAAAAACTTACAAGAGCCAAAGAAAACTGCAACACAACTAAACTAGGCCCAACATGTGAGCTGACATTTCTATCTTAAGGTTTTAAAAAAAAGCATCAAGAGAACTAGTGGTGAAAAGTTAACTTCCTGCCATGTGAATTTCTTTCACTAATAACCACAAATAATGAGGGACAACATGGCCTGCTTCAAACAAAAGATCTGTTTCCTCAACAATATAGTCACAAACATACTCATGATAGAGGGATCAAGTACATGGTCAACCATGATTATCAACATGTTAACACAATATTTATCAGGATCGGCCAAATGCGTTCAAGGACCGATATAAATCTCTCACACACACACACAAAGGAATGCCACCAGTCAATCAACTAAAAAGCAAGTCCAATCTAGGAATTATCAAAATTCATCTCTAATCTAAAAGGAAAGAGGAGTTGAATTTTGCTACAATGGAGGGAGGGGATGTTATATACCTACCAACCAACAATTCTTTTAATGGTAATAACTAATAACAATGTTTAAAATCGCAAAAAGGTAATATCACCATGGCCAAGAATAGCAAGACAAAAATATTTTGAACAAACAATAAGTCGGGAAGTGGTGAACTCACCTCATAATGTATCAATTGAATTATAGGAACTGTACAACCATCATTTTGTGGACTAACAGTTGGTCGTTTTATATCACGAAAGTCTTGAGCAACCTTATCTTGATCAAGCCCACTATTTGCAATTTGGTGTATAAGATCAGCACAGTAGGTGGACACTAGATCAGAAGATGCATAATACCTAGCAACCTTTGGAGAAAAAAAATTAAATAAACATATCAAGAAAGGATGAATAGAGTAGGACACAAAAATAACATTAAATTTGAGTTGGGTGGCTCAAACTTATTATGGCACACACTACCTACCTTTTGGAGCCATAGGTTCTATAGATGTATCTAGTGATTGTTGTTGTTGCTGTCTGAAAGTAAAAAATAAAGAAAAAATTAAAATGAAAACAGAAACAAACTAACAAACAAAAAAAATTGTAAGTTCATTGAATTTTTATAACTTGAAGGGGAACTTTACATACATGGATGATGCAGGAGATGAAACATTTAGTTTCCTTTGCAATGAGTCTGACACATCTTCTGCAATTGTTGTTTCCTATTGATTAAGTCACATTTTTAAATTTATATATATATATATATATATATATATATATTCATCAGAAAATAAGTTGACACAAACAATTTCAACAATTATAATTCTGGCATATGAAACATCCAATTTTGTACAATAGTAGACAATCAAATTAAAAAAAAAAAAAAAAGAGACATCACAAAATTCAAATAAATAAATAAATAATGCCCTTCTACTGTGAAAGCATCAACAAACCCAAATATCACATAGATTTGCTCAATTGCAGAGAATAATAAACAAATTTACATTACGTGAATTTTTTTAAAAAAAATCCTAAAACAGAAGAATTATACCTGAGGGTACAAAACCCCAGCATGAGCAAAACTAGAGAACTACAAAAGAGTAAAAGCTAACAAATTACAACACTTTTGCTTGATATTTTTTGAATTAGACAAACTGAGAATAAAAAACAAATTTGCATTGCATAATTTCAAAAAACAAAAGAAAAATCATAAAAACTGAACATTAATCAATTAAACCTAACCCACCCTAATAACCCTAAAAGATCAAACAATTAAGCAACTTCTAAAGTCACAAATTTTTGAAACCCTAATTCCGCAAATATCCGAAAATAATATATATATATGTAGGGCTCTTGGGCCCAGAAGTTCATTATCTACTTGTATATTGGGCCTGTGGCCCAAGCCGAGGACAAGGATCTGCCTGATCAGGAGAAGAAGTCTTTGTCAGAAGAGACTGTGTTGATGAATAAAAAGGTTGGTTTTGGTCATAATGGCTCGAGAGAATGTGCCGATGATGAATGCGTCCTCGGCTAGACAAAGCCGAGGTCCTAAGAGATAGTCTATCAACAAGAGTGACGATCCCGAAAATTCAGTTAGAGCGGACAAGCATTGCAGAGACATCAGGTAGGGAGGAGTCCTAAAATATCTTATGAGAAAGTTGTTGTCTCCCTATTAAATGCATTACAGCTAACTCTCTGGCTGCATTAATGTGGAGGTGATACCTGAACAGTGAATTTCAGCCTTACAGCTACTACATAAGGACTTATGGGGAGTGCTGATGGGACAAGTATCCACACCGATCGTCTGGCATGCACGTGGAAGGTGGAGATGAAAAGAAAAGACAGTATAAAAGGAGAAGGAGTGAGTGAGAGAGGGGGATTGGAAAAATCAGGAAAGAAACACTGTAGCAATCTAGAACCAGACTTGTAACATTACTTAAGAATATTATATAAGAACCAGTGTCCTCAGACTTCGCCAAGGACGTTTTTTCTTCAGTTTATACTTGTGTATTTTCATTCTTTTGTCATCAAACCTACCTAACTTGCTGTTTGGTTAACTAAAACCCAATTTTCTAACCCATTCTCTATAAATTCATTGTTTTGGGCTTTTTAGGCCTAAGTCCATTTACACCTTGGGCTAGGATATCAAATCTGGTCCTTACAATATATATATATATATATATATATATATATATATAAAGTGAAGAAGAAGAAGAAATAGAAGAAGTAGTTTACCTCCATTCGCACGACAACGACTCTTTCTGTAGTCTCTCATTTTCTGTCTCAGAAAAACAATTGCTACTTTTTTAAGTTTGAACATTGAAGAGGTAGACTTTAGATATAGATTTTGGGTAGAAATACGGTCAATATGGAAATACCCCCGGCCCAGCCTAAACAAGAATTTAACGTCGCTAGAAATTGAATCAAAAAATGTCGCTACAAGTAAGTCCTATAAAAAAACATAAAAACAAAATGTCGCTAGAAGTAAGTGGCACAAGTGAGTGATTGATTGGTCCCAGAAATATGGAAGGAAATATGAAAGAGGATTTTTAATTATTATTATTATTTTTTTTTTTATGTATAACAAAGAGGTGTACACTATAAAGCCACGAGATTACTAGAATCTATACTATTATTTAAGGGGCTTCTCCTGTTTGGATTCCTTAATTTTGATACCCAAAATACCCTCAAATTGACCAGTTTGTAAAGCTTAAATAATAGGGTTAGACATGTAAAATTAATAATTTAAAAACTCCTAAATTTTAGCCAAAAAAAAAAAAAAAATTACTATTTGCTCCTTGAATAACTGACTCCCACTCTTCAAACACCATACACAACCATCCGTCCATCCCACTAATTTCCCACTAAATCAAAATCTCTTGGGATCAGTTACTACTTTTATATTTCTATCTCCCCTACTTTTACTTGCTTTTCTACTCATTTTTCAATTCCAAATAATCCCATTCCACTCCTATTTTAGATTCAGTTTTCACCTTGCACATGTTACTCCATTACTCTAGAGAAAAATTAGAATGAATTATAGGGCTAGTGACTCACCAATCTATCCTTCCATCAAACAATTTTAATGAATTTTCTTCTACTCTTGCCTTTTCAAACCAGAGCCCATGATGATGGTAAGCAATCCTAATATCCCCTGAATTGCACATTTCCCATTGTTTGGATTTTTCCTAAGTTACTTTCATCAATTCAACTACATTTATAAATGAAAACTAAAACTTTGAAAACAAGCAACAGGAATCGACGGAGAAATGCATACAAAGGTTAGTAATGCAGAACTTTTTTTTTTTTTTTTTTTTTTTTGAGAAAGAAGACCTAAAGTTTTATTAAGATAATGGCATATCTGCCTGATAAACATCAAAACAATGGATTGGAACATCCTCCATCCAAGCATTAAAACCTATGACATGACGTGCATGTCTAGCAAGGTTATGTGCTACTTTGTTACCCTCCCTACCCACATGTTGAAAACTAATTCCATTGAGCTGCATTGCCAACTGTTGTGCCTCCTAAATCAACAAACCATAGGATGCCAGTGATGGTGATGGGTCTGTTAGGGCCTTGATAACAGGTACACAATCTCCTTCAAGTATGATCTTATCAAAACCCAGCTGAAGGGACTATTCAATGGCTCGGATTGCAGTTGTAGCTTCCATTTCCTCCATCGAAGATGCAAGCTGAACATTCTGTGATAAAGAGGCCATTACCAGCCCATTGTTATCCCTTATTACCACTCCCACGCCTGCTCTGTCATCATCTTTAAAAATTGTTGCATCAAAATTGGTTTTAAACCATCCAACACGAGGAGGTGCCCACTTTACGACTGACCTGGCCGAAAGGCCTGTTTGGGATTTCCTTGATTGAGCCAACCTATATTCCATCAATGCATCATGAGCTTTCTGGGATATGAGGTTCAATGGAAAGCCTGGGGTGCCGTTTTGACCTCATTCCTCCTAAACCAGATTGTCCAAACCTGCATTGCAAAGAGCTCCACATTACAACCCGAGTTGAATATATGGAGCTCCAGCTGAGGAAAATCCTGGAAGGTCATGTGGTTCTTGAAGCTTTACTGCATGTCTTCATTCTAGACCTGTGTAAGGCTCGGACAAGACCATAAAGAGTGAAGTACATCCTTATCATGTTGTGAACAGAGGGAGCAAACCGGGCTATCAACCACGCAGCGGCAATTCAGGTTTTTCATTGTCGGAATCGTGTTTTGACAGGCTCTCCATAGGAAATTTCGGACTTTACAAGGGAGTGGCAGCTTCCATATTTTTTTCCACAGAGGTTTAAGCTTCTTGGCATTACTTTGACTTCCACTAGGTGCTGTTTTTGCTTCTGTTTTGAGGAAGAAATAACCGGACTTGACTGTGTACTCTCCAGATTGCACGAAAGGCCATATTGGGATGTCAAGTGCATTGATTCAACTTAAAGGGAGTTTCTAAATCAGTTCTATTTCCACCTCATTGAATCTGCTATGTAACACCCCTAAATCCCACTGCCTTGTGATCGGGTTTATGAGAGCACTAGCACTAGCTTCTTGCAACTCTGCCGTGAGAGGACCTTGGACTGATGGGGTGTTGACAGAAGGCAGCTACTTTCCTCCCAATAATCTAATTGTTTCCCCATTCCCAACTCTCCATTTTGCACCTCTCAAAATCACATCCCTCCCTTTTAAAATGCTCTTCCAAATGTACGAACCCCCACATCCTTCCTTTGCTTCTAGGATTAAGCAATTAGGAAAAAACTTGGACTTGAACACTTTGTGGAACAAGGAATTTTGATTATGCAGCAGCCTCCATGTTTGCTTCGCCAAAAGGGCATCATTGAACAAAGATAGCTCCTTAAATCCCATACCACTTTCGGATTTTGGATCACACATATCCTCCCATTTGACCTAATGAATCTTCTATGATCTCCCCTTTGACCCCACCAAAACCTTCGAATAAGCTTCTCAATTTCATTGCAAAGGCCAATGGGGAGTTTGAAACAACTCATTGTGTAGGTGGGGATGGCTTGTACCACCACCTTGATTAAAACTTCTCTCCCCGCTTGAGATAGTAACTTTTCTTCCCAACCTTGCAACTTTCTCCACACTCTTTCTTTGATATAGTCGAAGCTTGCTTTCTTGTGTAGGTGGGGATGGCTTGCACCACCACCTTGATTAAAACTTCTCTCCCCGCTTGAGATAGTAACTTTTCTTCCCAACCTTGCAACTTCCTCCACACTCTTTCTTTGATATAGTTGAAGATTGCTTTCTTGTGCCTTCCAACTATTGAGGGTAAGCCCAAATATTTTTCATAATACAGAATTTCTGGAGCTCCCAAAGTGTCCTTTATTTCTGCCCTCATTGCCTCGGTTGTGGATTTGCTAAAGAAGATGGAAGTTTTGCCTTTATTAAATTTTTTGCCCCGACATGCTTTCATAGGCAGCCAAAATTTCCAAAACTTTTTGGCATTCACTCCTGCTAGACCTGCAAAACAATAAGCTATCATCTGCAAAGAGCAAATGGGTTAGTTTTGGGCCTCTTCTACTTAAGGCAAATTCGTGAATGGAGCCTGCATTTGCTGCCTTCAAGATAAGGCTATTAAGACCTTCTGTACATAATAAGAACATAAAAGGAGATAGAGGATCGCCTTGGCAAATTCCCCTTGTAGGATGGATCAATCCTTTTGGTTCTCCATTCACTAGCACCGAGTATGAGACTGATTTAACACAAGTCATCATGAGGACAATCCATTGCTCATTAAACCCCATCTTTCTCATCACTTCCTCCAAAAAACACCACTCAACTCTATCATAGGCCTTACTCATGTCCAATTTTACCGCCATATAACCTGATTTTTTGGATTTATGGGTATTCATGCTATGTAAAGTTTCAAAGGCAACTAGGATATTATCTGAAATTAAACGATGTTTGGTGAAGGCACTTTGGTGTTCGGTTATAATGGATGGCAGAATTTTTTTTAACCGGTTTGCAAGGACCTTAGAGAAAATTTTATAAAGTACATTGCAAAGGCTAATAGGCCGGTAATTAGATGTAGCAATTGGGTTCTTTATTTTTGGGATTAGAGTTATAAAAGTGTGGTTTAGGGGGTGGGGAATTGAGTTATAAAAGTAATGCAGAACTTGATTTAACTATTACGTATTTGTTTTTATGTTGATGTGTTATTGGTTCCTTTCCATGTAACCTTTTCAAATTGAATAGAAATGATCTGCTCTTAATGAAAAATGCCAGAAATTATGATACTATTTTAACAAAAAAGAAATTCATTCGTGCTAAGATATTCCTCTAACAATTTAGTTTCTAGCCTTGCGTACATGCCAATAAAAAATGGCACATAAATCACAGTCTCATGTAAAGGTGAATAAAAAAAAAGTTATCTTCAAATGATTTTTTTTTTCTTTTTTTAATAAAAGACTGTCATTGGAATTATAGTAAACTACATATTAATGATTATGTCATATGTTTGTTTCTGCTAATCGATTGTTTATATTGGCAGCTGTTAAGTCTTTCAATTGTTCTATGTCTATATGTCTATTGGAATGGAAATCTCAAGCGCAAAAAAGTTATGACTGAAGTTATGAGTCATATTGTACATATTTTTTTTTTTTCCAAAAATGCTATGTCTACAACATTTTTATAACAAATCCTAAGGGTCACCTATGATTTGTTGTGAAAATGTTGTGGACGTAACACTTCTTCTTTTTTTGGCAGTAAGGTGAAACATTTATTCCATAAATTTTAGTTTTTCTTAGTAAGAATTTGTTACATAAATCTACATACGAACGTATGTTTTCAATGCTATATCAGTGTTCATTTTTTGGAATGACTCTCATGACACTTTTCGTCATATTAGTAATTTAAAATGCATAAATATTAACTAGCCTTTGAGCACGTGCGTGAGTGGCTCTTATATTTTTTGGTAAATGTTAATAATTTTCATTTATTATAAATTGAGATTACTACATTTTTTTAACACAAAAATATCTAGGGGTGTGATGAGCGTTTGTACCAAATATTAAAATTATTAACCTTGACCTAAAGCACCTTTACGTTGACCTGAAGGACCTTTAAGTATTGACCTTCCAACATTTCTTCCTAATCTGGCTAGCAGTGCCAGTAAGGACCTGAACCGCTCAGGGGCGGCACCACCTTAAGGTTAGGGTGGTCCCAAGACCACCCTGACTTGAAAAAAAAAAAAATTATATATAATAATTTAAAAATTTTTATTTGGGAACACCCTCAGTTTTTTTTTTTTTTTTTTTTGTCAATAAAATTAAATTTTGCTCCATAATTTGTTCTACATTCAATGGATGAATGATTGCTTGGTTGTGTACATTAAAAGAGATGTAGCTTGTATCATTGATAATGAGACTATCATACAACAATTTCAAAATATGAAAATTCGTAGAAGACAATTGTAAACTTTATGTATTTGCGTGTTTTTTTAATTGTTGTTGTTGTCAATTTATAAATTTTTCTTTTTATTAGATTGTATAATTTATCCTTCTTAAAGAATACCCAGAGAAAAATTCCTGGAGCCGCCACTGGAACTGCTCCCATTCTCTTCATTGATTTTGCAAATTCTTCGAAGAATTGGTTTTGCCTAACCAATTCTTGGATGGTATATTTGACTTGCTTGTTTGTTAGAAGAGCTGCATCAGATTGGAAGAGACCCTTCTTCTGCAGAAGGATATTATAGTAGTGGCTATCAGACTTCAATAGTTTTAGGTTTTGTTTAAGAATAAATGATAAAAAGCTTTGGATCAAGGAGAATATATATGTCATATAAATATATTTTTTTCATTCTTATGTACTAGTTTTGGACACAAGCAATGTTTACGTGCAACAATGTATCACGTTGTAATATAGTTAGATATGTGCATATTGAAGTGGTCATAAATCATGCAGAGATATAAAATCTCATTGTGAATCACAGAGTCCAAATATAGTTGTCACTTTGTTTACCACAGTATAAACCAAGCAACTTGTCTATACCCCTACACAGCACAAACAAAGCCCCTTCTTCAACAATGGCATTAAGTACTAGGCCTACTGCCACCATTCCATTATTCATTAGGTTTTACTTTATAGCGATGGAGTTTTTATGAATTCTACTGTTAGATCTTAATCACATCAATTACATACAAAGACATATGTATACATACATACATACATATAAATCACAACTTTACTAATCAATTTAAAAAAAAAAACACAAAGCTATCAAAATCTCAAAGTGAAAACTACATTCAATTACTAAACTATTTTGCTAATGTATCATATATTACCAAAAAAAAAAAAAAAAAAAAAATTAATGAATTGGAAAATGGAAAATTTACGTTCGGGTAAAGGTCGCTATGGATCTCCAAAAGGAAATGTGGTCGGAAACTCTATCAATTCCAAAGATTGAATTGGAGAGATAGGGTACCAATTCTCTATAGCACTAGTAGTGACCGTGCATAATGACTCACTTAGTAAAAATAGGGCAAAAAAAGGGAAATAAGATGAGATAATAGGGGAATGATCATATAAATAGACAAAAATACTGATAAATCTTAGGTGATTTGTTTTAGCAATAAAACACAATGAAAACCCAGATGACCCAAAACCAATGAGTCTTAGCTCTAACAAAAAGCTATTTGTTTCTTTTATGTTAATTCCAAGTTCTGAAACAAAATTACTTACATTTCACTATTTCCTCATTTC
Source organism: Quercus robur (assembly GCF_932294415.1). Taxonomy (NCBI): domain Eukaryota; kingdom Viridiplantae; phylum Streptophyta; class Magnoliopsida; order Fagales; family Fagaceae; genus Quercus; species Quercus robur. The sequence continues at coordinate 18,710,227 of NC_065545.1, read as the reverse complement.
AATCATTTATTTACTTGTTTCATTCCTTTATAAAATCCTAAATGAAGTATAAGGTATAGTATACTTTAATTTTTCCCATTTGATTTCTTTGTAGCTGTTCTTGGTATTTTAAGTTGTACAAGCATTTTGAGTCTAGTTATGTCAAATTGAAAACAAAAACTCTGGTGGATTTCCTTGTTTGTACTGTCCTTTTGGAGTTTCCATTTTGCAAGTTGAAGTGCACATGGATTACTCGCATATGTTGGCTGCGTTGTGTATGCCTTCCCTTCCTTATTTTGTTTGCACCGGTTGAATGGGCTACTTGTCTTCATTCCCTTGTCGGCTTTTAGCACATATTTGAATTGGAAACATGGAAAGGTAAGTCTCTTTAGGGATGGAAGTTTTACTGTTTATTATTTGATAGGGTCAATGGTTTTAACTTATTTCTTGAATTCATATACAGGGCATGAAAATTTGTGACATGTTGGGTTGTGCCATTATCCCATTCCTAGATTTAGGGATGTTGAACCAAGTTTGGGTTGGGTATACTTGACCCAAAACATTACTCAAAAATACTTGGATCCTAATTACCATTAAGCATTTGTACTTAATTACTATTTGAATTTTTACCCATGGATACCCAGACCAGAACCAAGCCTAATCTTTTTTTTCTTAAAGGTTTTTTCTTATAAAATTAAAATTTAAAAAAGTTAACAACATGATTTTCCAGGTATTGCATTCATATTGGGCCTGAGAGGGTTGGAAATTAACTTGGTTTTGAGTGTTGTGAGTGTAAAAGATAAGTTTGGAAATCAGGGTTAGTGTGCATAAGGAGTGGGATGGACTTAGTTTTGGGTTGGGCTTAGAGCAAACTTGGGTTGGACATAACAAAATCCTCACCATTTTGGGTTGGGTCAACCGACCCACATATATATCTCACTTAAAACAGGTTCACTTACTTCAGCTTCTAGACAAAACTATCCAATTTGTGGAGATATCATATTATACGTGGGTGTGATTTTGTGGTCATTTATGATGTAGTGTATAGGCATAAATATATGCCCAAAAAGTATAAAGTGCATGTTGCTATATATGTAAAAAACTTTATTTTTTTCTTCTTGTCTAGTTGTCTGATGAGCACCGAAGGGCATGGTTTTATAGACCTTCTCAATGCATACCAGTTTGAGTCTGCCTTGCCCTTTGACAACTATGATCAGTGTTTGTCCTCAAATAGATCTTGATAGTTGTAAGACCCTGACATATATACATAGTAGGCGCTAGAAAATGAGCAATTGATTCTATTACAAAATTTAATGGCTCAAATATTCAATATAAAATAAAAGACTATAAAAAATTTCCTTCGTAAAATCAAAATTAATCAGATTGATGATTGTACTTCTACTTCTAAATAAGAATGAATTACACGATAGAGCATTTATCCTTTCCATGCAATTAGTGTTTTTTGAAAGCAAACAAGCATTAAGATTTCCACTTCGGAAGCATCCTCCTAGCTTCGCAAATTTGTGAAAGATTTCACTTCCTTGTACAAGTTAAATGCTTCTTCCATATCTTTGAACCTTATAACTACGTTATCATCATAAGATTGACCCATCTTATCGAATGCTTCTTATGCCACTAGAGGATCATATCTAGCGGTTGCCATTAATATTAATCCAATACGATTTGCTTCTTTTTCGTTCCTATGATTGAAACAAAATGTAACATTATTATAATTTGACATGAAAAACATAAAACTAAACGTTTATATAACTGTAAATGTGTAGGAAATAATCGAGGTAGCAGAATTTGGATTTTCAAAACAATTATGGACACCACAAAAAGAAATTTCAACCACTTTTGGCTCTGTTTGACCAATACTAAAAAGAAAGACAAAAATAATATATATTTATACACACACTTAGATTCACAAATCCAAATATAAAGTCAAAAAAATTCAATCCCTTAACGGAGTAGCCCCACTCAAAAATTCTATTAGTAGCATTGGGTTTTGCTACAAAACATGCGGGCTATAGCCGCGTTTTTTGGTTAGGACCTATTGCCACGTTTGGAAATGCGGCATAAAGTATTGACCAATAGCTGCATGTTTAAAATGCGGCTATAGGATATGCCGATAGCCGCATTTTTTGGTTAGGACCTATTGCCGCGTTTGGAAAACGCGGCTATAGGACCTATGTGGTGTACATCTAAGTTGTAATTTTGTAGTTGTTGCAGCATCTCGGAAACAAATTTTGAATTTTGTTTTGAGTGTTTTCTAGTTTTAGAGTTTGAGAGCTTTTGTGAAGCATTTTGGCTAGTATAAAATTGGGTTTTTTGTACTTTTGCTTGAATCTATTTATTTATATTGATGGTTGTGTGTTGGATGTGGTACCTTTTTTATAGAAGCACTAGCCTGAATCTATTTATTCAGGCCAGTGCTTCTATACCCTCCCAGGTTACAAATTCTTCTCTAAATTCTAGGAGTGGCTTGAAATCATCTGTGCAGAAGGTAGTTCATCAGTTCAGAGGATCTAAATTATCGAAGCACTATCCATTAAGGGCTGAATGTGAGGTTACTAAGAGATACTCTGACAAGGTTTTGCTTCAACTTGTGTTCCTTGCATCTATAGAATTTAACTCTGGTATGCAATAGAATTTTGTTTTTGACTATGTGTTTGTTTTTTCAGGAGCTCTTTCCATATGAATTGTTTGTCAAGCTCTATCATTGCAACAAGGTGGAGTTGAGCCCTTCTGGCCTTTTTAATTGTGGAAACAGGTAATGTAGAATGGTTATTTTTTTATAGGAAGCATGTATTAGTTGTATGTTTCTAGTAAGTTCTTCATGAAATCTTGTTGCTGTTTGCTTTCAACTTCTCTAATAGCATGATACAGGAAATACAACAGTTTTTTATGATTGATTTAAATACATTGTTTTATCTTCTCTTGGTCCATAATGTATTATTGTTGTCAATTTGTATGCCCTAATGTGTTGTTACACACGCGCGCATACACACATATTATCATATTATGTATATTTGTAAAATTGTAATGCTCAATGACAGCCATTTATCTTCCAACCATATATGGTGAATTTATAATTTTTATTTATTTTATGCCATTTATTATGATGGCATCATTATCTTAACCTTTGAATGTGCTATATGTTTGACTTGGTTTTGTGATTTGGATCAATGGGCCCCTTTACTGTTTCTCACTTAAAAAATAAAAAAAATTATACATGTTACTTTAATATTTTCAAAGTAAATCACTATACTCATGTAATTTTACTAGATTATTTTGGGTTTATGCTTCTAATTTTATTTCTAGTTTCCTCGGTCATCATTTGGGACTTCACCTTCAATTTGTGTTGGGTTTGTGACCTTGATATTTGGGTCTCTCTTTTCTTAGTGACTGATTTATTATTATACTCTTTCTTAAGCCAATCCCCAGGACCCTTTGGCCATTTCAGTATGCCTTTTTTTATACTGATTTCTTATTGAATTTTTAACTTTTTAGCCTTCTCAATTTGGTGATTTAGTCTTCTTAGTTAGTAGCTTGTTTGTTTGTTTGTTTTTTTTTAATAACCTGAGATTAGTTTTCTTTGTTTGTCATTTTGTGATGTGTGTTTGTGATTTTGATTAATGGGTCTTTTTGTTTATTGTTTTTTCAGTCATTGTGTAATGCCTGTGAATGGAATCATGGATATTATTACTTATTTACTCTGTTTCTAATTCTAATTATTGAATTCTAGTATGTGAGTAAAAATAATAAAGAGAGTGAAGAAGTTCCAATGGAAGTTGTAGAAATATGGTTGTCATAAGAAGCAAGAGCTTCTTGATGGTGTACCTTTCCTTTTATAATGGTGGAAAGCTACTTCTGTTGAAAGGTTAGCTTGCTTGTGGGAGTTGTTGATCATATGAATTTTTGTCTTGACCAAAGAATGTGCATGAGTTTGTGGGTTGATTATGGTTTTTGTTCAATTTGGAGGTGTTGTTAAGTTAACTTGATTTGGATTTTTTCCTCAAGGAAAACTGCTGATACTGGATTGGGTGGCTTAGGCTATTGGGCATTCTGATGTCTAATAGTAATAGGTCTAAGACACTGCAGGAGGTTTTGTTAAGTTAACTTGATTTGGTTTTTAGTTTCATTGTTGGAAACATGTAGTCAATTTAGCCAATATTTATGCTGGAGAAAGAGAGAGAATGACTATGAATCAAACTGCAATAAATAAACGATTGAAAATTATACTGATAAAGAGCGAGAATTGTATTGTGATTTAAGAGAGGCATGCATACTTAGATTGTGGGTCTCATTCCCTTGAAGCATGCACCTAATTAAATTAAGCATGTGCTAGGAATTAGGGAGTTTGGTAGTTGATTTCGAGGACAACCAGGCCTCCAAGAACAGAGAAAGAATAAGAACAGAGAGATAGAGAGAATTGAGAGAATTGAGAGGGAAATTTTGGTAAAGAAAATATCAATCAAGTTCATCCTCTTTCCCCCATCATCTTCCTAGTCTAATACCCTCAATAACCAATTTCCTAACTATTCCAAGCCAGCTGTGTAAGCCAGCTAAGCCATCCAACACACCCTAACTAACTAACTATATTGACTAACTCTAATGCAATACAAGGTTGATGTAGGTACACCACCAATACAAGTATATCTATACTAAAATACAAGTATACAATGTCAGCTAGGCAATTACAACATCATATATAGCACAGTCACATTGTACACTCTAGCAACATTGACACATGCACACCTCATCAGCTACGCACGCATGCCCCATCAGCAACACACGCACCCCTCATTAGCAACTCATGCACACCCCATTAGCACCACACACATGCAACACCACACGCATGCCTCATCAGTACCACACGCACTCATCATCAGCATCCCACATATGCAGCATTATACACATACCCTCACACTCCTAACAGTATACATGTGTTAAGGTGCATGAGTGTCATGTAAGCCATTTTTCAAAGACTAAAACATATTACACACCTTTTGTAATAAGCACAACCTTTTGAATCCCTACCTACCGATTACCAAGCCACTACCCCTCTTATAACTTGAGTTTTAAGTGTAGTGGGCTTGGGCTACATGAGTGGGTCTGTTGTATGTTGTAAGGATCAAAATGGGGCCCAATATATACAGTTGGGCATTTGTGACCTTGGAGGACCGTGTTGTGTAGTCTTGTCCATTAAACTTGTTGGGATTGGCCGATTGGGGTCCATTCATAGTGTAACCAAAAATAGAGTCCTCAATAAACGTATATTTATACTACAAAATAAATGTTATCTTTTGGCTCATATGTGCAAAACGATTCACTACACAAATATAATTAAAAATATATATATAATTTGTTGTCATTTATTCAAGATAATTTTAAAAATTGGCTATTGTCATATTTTATAGATTTGTTTTAACAGTTTAAGTCTATAAATAATTATAAAAACAAAAAGAGGGGAAAAAGGGAAGAGATAAATGAATTATTAAAATTTGAATTTTGTTTGTATCCATTACTGGAAAATCTAATTATTTCAATGTTTCTGTTAATTTTTATTTATTTAGTTAGTTAATGAAATTAATGGGTTCTCTTTTTTCAATTGTCTGCTTGTATGGAGTATTCTGTCTTCAGCTTCAGCCTCCGCCTTAGCTTCTTGTGCCTACCAGTTCCACCCTGCTCGCGCTGCTATCGTCGATCTCTTCAACCTCTACCTAGGCGTATTCACTCTCTCCCAATTCTCATCCCTTCCTTTTCTTCTTAATCAATTAAAATGTTGTGTGTTTCTTAATTTTGCAGAGAAGTAGCCGCCAAAAACCCGAAGATTGTACTCGAGAACCTCCGTAAGTACATACATATCTATGCGTTTGTGTTTGTATTTCTATATTGAAACTGTTTTTTTAGGGTTGAGTTGCGTGAGGCAGTGTTAAGTTGTTCATATTATTAGCTTTAGGTTCTTCCAAGTCAGGTATGTATGAGAGCACCTTCTGCTTGAATTAGTCCAAAATATAGGTGTTTATATATTTTTGTATGTTTGTATATTTCATTACATGCAAATCTACGAGATGGTATGACTTAGAAGCTAATTGTAATTATTAAGATACTATTTGTAATATGTGGTTAAATTAACTCATATTTATGAATTCAGTATGGCTTGATCTTTCAAATTCTTCTTGGATTCTTTCATGATCAGATGGGAGCTCCAATATCCTTAGCGGCTGTAGTGTTGATTTTTTCTTACCCTCTTAGCTTTTTTGGGCATGGTTGCCAATTGGTCAAGTTATTCCCTACCATACAGTGAAAATAAAGTCATGCTCTATTTGGAATGTTTGTATCTGATCTCATGTTAGGCCCTTTGTTTTCTTTGTCTTGCAAATATGATGTCATTGGGTAAATATCTCAGTTTCTATTTATGGTGTTGATCATGTAACTTTCTAGTCAGTATCCGGTTTACAGGTGATAAAAGCTTTACTTACTCTGTAGAAATTGTGTTATTGTTTCAAATATTTAGTTTTCTGCAGTTTCTCATTCTCTAATGTGTTGGCCTGATTGTTTTTCTTTCATGCAGAAGATCACATTCAATTGAGTCCGTATCTGTCCTATGTCAGTGGGGCATTGGCGGGGTGTGCAGCTACTGTTGGATCATATCCATTTGATCTTCTACGAACCATATTAGCTTCACAGGGTGAACCGAAGGTATAGAATTTAATTACATGCATGAAGTGATCTCATTTTGTGTTCAAACTGATTTTCTTTCAGCTTATAATATGACTGTTTTGAGGCCATTCTGTGATCTTTGAAGTCATGCAATGCATAAAACATTGTTGCATTGTATTATTTTTTAGGCGAAACTACACTATTGGTCCCTGAAGTTTACCCTGTGTGCGTAATTGGTCCCTCAAGTTTGAAGCGAGCACAATTAGTCCCTTAAGTTTTAAAACTAAGTTGTATTGATCCTTTTACTAACTGCTGTTAATGGTGTTACTTACGTGGCTAACGGAACAATGACTTGACATTTTTTTAAATGATGTGGCATGTTTTTAATTAAAAATTAAAAAAATAGTTTCCACATGAAATTGAAAAATCATATTGACTGGATTAAAAACAAATCTGATATTTTAAATTCCTATCAATGATCAATCCACTATCATCAAGCATAGCCACTGCATTGTAGGCGAAGGATTTGCTCCGACGGCATCATTTTGGCTAGCCGGAATATCAGATTGAAGAAAGGATCTGAGATTGAAGAGAAGGATCTGAGAGCACCCCAACTCATCTTCTCTCACATTCCACACTATTCAAAGAAACTCACACACGCATTCAGTTCCCTCTCAAACCTCTTTCAATTTCCAAAAGTCCCTTTTGTCTCTCTCGCTTTCTTCAATGGCCGGAAAAGGCAAATCTCTTGCCGCAGGCACCGCCAAGAAGAGCACATCTCGGAGCAGCAAGGCTGGTCTCCAGTTCCCCATCGGCGGTATCGCCCGTTTCCTCAAAACCGACAAGTACGCCGAACGCGTCGGCGGTGGCGCCCCTGTCTACCTCGCCGCCGTCCTCAAGTATCTCGTTGCCGAGGTCAGTTTACAGTTTTTGACAGTTACAAATTCTGTTACTTTCGTTTCTTTTAAAAGTAAAAGTTTACTTCTTTGTTATCAATTTTAAAAAGAAGTTTTGTGCGGTGAATTTTTCATTTTTTTAGGTTTTGGAATTGGCTGGGAATGCAGCGAGAGACAACAAGAAGACACGCATAGTGCCACGTCATATCCAGTTGGCGGTGAGGAACGACGAGGAACTGAGTAAGCTTCTTGGGTCTGTGACCATCACAAACGATGGCGTTTTGCCCAACATTCACAACATGCTATTGCCTAAGAAAACCAGCGCCGGTTCCAAGAGCAGCCCAATCGATGACTAGACTGGAGGAGCTTTCTCAAAGATCTATTTTTAATCCAGATTTGTTTTTAATCCGGTCAATATGATTTTTCAATTTCATCTAACAGGAAAACTTTTTTTTTTTTTTAATTTTTAATTAAAAACATGCCACATCATTTAAAAAAATGCCAAGTCATTGTTCCGTTAGTCACGTAAGTAACACCGTTAACAGTAGTTAGTAAAAGGACCAATACAGCTCAATTTTAAAACTTAAGAGACTAATTGTACTCGCTTCAAACTTGAGGGACCAATTGCGCACATAAGGTAAACTTCAAGGACCAATAGTGTAGTTTCGCCTATTTTTTACACACTCTTGCACGTGCAAAGTGTTGTGTTACTAGCAAACTTCTATATCAATCTTGGGCATTTTTCATGGATTTTTTTAATATATATATACACTCACACACATTCCAAAAAAAAAAAGAGGAAAAAAGAGGGAAGAAGAGATTTGAGCTAGTGAATATATTTATTTTATTCTCTCTTTGATTTTCATTTTTCATTTTTTTTTTCTTTTTTCATGGTTATGAATATGAGCATTTATGTTCTAAATGGGCTTTTTGGATCCACGCATGTTCAATTTTAACTATGATTCTGTTTGAAGTCTAGACTGTTGTTCATTGGCCTTGCTGTTTTGTTAACCATGAATATTATAATTATTCTTTCAGTCTTATTTAGTCAATTTTCTTGTTCAGCCTTAAACATCCATTCTGCGTTAATTGTGGATTTATTATTATTTTTCCTCTGTTTGATTGCTAAATAAGAGGTAAATATTTTGAACGTGATTTTAATGTCTGTTAATTAGTTGGTTATTGAAATATTTTTTTTTGATAAGTAGTTGGTTATTGAAATATTGAGAGTGACTTTTAATTGCCGAAGCCTAATGAATTGAAATCTGGGTTTGTCTACATATCTGTCTTTTAATTGGCACTTTTGGGTGTTTCCAATGGAGAATTTGTTATTTAGTATTTACCATGTAGTTATTCTTCATGGCATTTCTTGGCTTCGCTTGGCATGTAGTATACTTAAGATTATTGTGAATTCTCTGTCCTTGCTTTGGAAGTATTTGCGTTGACTAAATGTTAATCAGTACAAGCGGTTTTTCAAGCTGGAACTTTGGGCTATGCTTTGACCCTATAATAATCTAAGATGGCTTTATATAGATTGCAAGATTGACTAGAAAGTAAATATGGCAGGTTTCAGAATATTTTGTTTACCCATTCTTTTTTTTTTTTTTTTTAATACAGTCCTCTCTCAACTATGAGACCTAGGTTTGAGTCCTGGTAATGGAATCTCTTAATATTTTCTTATTAGAAAAAATGCAGTCCTAGATTAATTAATAAGTGTCGAATTATATACTTTGTATCACATGATTACCTAAGGTATAGGCAATCTTTTTGCTGAATGGCCTAAGCTATTAGGGGCCACCATTGAGCTTAAGTGTGACATTCTTTTCGGTGACTACAATTATTCTAGGAAATTGTTCTTGATTCCTAAACTATCTATATTGATGGTATGTCTGCTACTGGTTGTCTATTGGAATTTATGTGATTCAATTTTTCCTAATTAACACACTACAGATTTTTCCTTTTCAGAAAAAAAAAATGTAAATTAAGAAAAAAGGGTAGAGATAATTTCATAGTTAGATGAAATAGTCAAAATGACATACACATTCCATAATTTCGATTTGACTAGTTTCAAGTTTCAACACTTTTTTCCTCAAAAAAGATTTCAACACTTTCAATGGTTTCACACACACATACAGCAAGCCAAGAACCTCTCAACCCATTCGCTTGCACTGCCAAAAGATGTATGAGTTGAATTATATGCTTAGGATGAGTTGAATTCATTTGTTTTCTATTCAATGTTTAGATGCTTTTGTTGACTAGACATGGATTATGGGGAATTATAAATATTTTCAATGATTAAGGGAATGATGATCTCTTTTCTTAAAAGTAAAAATTTGTTTGTAGTTTATTAAGATACTGGAAAGGTTTTTTTTTTTTTTTTTTTTTTTTTTTTTTTTTTTTAAAAAAACTCATGGAAGATGTGTTATTTTGTGTGTGTATATATATTATTCTGTTGCTCCACGTTCCATGCTATTTCAAGCACAAACAGCACTTTCAAGCACAAACAGCACTAACATGAAAGCTCTTATTAGACAAGCAGTCATTACTATTATCTTTTCCTTTTTAACTTCCCAATTTCTTGAATTTACATAAATGACACCAATTATTTTAACTTGATCGTTTCAGTTGTTCCTAGCAGTGATTGATTAACTACTTTATTAATTTATCAATTTTTTTAGAATATAATAATTGATTAAAATCAATCTAGGTCTAAATTTACTAGAATTTTTTTTCTTTTAATAGTATGTTCCTTTCAATTGATTAACACAATGCCCATCACACGTTAAATTTGATGTTAAATAAACACACAGTGCACCGGAAGCTAATTCCAAAAACAATAAGAGAAGCTAGAAGCCTAGTGCCTAGTGCGGTAGTGCCTAGTGCTTAGAGCCTAGAGAGGGAGGGGGGAGGGTTTGAGCATATGAAAGGACGAGCAGAGCGTCTCTAGCAAGGGTTCTCTGGAAACTTCTGTTAGGCCGTGGCATTGTCGTCCCTTCATTGGAAGGAGTCTTTAGTCCCTTGCTCTAACAAGTTTAGTGCAAGGCTAGTGGGTTTTTTTTTTCAGGGAACTTGGGAAACACTGGGACTCGAATACCTTCCTCTCTAAAATGGAAGCTCTAACCAAACACTGGAAATCCTTATCCCTTTCAGAAAGGGAAGGTTCCGGCTTATGCTTGAAGAAAGAACAAGCTAGCTCAGTACACGCTATAGCAGCTAAATTCCTCACCAAACGTCCTCTCAATTTGGACGCCATAGCTAACACCTTCACCCCCCTCTGGAGAACAAAATCTGGGTTCAAGATAAAACACATCGAAGACCATGTTGTTCTCTTCTCTTTTGACAACAAGGCCGATGTGGATCGAATAATAGCAGCGGAACCTTCGAGCTTTGACAAACATGCTATGGTTATAACCCGATACGACAAAGATGCCACAGTGCTATCATCCGATCAATCCTTGGTCGCTTTTTGGGTGCAAGTATATGACATTCCCATCCGGTTCAGGAATAAAGTAGTTGCAGAACAAATTTGTGAAGCTATCGGTACCATCCTCCACCCGGAAGATGCGCCAGACTGTGATGGAGGTAGTTTCATCAGAGTAAGAGTCCGGGTCGATATCGCTCAACCTCTATGCCGGGGAAGACTTATTACCTTAGAGGATGGTAAAGCACAATGGGTGTCGTTTAAATACGAAAGACTGGCCAATCTCTGTTATTGGTGCGACTGCCTTTTGCACGTCGACAGAGACTGCGAGGTTTGGATGGACATCGAAGGTACTCTTAAAACAGAGGACCAACAATTCGGTCCATGGCTTCGTGCCCCTCCCTTTCTTGTCTCCAGGAAAAAGGTGGTTTCGGTTCCTGGCTTCTTTACGAAGAAGTCCAACGACAAAGCCAATCAGCACCAGTCCTCCCCCCTTCCTCAACCTCCATTGACGTCCACCCCAAAACCATCCTCCCATGTCGCTAAACCAACCGAGTCTCTCAAGGTGTGCTCCGATACTCTGGACACAATATCACCAGAGGGAACGGAAAGTACATCGGAGGATCACCCACAAAATCCTCCAATCCAGCCGGGTTTTGAGGACCTAATCCGAGACATTGACAGGGACCTCAGTCGATTTGACAGTGAGGCGATAGAATTTCAAAATTCAAATGCCGATCAACCCGCCCCTACTCTGGACTCCACTTATCTTCCAGATCAACACTTCGGCCCATTAAATAAAAGGTTAGTCACTCGGCCCAATAAGCCCATCCCTTTTAATGACTTAACTAACATGGATCCTGGCCTAATTCAGAAACAAGCCCAAGCAGGTGGAAAGTGGATCTGTGTATTAAGACCAACTCAGTTTGGTGATAGTCATCCTCTGGACACTTCCTTAGGCAAACGAAATTCCTCTGATTCACACATCTTCCCTCTCCCTTCCAAACGCAGAGCTCTAGATGGCGCAAAGCAAAATGAAACTCCTCTCCCAACGGCGGCGGCTGAACCTCAGTCCCGCCGAGCTCAATGAATTGGGTTTGCTGGAACGTGCGTGGGCTTGGGAACCGACGCACAGTCCGAGAGCTCGAGGTAGTCACTCGCGCACAAGACCCCGCTGCCATGTTCCTTGCCGAGACGTGGTCAGCTGAAGCTAGGCTAAGAAAGTTGTGTTCCGACCTGAAATTTGATCATTGTTGGATCAGTCCAAGTGCGGGTAAGTCTGGTTGTTTGGCTCTGTTTTGGAAGAACTCTGCTTGCATTGATGTGGTTTCATCCTCCCCAAACCACATCGATGCCATTGTGGGTGACGCAGACAACGGCCAATGGAGATTTTCTGGTGTATACGGCTTTGCCGACGCGGAAAGAAAGCACGAGACGTGGTCCTTGCTCCGCGATCTTCACCGGCGTTCTTCCCTCCCTTGGTTGTGCGCAGGGGATTTTAATGAGATCCTATGGTCTCATGAAAAACTTGGCCTCAGTCCTAGGCAGGAGTCTCTCATGTCGGCGTTCAGGGATGTCCTTGATGAATGCGGATTCATGGATCTTGGTTTTGTTGGAGACAAATTTACATGGAAAGGCAAAAGAGCTGGGGGTTTGGTTCTTGAGCGGCTGGACAGAGCAATTGCAACAAATGGTTGGTTCGCCCTTTACCCAGGCACAAAGGTTAGACACCTTAATACTCACTCTTCAGATCATAAAGCCATTGTAATTAAATTTGATGGAATTGTCCCTTGCCCAAATCGTCCGTTTAAATTCGAGCAAATGTGGCTCAAAGACAATGGATGTAGCAAAACGGTAGTGTCTGCTTAGGGCTCAAATTCAGGGACCGCTACCATGCCGTTGGTTGCTGGGAAAATAAAAAAGTGTGGGGAAAAGCTTGCTGTTTGGAGTAAAAACTCCTTCGGCTGCATCAAGAAGCAAATTGAAAAAAAAGGGAAATTGCTGTACAAAGCTGAGGTGGCAGTGGCGAAGGGGGAGGCGGATTATGCTGTGGTTAAGAATTTGAAATCCGAATTGAATGGGCTTTTGGATAAAGAGAGCCTAATGTGGGAGCAACGAGCGCGTGCCCTGTTTCTGAAGTGTGGTGACCGAAATACGGGATATTTTCATAGTAAGGCTTGCCACAGGTTTCATCGAAACAAAATTTTCGGACTTAGGAATTCAGTCAATGCATGGTGCACAGAGGATAGGCAAATCAAAGAAATAGCAGTGGGCTACTTCCGTTCCTTATTTACAACATCTCACCCTACAGAACTTTCAAAAATCTTTGAGGTTGTCAAGCCCTCTGTTACTCTAGAGATGAATGAGCAACTCCTCAAGCCGTACACTAAGGAGGAAGTTGCTGCAGCTCTTAACCAGATGGAACCCATTACGGCCCCAGGTCCCGACGGTATGCCGCCTCTCTTCTATCACTCTTTCTGGAATCTTTTTGATAATGATGTGTCTTCTGCTGTTCTTGACTGCCTAAATAATTGTAAAATTCCGACTGAGATAAATCATACCAACATTACTCTAATTCCTAAAGTTAAATCTCTTGAATTTATTACTGAATTTAGGCCAATTAGTTTATGTAATGTTGTTTACAAACTTGTATCAAAAGTCCTGGCAAATAGATTAAAGGCAGTGCTTCCAGCAGTGATTTCGGAAAACCAGAGTGCTTTTCAATCAGGGAGACTTATTACGGACAATATCCTCATGGCATTCGAAACCTTACATTACATGAAGAACCACCAAAAGGGAAAATCGGGCTTTATGGCTCTCAAGTTGGATATGAGCAAGGCCTACGACCGCGTGGAATGGGTTTTTCTTGAGGGAATGATGAAGCAAATGGGCTTTGTTATAAGGTGGATTGCCCTTATTATGGAATGTATCACTACGGTCAGCTATTCCATTCTAGTCAATGGCGATCCTTCGGACATTTTTCTCCCTTCTCGTGGTCTTAGGCAAGGAGACCCACTGTCTCCTTACCTGTGTCTTATATGCTCAGAAGGGCTTCATGGATTATTAAATAAAGAGGCGGAGGAGGGTCATATCCGAGGGGTTTCCATTTGCAAGAAGGGCCCGAGATTAACACATCTATTTTTTGCGGACGATAGCATGGTTTTCTGCAAAGCCTCTATCACTGAATGCCAGAACGTCCAAAACGTACTGAATGTCGATGAGAAAGCCTCAGGGCAGAAGCTCAACCGGAACAAAACTGGGCTTTTTTTCAGCAAGTCCACCCCTCCAATTATTCTCAACCAAATCAAGGAATTCTTAGGAGTTCAAGAGGTCAAAAACCATGAGAAATATCTCGGCCTCCCATCCTTAGTTGGAAAACACAAAAAAGCAAGCTTGAGGTTCATTAAAGAGAAGATTTTAGCTAAGCTCCAAGGTTGGAAGGAGCAGTTGCTATCCCAAGCGGGGCGAGAAATTCTCCTTAAGGCAGTCATCCAGGCAATTCCAACCTTTGCGATGAGTTGCTTCAAAATCCCAACTACCCTTTGCGAGGAGATTGAGTCCTTGATTAGGAAATTCCGGTGGGGGCAGCGGGGGAATCAAAGGAAAATTCACTGGACCAAATGGAGTGCTCTTTGTAAGCCAAAAGACCTTGGAGGCATGGGTTTCAAAGAGCTTCAAAAATTCAACGAAGCTATGCTTGCTAAACAGGTCTGGCGGCTGCTGGACAACAATGACTCTCTCTTCCACCGGTTTTTCAAAAAAAAGTTCTTCCCAAACGGTTCCATTCTCGAGGCCAAAGAAGGTAACGGTTCCTTTGCCTGGAAAAGTATCTTGAAGGGCAGGGATGTGATTAAAAAAGGCCTTCAATGGAGAGTGGGCAATGGTGACTCTATTCATATTTTCCATGATGTCTGGCTTCCAACCCCTCGGCCTCAAAAGGTAATCTCCTCCTACAGCCCTCTTGGTTATGATGCTAAAGTTTCAGTTTTGATTGACCATGATAAATGCTGCTGGCGTGAATATGTGATTGACTCCTCCTTCTTGCCTCATGAAGCCTCTCTGATCAAAGCCATCCCTTTAAGCCTAGATAGCTGTGAGGATGTGCTATTTTGGCCTAGGAACTCTAATGGGCTTTACTCCGTCAAATCCGGGTATAAATTGCTACTGGAGTGTGAAATGAATGACGAGCCGTCTTCCTCTGACTTGTCGCTGTCTAAAAAAGTTTGGAAAGGTATTTGGAAACTTAAAATTCCAAATAGAGTTAAATCTCTCTTATGGAGAGCTGGTATGGAGGCCCTACCCACCAGAGTGAACCTAAGGAAAAGGAAAATTCTGACTGATGACTCCTGCCCACACTGCTTCCGCGAAAAAGAAACATCTTTCCATGCTCTTTGGTCCTGCTCCTGTCTGTATCCGATGTGGCAGGTCCATTTTAGATGGTTAACAAAGCTTGCCGTGAATTGCTCTTCTTTGCTGGATGTCATTCAGCTAAGCCAGGATCATAATAACCTATCGGATTTATTTGCCATGACAGTAGCACTAATTTGGGCGCGAAGGAATCAGATCCGTGTGGGTGATAAGGTTCTTCCAATTGAGAAAATCAGCTCAACGGCCCTTGAAAACCTTCAGGAATTCCAACTTGCTTCCTCCACTCCCCACCGTGCTCCTCCCACATTCAAACCAGCTAAATGGTCTCCTCCTCCTCCGGGTTGGATGAAGGTTAACTTTGACGATGCCACTTTCTCATCCAAAGGCCTTGCTGGTTTGGGAGCCATTATCCGGAACGACCAAGGTCTAGTTATGGCTGCCTATACACATTCTATTCCCCTGCCTACTTCTGTAGAGACAGTGGAAGTGTTGGCAGCGCGCAGTGCAATCTGCCTGGCAAAGGATCTGAACTTTTCCAAGGTAATCTTTGAAGGTGACTCGAAGATCATCATCAAAGCCATTAATAAGGGAGAACTTATGTCCTCAAGCTTTGGTCACATTTTGAATGACATTAATCTTCTATCCAAATCCTTTCAACAGGTGTCTTTCTGCCACACTCGCAGACAAGGGAATAGAGTTGCGCATGGTTTGGCTCGTATGGCTTGTAATTTTTCTGATTATTAAGTCTGGATGGAGGATGTTCCTCCGGACTTATCTGCTGTATATTGTTCTGATTTCCCTTGAATGAATTGCTCCCCCCTATTCTTGGGGTGGTTTCTCTCAAAAAAAAAAAAAAGAAAGGACGAGCAGAGAATGTCTAAGCACATCTTTGTAGAGATATAGGTGGAGTTTGGATACAAGTTGCGTTTCGTGCATTTATAGTTTCCTGCGTTTTTTTTTTTTTTTTTTTTTTTTTTTTCACGTGTTTTCCCCAACAAGCGGCTACTGTTCATGTACTATACATGAACAGTAGCCGCAACTTCTGACCAGTCTTCCGTGAACAATGCACGAATGCACTGTTTACGGACCCACAAATTTTATTTTTTATCAATATTTTCATTAAAAATGGGTCCCACGACACTATTCACATATTTAAAAATTATTTTGCTACAGTGTTTTCAGTTTTCAGTTTTAGCAAAATAAGTTCTATCCAAACAGACCCATAATCTCGGATTGAAAAAGTAAAAAGTAGTGGGCCTACTGCCACACCCATTCCATTGTTCATTAGGTTTTACTTTATAAGGATGGAGTTTATGAATTCTACCGTTAGATCTTAATCACATCAATTACATACAGAGACATATGTGTACATACATACATATAAATCACAACTTTACTAATCAATTTAAAACACACACAAAGCCATCAAAATCTCAAAGTGAAAACTATATTCAATTACTAAACTATTTTTGCTAATGTATCATATATGACCAAAAAAAAAATATATTAATGAATTGGAAAATGGAAAATTTACGTTCGGGTAAAGGTGGATATGGATCTCCAAAATGAAATGTGGCGTGAAACTCTATCAATTCCAGAGATTGAATTGGAGAGAGAGAGTACCAATTCTCTATAGCACTAGTAGTGACCGTGCATAATGACTCACTCAGTAAAAATAGGGTAAAAAGAGGGAAATAAGATGAGAGAATAGGGGAATGATCATATAAATAGACAAAAATATTGTTAAATCCCAAGTGATTCGTTTTAGCAACAAAACACAATGAAAACCCAGATGACCTAAAGCCAATGAGTCCTAGCTCCAACAAAAAGCCATTTGTTTCTTTTATGTTAATTCCAGGTTCTAAAACAAAATTACTTACATTTCACTATTTCCTCATTTCAATCATTTATCATTTCATTCCTTTATAAACTCCTAAATGAAGTATAAGGTATAGTATACTTTAATTTTTCCCATTTGATGTCTTTGCAACTATTCTTGGTATTTTAAGTTGTACAAGCATTTCGAGTCTAGTTATGTCAAACTGTAAATAAAAACTCTAGTGGATTTCCTTGTTTGCACATTCCTTTTGGAGTTTCCATTTTGCAAGTTGAAGTGCACATGGATTACTCGCATATGTTGGCTAAGTTGTGTATGCCTTCCCTTCCTTATTCTATTTGCATCGGTTGAATGTGCTACTTGTCTTCACTCCCTTGTGGGCTTTTAGCACAATTTTGAATTGGAAACATGGAAAGGTAAGTCTCTTTAGGGATGAAAGTTTATTGTTTATTATTTGATAGGGTCAATGGTTTTAATTTATTTCTTGAATTCATATACATGGCATGGAAATTTGTGACATGGTTGGGTTGTGCCATTATCCCATACCTAGATTTAGGGATGTTGAATCGAGTTTGGGTTGGGTATACTTCACCCAAAACATTAATCAAGAATACTTGGATCCTAATACCCTCTAAGCATTTGTACTTAATTACTATTTGAATTTTTACCCATGGATACCCAGACTAAAACCAAGCCTGATCTTTTTTTTCATAAAGGTTTTTTCTTATAAAATTAAAATTAAAAAAGTTAACAATGTGATTTTCTAGGTATTGCATTCATATTGGGCCTGAGAGGATGGGAAATTAACTTGGGTTTGAGTTTTGTGAGTGTAAGAGATAAGTTTGGAAATTAGGGTTAGTGTGCAAAAGGAGTGGGATAGACTTAGTTTTGGGTTGGGCTTAGAGCAAACTTGGGTTGGACATAACAAAATCCTCACCAAATTGGGTTGGGTCAACTGACCCACATATATATATATATATATATATATCTCACTTAAAACAGGTTCACTTACTTCAGTTTCTAGACAAAACTATCCAATCTGTGGAGATATCTGATTGTATGTGGGTGTGATTTTGTGGTCGTTTGTGATGTAATATATAGGCAAAAATATATGCACAAAAAGTATAAAGTGCATGTTGCTATATATGTAAAAAACTCTATTTTTTACTTCTTGTCCGATGAGCACCGAAGAGCATGGTTTTATAGACCTTCTCAACGCATACCAATTTGGGCGTCTGCCTTGCCCTTTGACAATTGTGATCAGTGTTTGTCCTCAAATAGGTCATGATAGTTGTAAGACTCTTGACATTTATACATAGTAGACGCCAGAAAATGAGCAATTGATTTTATTACAAAATTTAATGGCTCAAATATTCAATATAAAATAAAAGACTATAAAAAATTTCCTTTGTAAAATCAAAATTAATCAGATTGATGATTAATTGTATATATACTTCTAAATAAAGAATGAATTATATGATAGAGCATTTATCCTCTCCATGCAATTAGTGTTTTTTGAAAGCAAACAAGCATTAAGATTTCCACTTCGGAAGCATCCTCCTAGCTTCGCAAATTTGTGGAAGATTTCACTTCCTTGTACAAGTTATACGCTTCTTCCATATCTTTGAACCTTATAAGTACATTATCATCATAAGATTGACCCATCTTCTCGAATGCTTCATATGCCTTTAGAGGATCATATCCAGCGGTTGCCATTAATATTTATCCAATATGATTTGCTTCTCTTTTGTTCCTATGATTGAAACAAAATGAACATTATTATAATTTGACATGAAAAACATGAAACTAAACCTTTATAATTAAAAAAAGAAAAACAAAACTACTATATGTTTGAGATTTTTTTAAGCATTGTTTTGTTTAAAGATTGAGATTATAGGCTTATAGCAATAAAATATATATTTGAAATTGACTGTTTATCGCATTCTAGCCTGAACTTTAATGTATAAGTTTGGTTTGCCATATATTAAAGAGTTGAAACAACTCTATTTGCACTTCTCATCTTGAGGTCCATTTGACTAGCCTACATATAGGTGACATGATCTAGAATCAGTTTTCTATGATAACTTTCTTTAGTTGTTTATCCTTAGCCAGTTAAAGAGCCCAAAAGTTTCAGCAATATATAGAAGATTTGAATTTTAAGCCCAAAAGATGGCTTCGGCCTTTCAGCAAAAAAAAGATGGCTTAGGCCTATGCTGCTTCAACTTCAGGTTGCATTTTGGAATTTGTGTAGCCGAACCCTACCTGATTCTGTCAGTCCAATCACCAAGCACAGCAGTGATACCGGCCTTATTGACTCCAATGCTGCATCACAGTTTGACTTCCAAAATTTCTTAGGCGGCTTGGCCCAATCTCATACGAGTCATTGCTATGATTACATTCGAATCAAAATTCCTTAGGTAGATTACATAAAAAAATGGATACATCTATATCTATATAATGTTTAAAAGTTAAAGTGTAGCACTTATTGTTGCTACACTTCTATTGAGCCACATCAGCATAGCATTTTAGTTCACTTAGTCTATTTCAGTCCACTAGGTTTATTTGGTCCACCTCAGTTTATTCGGTCCACTTCGGCCCAATTAGGTCCACCTTGGTCTATTTCGGTCCACTTTAGTCTACTTTTGTCAATTTGATCCACTTTAGTCCATTTCAGCCCAATCCCTACGCATTTCACAGGTTAGAGACTAATTACATATATTGCCATCAAGATTTTACCACAATTTTGAAAATTTATTATATTCATCGCATCACATGATTTCTTGGGTCTCGTCTTATTATT
Source organism: Quercus robur (assembly GCF_932294415.1). NCBI lineage: Eukaryota > Viridiplantae > Streptophyta > Magnoliopsida > Fagales > Fagaceae > Quercus > Quercus robur. The sequence goes on along the minus strand of NC_065545.1, from coordinate 18,690,257 downwards.
CTTAGGGCCATTGTCATCTCCTCTATCTTAGGAGGATGTATCTCTTGGATCAATTTCATAAGATCTTCCTCTCGTAGTATGTGGGACTCACAAATTTATAGTTTCCAAATTCATGGAACCTCTCTATAAGATAATTTTTCCTATCATCACTTGCGTGGTCATGACTCAAGAAAAGAGTTGGCTAGGTCCCCAAAGTCCCTAATTGTCCTTTTGTTTCTTTGTTATAATATTTCATTCAACTTTTAAAGCTCTTATGATAGAGAAACGTCTGATGATCACCACTAAATTTCTTTATTAGTTTGAATGTTTGACAAATTACAATGAATAGTGATTTGAAGTTTAGATTAACTAGTCGCTAACTCGTGCGATGCACGGAAAATTTATTTATATAATAAAATCTAAGAAATTTAGAAATAGAAAATTGGGTCAATAAAATGCATATTATAGACATTTTGCTAGTTAGCATTTAAAAAAATAGATCTGTCATAATTAAATAAAATACAATGGGAAGAAATATTTAACTTCTATGCTTTTCTATAGTTTAGAAGTGTTGTCTAACATAGAATGTTATTGGGTTGTAAGAGAGATTTTTATAAAATGTTAATACCATATATATATATGCTTATATTGTTAAATTAATAAAGCAAAATTTCCAAAAGTTATATGTATACACACACTCAAAACTAATATAAACTACAAAGATATAAACAAATCTTACTTAGTCGTAGTAAAAACAATATAAACCATTCAAAACATGGAACATTATCAAAATTATAACACCTAATTCCATTATCTTTTACGTTGAATCCAAACAAATAATTAATCAACCAAAAATTATAGCTTTAATTAAGAAAACAAAAAATCACACGAACCCAAATAAAAATTCTCAATAAAGCAAAAACATATAAGGTAAAGAATTAAGATCAACTTACTGAGATGCAAATACCAAAAACCCTAAGACTTAAAACTTCCAAATTTTATAGAATCCCCTAATTCTACTTCAAAACCAAACAAAACCCTTCAAAATAAAAAAATTCATATATAATATACCAAATAAAAATTTACCACTCCTTGGGCTAGAAGACATAAATTGCATATTTGATTTTTCTCCAAAAAATAGAGATATTTCATCTGCCATATACAATATAAAATAATTATTAGAAATTTCAACCCAAAAACTAAACCCACAAAAACACTGTCAAAATATAGAGATTAACCCAAATACTCAAAAGAAAATCAATTCTAAACATAACAAAAGAATAAGATAGAATAAAAATCTCAGGCACATATGAAAGCAAATAAAAAAGAAAGAACCTACTTTTTATTTATTTATTTATGTGAGTCTCTCTTCTTCTTCTTTTTTTAATCTTAAAGTGAATTTAAGTTTAGGGTTTTGAGATGTTAATTGCTAGGGTTTTAAGGAGAGAAGAGAGAGTCCTACCAGGAGTCTCTCTCTCTTTTTCTTAATCCTAAAGTTTTTTTTTTTAATGTGAGTCTTTCTTTTTCTTTTCTTTTCTTTTCTTTTTTGAAACCTAAAGTGAGTCTTTTTTTTTTTTTTTTTTTTTTTAATTCTAACGTGCTATGTGAGTTTTTTTTTAAAAAAAAAAAAAAAAATTCTAACGTGAGGTATCTTAAAAAAATTATAATTAATTTTTAATCTTCAATTTTATATTATATATAAAAATAATAATGATATGATAAGCTTTGGAGAGGTCAACAAAATATATCTAATAGAGTTTTATTTAAACTAAACTATTATAACACTAAAAAGATAATTACACGTTGAAGAGAAATAATAAATATATAAGATATAAAACCTAGAATAAAAAGAATCTAAAAGAAAAAGAAAAAGAAAATAGTGGTGACGTGGAAAATTGTGGGAGCAATAAATATATAAGATATAAAACCTAGAATAAAAAGAATCTAAAAGAAAAAGAAAATAGTGGTGACGTGGAAAATTGTGGGAGTTTCAGAGGTTTCAGTTTTATATATATGGATAAAAAAATTGAACAATGAATTATAGAGTCCCACCCCCCCCCCCCCCCCCCCCCCCAAAAAAAAAAAAAAAAAAACAGCTCCAAATTTCAACTTTAGCCTTAAAGATGTTTACAATGTTTGACAATTTGTGCTAAGAGAGCTTTAAGTATCTTAAAACACACACACACACAAAAATGATAGAGGTTAATGATTATATTTAAGTAGTCAATTTGGTGACCATTATAGATTTTACATATTTCTTCACTCTTATGTATAACACAAGTATTCTTTCAAAAATGGTGGTGGTCAAGCAGCGACTCGGTATTGCGAAAAGGGAATGGGAGGTATGGGGTCCAAGAGAGAAACGAGATCTAGAATTATTTTTTTGGGTTATTATTGGACAAGAGTCTTATGACTATTGGCATTTTGTAGGTTTTTTTTTTTGGAAAACTTGGGTTTGAAACTTTGAATCCCTCTTCTCCACTTCTTAATAAGTTTTTTTTTAAAAAGTTATTATTCTTATTAAGATAATGAGTATAGTTAAAATGAGACTATTAAGATGAGTAATTAGTAAGTAAAAATATACAAAAAGATATGATTTGAAATGAGAAAAACCCCCTTAAATATAAGGGTAGTTCCTATTGATGAAAAGATGAGAGAGATTCACTCAAGTTGGTTTGCGCAATTCAAATTCGAATAATTTCAGTTGAATATGTAGCTTAGTCTTCAATTTAAGTCGACTTGTTTCAACCAAAAAAAATTCGACTTGTTCACACACCAAATAAAATTAAATTTATAATATGCTCCTTTATTAACTATAATTAAAATTTGGTGAAGAGAATATTCTAAAAAATTGGAAAATCCATTTTCTAAACAAAAATCCATGGGTAATGTTATTTTCTTGAAGCCTCAAGGAGTATGGAATTTTTTTTTTAAAGAAGAAGATTATGGTGAAGATAGAAATGGCAAATGGGTGAGATGATATATATGGTAAACATAGCTATAGCCTATAGGACTGGCTGGGGTAGCTGTGTTCTGGCACACACTTCCTGTTGTGAGTACTGTCTTAGTGTCTTGCATTTTATAATTTATACGCAAAGCATTTAGTGTGATAATTTAAACTCCTAAATGAAATATAAGGTATAGTATACTTTAATTTTTCCCATTTGATGTCTTTGCAACTGTTCTTGGTATTTTAAGTTGTACAAGCATTTCGAGTCTAGCTATGTCAAACTGTAAATAAAAACTCTAGTGGATTTCCTTGTTTGCATTGTCCTTTTGGAGTTTCCATTTTGCAAGTTGAAGTGCACATGGATCACTCGCATATGTTGGCTAAATTGTGTATGCCATCCCTCCTTTATTCTTATTGCATCGATTGAATGTGCTACTTGTCTTCATTCCCTTGTGGGCAACATGGAAACGTTAAGTCTCTTTAGGGATGAAAGTTCTATTGTTTATTATTTGATAGGGTCAATGGTTTTAATTTATTTCTTGAATTCATATACATGGCATGGAAATTTGTGACATGGTTGGGTTGTGCCATTATCCCATACCTGGGATTTAGGGATGTTGAACCAAGTTTGGGTTGGGTATACTTCACCCAAAACATTAATAAAAAAATACTTGGATCCCAATACCCATTAAGCATTTGTACTTAATTACTATTTGAATTTTTACCCATGGATACCCAGACCAGAACCAAGCTCGATCTTTTTTTTCTTAAAGGTTTTTTCTTATAAAATTAAAATTAAAAAAGTTAACAACGTGATTTTTCAGGTATTGCATTCATATTGGGCCTGAGAGGGTTGGAAATTAACTTGGGTTTGAGGGTTGTGAGTGTAAAAGATAAGTTTGGAAATCAGGGTTAGCGTGCAAAAGGAGTGGGATGGACTTAGTTTTGGGTTGGGCTTAGAGCAAACTTGGGTTGGACATAACAAAATCCTCACCAAATTGGGTTAGGTCAACCGACCCACATATATATATATATATATATATATATATATATATATATATATATATCTCACTTAAAACAGATTCACTTACTTCAGCTTCTAGAAAAAACTATCCAATCTGTACGTGGGTGTGATTTTGTGGTCGTTTGTGATGTAGTGTATAGGCAAAAATATATGCCCAAAAAGCATAAAGTGCATGTTGCTATATATGTAAAAAACTTTATTTTTTACTTCTTGTCCGGTTGTCTGATGAGCACCAAAGGGCATGGTTTTATAGACCTTCTCAATGCATACCACTTTTGAGGGACAAAATTGGCCTTTGCCCCTTTCTATAAAAAAATCCAATATTTTGCCCAATTTTCTAAATTAATTAGGGAAATGCCTCTCTTTTGAAACTCGATTTTCTCAAAATCAAGTTTAAAAAAAAAAAAAAAAAAATCTGAAGCCCTATAGTGGTGTTTTGGAACTTGAGCACCATGAACTCGAGTTATAGGCCCAAAAAAAAAAAAAAAAAAAAAAAAAAACTTGCATGGAACTCGAGTTCATGGAGCTCGAGTTCCAAAACGCCACTATAGGGCTCTAGAGTTTTTTTTTTTTTTTTTTAATTCGATTTTGAGAAAATCGAGTTCAAAAGAGCGGCATTTCTCTAATTAGTTTGAGAAAGGGGGCAAAATGCTAGATTGTTTGATAGAAAGGGGCAAAGGCCAATTTTGTCCCACTTTTGAGTCTGCCTTGCCCTTTGACAATTATGATAAGTGTTTCTCCTCAAATAGATCATGATAGTTGTAAGACCCTTGACATATATACATAGAAGGCGCCAGAAAATGAGTAATTGATTCTATTACAAAATTTAATGGCTCAAATATTCAATATAAAATAAAAGACTATAAAAAATTTCCTTTGTAAAATCAAAATTAATCAGATTGATGATTGTACTTATACTTCTAAATAGGAATGAATTACACAATAGAGCATTTATCCTTTGCATGCAATTAGTGTTTTTTGAAAGCAAACAAGCATTAAGATTTCCACTTCGGAAGCATCCTCCTAACTTTGCAAATTTGTGGAAGATTTCACGTCCTTGTACAAGTTATACGCTTCTTCCATATCTTTGAACCTTATAACTACGTTATCATCATAAGATTGACCCATCTTATCGAATGCTTCATATGCCATTAGAGGATCATATCCAGCGGTTGCCATTAATATTAATCCAATATGATTTGCTTCTCTTTCGTTCCTATGATTGAAACAAAATGTAACATTATTATAATTTGACAGAAAAAAACACAAAACTAAACCTTTATATAACCGTAAATGTGTAGGAAATAATCAAGGTAGCAGAATTTGGATTTTCAAAACAATTATGGACACCACAAAAAGAAATTTCAACCACTTTTGGCTTTGTTTGACCAATACTAAAAAGAAAGACAAAAAGAATATATATATATACACACACACTCAGATTCACAAATCCAAATATAAACTCAAAAAAATTCAATCCTTTAAGGGAGTAGCCCCACTCAAAAATTCTATTAGTAGCATTGGGTTTGGATATGCCGATATGGATTTATAAAACAATTATTGCTAAGGAAAAAACAAATAAACTACTGCAAACTACTAGAATAACTTAAACATACTCTCAAAAAGGAACTACTAGAATAACTTAAACATACTCTTGAAAATAGATTGACTTAAACGCATAGTATCAAACATCGACAAGAAGAAAATTATACAATTTTTGCGAAGCAGCCCAACTGCACTCCACCAAAGGCATTAAAGCCGGAAACGGCTCCATAGTTAATAAATGGCCGAAACATAAGAGATTCTAGCAAAACCTTACATAAATTCTTGCAATGTGTTGACCCACAATATGCCCAATCTAATAGATTTCCATAAATCCTAGAATTAATTGAATTTTCTCCTGTTTCGCCTAAATCCAGCACAAACTTCCCAATCTTTTCCATCCAAATGTTTGGTACTAGGTTTTCATATTGAGAGTTTATGATCCTCCTTAAAAGGAATGCTCTTTTCTTCAAAGCGGTTAACATGATCTTCATCTCCGTTATCTCCTTCCCACTCGTGACGCGCCCTACAGTCTCTAAAATCTGAATTCTCACATGAATGCACATTTACCTTGTGTTAGAAATACAGAATGATTATATTGTATTTCATAAATCAAAGAATATACATTACTGCCTTTATGTAGGAGGCATATGTGTGCAGTACAAGTAGAGTGTAGTACAAGTACAAGTGTGCTATACAAGTAACCTAATTGGGCCTAAAGCCCATAACATAATATACGTTAACAGCCCCCCTCAAACTCAAGGTGGATGTGAGACCAACTTGAGGTTGTCAACCAAATCACGAGTGCGTCCCTTAGGAAGTGACTTGGTGAAGATATCTGCAAGTTGATCTTTGGAGGAGACGAAGAAAAGCTTAAGAGCACCATGGACAAGATGATAACGGATAAAATGACAATCAATCTTGATGTGTTTAGTCCGTTCATGAAAGACATCATTATGAGCAATATGAATGGCACTCTGGTTGTCATAATAAAGGGGAGTAGCAGAGGAGGTGGACACACCCAAATCCTTAAGGAGCCATCGTAGCCAAAGAAGCTCAGATGTGGTATCAGCAAGAGCACGATATTCTGCTTCAGTACTGGAGCGGGCCACAAAAGTTTGTTTCTTGCTTCGCCAAGAAATCAAAGAAGAACCAAGGAGAAAACAGTAACCTGTAGTAGACCTGCGATCAGTAGGATCTCCTGCCCAATTAGCATCAGAGAATGCACGGAGTACAAGAGGAGACTGAGCTGAGTAGAAAAGGCCATGAAAGAGGGTGCCCTTCAAGTATCGAAGAATGCGCAGAACAGCAGCATAGTGAGTTGATCGTGGAGCAGACAGATACTAGCTCACCTGATGAACAGCATAGGAGATGTCTGGACGAGTAACTGTGAGATAAACTAGGCTGCCAACCAATCGTCTGTAAAGAGAGGGATTAGACAATGGTTTCCCCCCTGAGGGAGTCAGATGCGCATTAAGCTCAACTGGAGTGTCAACGGTCTTGCTATCAGTGAGTCCAGCTCGAGACAAGAGTTCAGAAGCATACTTAGCTTGAGTAAGATAAAGTCCATCAGTAGAATGAGTGATTTCAAGACCCAAGAAGTAGCTAAGATGTCCAAGATCTTTCATCTTAAATTGCTGACTGAGAAAATCCTTGAGTTCTTGAATGCCACTAAGGTCATCACCAGTTATGATCATATCATCCACATACAGGAGAAGTAAAATAGTACATTTGTCAGTGCGACGAAGAAATAAGGCAGAATCATAATGACTGGCCATGTAACCCAAATGAGAGATGGTAGAGCTGAATTTGGCAAACCAAGGTCGTGGAGCTTGTTTAAGGCCATAAAGTGCACGTCGAATGTAACAAACCTTGTTTTAGTCAACAGAGAGACCAGGAGGAGGTTGCATATAAACTTCTTCATGTAAATCCCCATTAAGGAATGCATTTTTGACATCCATCTGAAAAAGGTCCCATTTACGGGCAGCAGCAACAGCTAAGAGGGCACGGACAGATGAGATACGAGCAACCGGAGCAAAGGTCTCTTCATAATCAATCCCATACTCTTGTGTAAAACCTTTTGCAACAAGATGAGTTTTGTAGCGCTTAATGGACCCATCAGAGCGAGTCTTAATCTTGTAGATCCACTTACAACCAAGCACAGATTTCCCGGGAGGGAGTGTCACCAAATCCCAAGTATGGTTTTTAGATAATGCATCAAGTTCCTCTTTCATTGCAATCTGCCATAAAGGGTCAGTGGAAGCCTCACGATAGGTGTGAGGCTCATGTAATGTAGCAAGAGCAGTGTAACAATGATAGTCAAGTAAATGTGTAGGAATAGATCTTACTCGAGTTGAGTGACGAGGTGGAATGTCTTGTGCAAGATCTTCAGGCGGAGCAGGAGCAGGGGACCCAAGCTCAGGGTTGGGGTTGGGTAGCTCGTCTTCAACCTGTTCATCTTCCACCTGTTCATTAAAGGGTAAACTAGGAAAGGGATCAGTGATATCTGGTGGTTGGACAGAGAAATCTACAAGAGAATCAGGAGCAACTACAGGAGGATCAGGAGCAGCTATAGAAGGAATATGTGCCTCATCTGGAAAAAGATCTAAAGCAGAGGAGGAAGATAGGGAGGCACGAAAGTGAGAAAGCTCGACAAAGAGGTGATGTTCCCAAAAGACAACATTGCGGGAAACACGAAGACGATGAGAGACAGGGTCATAACACCGATACCCCTTTTGAGTTTCGCCATAGCCAAGAAAACAACAAAGCCTTGACCGAGGCTCAAGTTTGTTATGCTCATGTGGCTGAAGAAGAACGAAACAAGTAGAACCAAAGGAGCGAAGGTGGCGATAGTCTGGAGATGACCCAAAAAGGCGCTCATATGGAGTTTGATTTTGGATAACCGGACTCGGAATGCGATTAATAGTATGAACAGCATGAAGAGTAGCTTCGCCCCAAAAAGGAGCAGGAACTTTGGCAGAGAGAAGAAGAGCACGAACAGTGTCAAGAATATGACGAAGTTTCCGTTCGGCTCTACCATTTTGCTGAGAGGTACCTGGACAAGTTAGTTGATGAACAGTGCCATAGGAATGCAAAACAGCTTGGAAAGCATATTGAGTATATTCAAGAGCATTATCAGATCGAAAAATTTTGATGCGTTTGGAAAACTGAGTTTCAACCATTTTTGCAAAATTAGAATATACTTGCAATAATTCAGAACGATGTTTCATATTAAAAATCCAGCTATAGCGAGAGTAATCATCAACAAAGACAACAAAATATCGAGACCCACCAATATTAGAGACAGAAGAAGGGCCCCAAACATCAGAATGAATAAGGTCAAAGATATCAGTGGATATTGATTCACTAGTATTGAAAGGCAAAACTGGTTGTTTTCCTAATTGGCACGAAATACAATCAAAATTTTTTGTAGACACTGAACCTAACAAACCTCTAGAAGCTAATTGTTGTACCCGAGAGGAAGATGCATGACCAAGTCGAGTATGCCAAAGTGCAAGGGAAGGAATTGAAGAAGCTGTAGCAGCTGCAGCAACAGAAACAGGAGCAACAAGTGGAAGACGAAGGGTGTCCACGGGAAACATACGCCCAACTCTGGGACCAGTCCCAAGCTCCTATCCCGTCCTCGGATCCTGCACAATACACCCAGAATAATAAAAAATAATGCGATAACCCAACTCAGCTAATTGTCCAACAGAAAATAAATTATAAGAAAGGTCAGGAACATTAAAGACTCTAGGAACCGAGAGATTGGAGGTCGCAACGGAACCTATATTATGACCAGACATTGTGGAACCATTTGCTGTGCGAATATTAAGAGGGTGCGGTGCAGGTTTAAGGTCAGAAAATAAGGACGAGTGAGGTGTCATGTGATTGCAACAAGCAGAATCCATAAGCCAAGAGGTAGGAGACATACCAGATAAAGCTGAGAGATAAGAGGAATAAGATGCATTACCAACCGTACGAATGACATTGGCGATGATATTTATAAGGTCATCTCTGGAAATGGTGAAAGTAGATCCAGAAGACTGAGACTTTGCAGAGACGGGAGCCATAGGTTGGACACTCTCAGTGTTAGCAACGATAGCAGCAGAAATGGCAACAGCTGATTTGTTGTGTTGATAGCAAGTCTCAATATTATGGCCAAAACGTTTGCAAAAATTGCAAAAACGTTTGTTGGATTGTCGACGACGATTGTTACAAGAGGAAGAAGACTTGTCCTTATTCTTGATTTTGAAGCAAAATATGCAAAAATAGACTGCACAAATGAAATCTATGCGAAAAACTGGGTAAGGAGAACCTGGACAGAAAAAGTCAACCCTGGAAAAGTCAACGGTCAAAGTCAACGGTCAACGGCTGGTCAACGGTCAACGGTTGGTCAACGGTCAACGGCCAGCAGATGACGTCACAAGATGACGTGTCGATGACGTCAGCAGATCAGTGGATGCTGACGCAGCTAGGGCTGACGTGGCAGAGGTGATGACGTCAGTAGACCAGGCTCCGACATGTGAGAGCGCGTGGCAGAGAGTGGACGGCGCGTGGAGGCGCGTGAACGGCATGTGCAAGGAATTTGCGGCGCGTGGTGGCGCATGTGGCGCGTGATCAGCGTTGCAGCAGCTTTGAGAGGCACGTGGGGGCGCGTGCGGTCTCCGATGGCAGCGAGGCTTCCACGAATGTGTAGATCGGCGCAGGACGATCTCAGTGGTACCTTCAAAAATGAAATCGGAGCAATATTCGCAGCGGTGATGCAAAGAGCAGTGGTCTGTGCAGTGTGAAACTCCTTAACAACGGCGGCTGCAGGTCCGGAACCCAAGGACGACGGCTGGATGATGTCGGAGGTTCAACGGCGAGAGGCTGTGGCGGCAGTTGTGATGGCGGAAGCGTTAGTAAAAGAAAGGAAGTCACACTAATGAAGACAAGACTGCTAAGAAAAGGTCAGAGCAGTGGTTCTGATACCATGTTAGAAATACCAAATGATTATATTGTATTTCATGAATCAAAGAATATACATTACTGCCTTTATATAGGAGGCATATGTGTGCAGTACAAGTAGAGTGTAGTACAAGTACAAGTGTGCTATACAAGCAACCTAATTGGGCCTAAAGCCCATAACATAATACATCTACGGGGGAAACCCTAAAAAGGCTATATTAGTAATATATTAGAATGTAGTACAAATCATGTGTTACAATGAATTATAACATGTGTATATATAGTAGACTAAACCCTAGACTAATAGACTTTTAGTACAAGTAGGAGACTTGGCTTGCACACAAAGTAGAATTAAGCTTGGGCCTATGCTAATGGGCTAATATATCTCTAACACCCCCTCTCAAACTCGAGATGGAAGTTTGATGAAATCTTGAGATTTGATAAGGTTGAGAAGATCCCTTGAATGAAGTTTGGCTCTGTGACGGTAGTTTGAGGGAGGCAATGATCTTGCAGTGTTGATGCGACTTCTAACGGTGGCTTGACTATACCGGAGAGTTTTGACGGTAGCAGTAGAAAGCCAAAGAAGATGAACGCAGCGAAAAAAAAAAAAAAAAACACCGAGGAAGACAAAGATTGCTCTTAAATATACCGTAAGGACAGAAAACTATGGCCTCAAGAAGGTGGCTCTGATACCATGATAAATATTAGCATTGATACACCATGTTGAATATGCTAGTATGGATGCGGAAACGAAAGCATAAAGTATAGAACATAGTAACACATGAGAGTTACGTGGTTCAGCCTAACGGCTTACATCTACGGAGGAAACCCTAAAAAGGCTATATTAATAATATATTAGAATGTAGTACAAATCCTGTGTTATAATGAATTATAACATGTGTATATATAGTAGACTAAACCCTAGACTAATAGACTTTTAGTACAAGTAGGAGACTTGGCTTGCACACAAAGTAGAATTAAGCTTGGGCCTATGCTAATGGGCTAATATATCTCTAACACCTTGCAATCCTTTTCAAGTCTTAACCCAACATTTAATGCTCTAATGACATTTGCAGCTACGGATTGTGCCCGAATACTCCCAGGGTCTGATAAAGGGAGTACTTCATTTTTGCCGTAACGCATTAATATGTTCCAACACTCGTCTGCCCTCCTTTCCTCCGCTTTTTCATTGGAAACAAGTTGGATTCGTCCTGTGTATGGTATTCTCTGTATTCTCACATAAGAGAGAGTAACACAAGCACTAAAAGCACCAAGCAGCAATCTACCTTTGTTTCTTTTACAAAAATCTCATACATCTTTGTGCCCACAAATTAAGTGAAGGAGTTGTAGCTGCATTGTTTAGGAATTTCTGAGAAAAATTTGCATTGTAAAATCTCCTTGTACATGTATGAATCATATGTTGCACTCCAATTACTCCAACGAACCCCACAAAAGGAACAATCTTCGAACTGAAAATTGTACTTGTTGCAGTCGTGTTATGCTAACTGGCTTGAACTGGCTTCCCATCAATTTTATCAAAGAAAACCCCATTAGCCTTCTCCTTAAGCTAAGAACAATATTGAACAAATTTGTTTTCTCTGCGACTTTGAGACGCAAAGGGACTGTGAGAGACAGGTAGGGTTGTGACCATATATGTATATATAGGACTGCATACCGAACCTTCTCTGCTGGGTGGTATGACCTTCTTTCTTGCATTTTGCTTTGAGATTGAGGAGGCCCGAAGGGGGACAGTAATAATAATTTAAAAAAAAAATTGTATACATAGTTTTTTTTTAATTTTTTTTACATAGATACATAGTAGGCTCTAGAAGATGAGCCTAGTTGATTATATTTCAGCATTTAATGGCTCATAGAAACACTAGTACATCACACTAAAATTAAGAATTCAACAAAATGATAGACCCGAAGAAAAATTGAATAATATAATGAAAAGTAATATCTCTCTACTTGTACTTATAATTCCAAAATGAGTTATACCATGAAGAATTCATGCATCTCTCCATGTAATTAGTTTTTTTTTTTTTTTTTTTTTTTTAAATTAAAAAGAAAAACAAAAAGAAAACCAACCAAGCATTAAATTTCCATTAATCAAGATTCAAGCATGCTCCTATAAATCACGCTTCTCAAATTCATGTAATCTTTTACTTTCTTGAATACAGCAAACACTTCTCCCATTTCTTCGGCCTCTTTTAGTAGATTCTTATTGAAAGTTTGGCCCGACTTCTCTAATATGCCAATTATTGTTTCAGGGTCATATCCAGCAGATGCCATTAACATTAATCCAATATAATTTGCCTCCCTTTCATTCCTATAATTGAAACAAAGTGTAGCATTATTATAATTTGACATGAAAAACATGTAACTAAACTTTTAAGTAAAAGTTAGCGCAAAGAAAAAAAACCAAGGTAGAAGAATTGGGATTTTCAAACGATATTATGGACACGACACAAAAAGAAATTTCAACCACTTTTGACTTTGTTTGATCAATACTAAAAGTCTAAAAGAGAATAGACAATAACAGAATTAAAATTTAAAAAAAAAAAAAAAAGCTTTCAAAGTACATTCAAATGCTTTCTTTAGATTCACAAATCTATATATAATCTCAAGTATTTCAATCTGTTGTGCAAATAGCACCCTAGGACTCAAATCAATAACAGTAAATAAGCGGAAATTAAATAACAAGCACACACAATAGAACACAAGAATTTACGTGGTTCGGCAAACTGCCTACCTCCACGGAGACGACGGAGAAATTTCACTATAAAATTAGGGAGATACAATAGTGCACAATAACACTCTCAAGAAATCCAAATCCCAATACACCCTAACTCTCTCTCACCCACAAGACAAGAAAACTCTATTCTTCTTCTTCTACGGCTGCTAGGTTTTTAGGAATTTCTCTCACACGGCTGCACTTGCTAGGTTATTAGGAATAATCACTATTGCCGTAACTAATAACATATATATAGAAATATATGTTAAGTCGGCCACATTAGTCTCCTAATATAACACGGTCAACTTGTGTTGACATGGGCTTGGCAATACAAGCCATACGGCCCACATCAACAAATCTCCACCTTGGCTTGAATTGATCAAGCTACACTAGCAAACTCCTCCATCGCCTCCACCTTAGCCCTTTAGGGCTCACAAGCTACAAACACCAATCAAGTCCAAGCAGTGCTTGAACTTGTCTGTGGGAACTGGCTTTGTTAACATATCAGAGGCATTCTCACTAGTGAGAATCTTCGACAAAGAAATATCACCAGACGAAACCCATTCTCTGATCTTGTGATACCGCACAGCAATATGCTTTGTTCTTGCACGATATACCTGATTCTTCGCCAAATGAATTGCACTTTGACTATCACAATGTAGCACCATGCTATCCTGCTTGAAACCAAGCTCATTAACCAGTCCACTAAGCCAAACGGCTTCTTTTCCTGCCTCTGTCATCGCCATATATTCTGCTTCTGTAGTGGATAAAGCAACTACATCTTGTAGTGTCGACTTCCAGCAAATTGGGCCACCAGTAAACCTAAACACATAGCCTGCCGTGGACTTTCTAGAATCAAGGTCCCCTGCATAGTTGGAATCCACATAACCCACAGCTTCTGTACTAGCTCTCTGATCAAATAGGATACCGAAATCACGAGTGCCTGTAAGATATCGAAAGATCCACTTTACTGCATTCCAATGCTCTTTGCCTGGATCTGCCATATACCTACTAACCACACTGACTGCATGAGAAATATTAGGCCTTGTGCACACCATCAAATACATAAGACACCCAACTGCATTTGCATATGGCACTTTAGACATATACTTTGACTCCTCATCTGAACTTGGACACAACTGTGAGGACAGTTTAAAATAGGCAGAAAGCGGTGTACTAACAGGTTTTGCATCAAGCATACTAAACCTCTCTAACACCTTCTTAAGATATCCCTTCTGAGATAACCATAATTTACCAGCCCTTCTATCTCGGTGAATTTCTATCCCAAGAATCTTCTTGGCAGCTCCAAGATCCTTCATGTCAAATTCACTACTCAACAAAGACTTCAACTTCACAATTTCTTGCTTACTCTTTGCAGCTACTAACATGTCATCAACATATAGAGCAAGAAATATATAAGAGCCATCAGCAAGTACTCTAAAATAAACACAACAATCATACTCACAACGCATGTACCCATGTGTGACCATGAATGAATCAAACCGTTTATACCATTGCCTAGGAGACTGCTTCAAGCCATATAATGATCTCTTCAATAGACAAACATAATCTTCCTTACCAGGTTCTTTGAAGCCTTCGGGCTGTTGCATGTAAATCTCTTCTTCTAAATCTCCATGGAGGAATGCAGTCTTCACATCTAGCTGCTCTAACTCCATGTCATGCATTGTCACAAATCCTAGGATTACTCGAATTGAGGTGTGCTTCACAACTGGTGAAAAAATCTCATTATAATCAATTCCTTCTCTCTGTGAGTAACCCTTTGCCACTAACCGTGCCTTGAATTTTTCACCTTCCTTTTCTGACAATGCTTCTTTCTTACGGAATATCCACTTGCAACCAATAGCCTTCTTTCCCTTGGGCAATTTCACTAATTCCCAAGTCTTATTCTTCTGTAGTGACTCCATCTCTTCTGACATTGCTACAAGCCATTTATCATTGTCTTTCCTATTTGTAGCCTCCTTCAAAGTGAATGGATCTCCACCGCTGGTTACGAGAGCAAAACTAACCATGTCTTCAAAGCCATATCTCTGTGGTGCTTTGTGAACCCGCTTCTCTCTACCTTTAGCAATTGAATAAGACTTTTCTTGTTGCTGCTGTGGATCAATCTCAACATCACCCTTATCATTAGGTGAACTATTCTCGTCAAGCTCGACCTCAACAGTTAATTTCTCCTGTGGACTATCATCACATGTCTCTGCTTCATTCTGTTTCAACATAAAGGCTTCATCAAATATGACATCTCTGCTGGTCACCATTTTCTTTGAGATTGGATCCCAAAGCCTGTAGCCTTTAACACCTTTTTCAAAACCAAGAAATACACATTTTCTTGACTTCGAATCCAATTTAGAACGCTCTCCACTCTGCACATGCACATAAGTTGGACAACCAAAGATTTTTAGACTCGAATAATCAACTGGTTTACCTGACCAAACCTCTTCTGGAATCTTGAAATCAATGGCTGATGATGGAGATCTATTAATAATGAAGCTTGCTGTGTTAACTGTCTCTGCCCAGAACACCTTAGGCAACCCTGCATTCAATCTCATGCATCTGGCTCTTTCTGCTAAAGTTCTGTTCATTCTCTCTGCAACCCCATTCTGCTGTGGAGTTCCTTTAACTATGAAGTGACGAGTAATGCCTTCTAATTCACAAAATCTTATGAATTCTTTATCTCTATACTCTAGTCCATTATTTGTTCTAAGGTATTTTATTTTCCTGCCAGTCTGATTCTCAACCTGTGCTTTCCACCTTTTAAATATGCCAAACACATCAGACTTATGCTTCATAAAATAAATCCATACCTTTCTAGAGTAGTCATCAATGAAACTGACGAAATACTGAGCACCGCTATGAGAAGAAACTGATACTGGACCCCAAACATCTGAATGAATGTAGTCAAGAACACCCTTACTTGTATGAGAGCCTGTCTTAAAACTGACTCTATGCTGCTTCCCATACACACAATACTTGCAGAAGTCTAGCTTGCATGTCTTCACCCCTTCCAATAAATTTCTCTTGTGCAACTCTAACATACCACGTTCACCAATATGGCCAAGTCGCATATGCCATAATTTTGTGTCGTCAGTGCTGGACTCCACCGGAGTGGTGACTGCAACTCTTCCTACAATTGTGTTCCCAATTAATCTGTAAAGCGTGCTTATTTTCTGTCCCTTCATCACCATCAAAGCACCTTTGGTAATCTTTATGATTCCACCCTTTGATGAGTATGAATAACCCAAATCATCCAACACTCCTAAAGAAATTAAATTCTTTCTAAGATTTGGAACATGTCTAACATTACTAAGAACTCTCACAACTCCATCAAACATCTTGATCTTCACGGTACCAATCCCAATAACCGGGCATGTAGCATCATTACCTATTTGGACCATACTACCGTTGTAAGGCTTATTCGTGTCAAACCAATCTTTCTTTGGAGTCATATGATATGAGCATGCTGAATCTAAAACCCAAGATTCAAATAAAACATTGTTACTTGATGAGACTGAAAGTAAATCTGCACCAACTTCACTGTCATCTGATGTTTCTTCAGCAACACTAGCTGATTCTAGGGGCTTCTTTCCATTCTTCTTCTCCTCTAAATGCTCTTTCAACTCTTTACACTGATTCTTATAGTGCCCTTTCTTGTGACAATAAAAGCACTCTACGTCTTTCTTTGCACGTGATTTAGACTGTGATCTGTTCCTGTTGGAGTTCCGTCCTCTTGACTTGCTTCTACCTCTATTGCTTGACTCAGACTTTACAATAAGTCCATCATCCTGAGAACCATTACCATCTTGCTTCATCTTTATATGTGACAAGAGAGCACTAGTCACCTCCTCGAGTACTATAGTCTCTTTCCCGTACATCAACGTAGTCACTAGATGATCAAAAGAAGTAGGAAGCGACGCTAATAAGAGTAACGCTTTATCTTCGTCCTCATAATTCACCCCAAAATTTGACAGTTGGGTGTTCAACTTGTTAAACGTGTTGAGATGCTCCAACAGATCAAAACCCTCCTTCATATGCAAACTATACAGTTGCTTCTTCACGTACAACTTGTTCGTCAGATTCTTTCTCATATAAAGACCTTCTAGTTTTTCCCAAACCTCCTTTGCAGTCTTTGCTTCTAGGATGTTGTGAATGACCTCATCACCTAGGTTAAGACGAATAGCGCTAGCTGCTTTCTCATCCATCTCTACCCATTCTACATCCTTCATCGTTTCCAGTTTCTTCTCCTTCCCAAGCAAGGCCTTATGAACTCCTTGTTGAATTAGGAGATCCTTCATCCGCCTTTGCCAAAGTGAAAAATTTCCCTTACCACAAAACTTCTCTACATCATACTTTGTACTTGACATCTTTACTATATTCAAAGGATTGAATCCTAACCTGGCTCTGATACCACTTGTTGTGCAGATAGCACCCTAGGACTCAAATCAATAACAGTAAATAAGCGGAAATTAAATAACAAGCACACACAATAGAACACAAGAATTTACGTGGTTCGGCAAACTGCCTACCTCCACGGAGACGACGGAGAAATTTCACTATAAAATTAGGGAGATACAATAGTGCACAATAACACTCTCAAGAAATCCAAATCCCAATACACCCTAACTCTCTCTCACCCACAAGACAAGAAAACTCTATTCTTCTTCTTCTGCGGCTACTAGGTTTTTAGGAATTTCTCTCACACGGCTGCACTTGCTAGGTTATTAGGAATAATCACTATTGCCGTAACTAATAACATATATATAGAAATATATGTTAAGTCGGCCACATTAGTCTCCTAATATAACACGGTCAACTTGTGTTGACATGGGCTTGGCAATACAAGCCATACGGCCCACATCAACACAATCCATAGGAAGTGGTCCCACTCAACAATTGTTTTAGTATCATTAACGGTTTTGGGTGTGAATTTACCAAACAATCACGGCTAGGGAAAAAGCTAATCCTATGTTTTTTTTTTCCTTGAGAAGAAGCTAATCCTAAATTAGGATTGTAGTATATAGTATATATACCATGCTAATAGTTTGGATTAGTATTATTTTACTTGATATATGGGCCTCTTGACCATAATAAATAAAATAAACGACCAAATTGTACATCCTTGTGATTCCTACTTTCAAAATTAAAATTATTTAAACCAATTATATATATTCAGGAATTCAAAAGGAAAAATAAATTAATTGAACCAATGCATTTGCAATGATTAAAATGACTTAAACACATAGTACCAAAGATTGATAAAGAAGAAAATAATACCATCTGCGAGCATAAGCTCAAAACAACTCTTCAAATCCAGACTTCTCTAGGAATATATGAGTGAGAAAATAGATATTCCAGCTAAACCTTATATAAATTCTTGCTACATATCAACCCACAATATGCCCAATCTAAGAAGAAGAAAAAAAAAATTGTAATATCCTAATAAAAAAATATCCAAAGAAACAATTAATATAAAAAGAAAAAGAAAAAGACCTCATGCCCAATAAATAATGCTAACTCGGCATCGGACTTTAGACTGTCGAGCAACCCCCTTGGAATAATAATCCTTTTATTAAAGTGGGAGAAGTGGCAGAAGTGTAAAGCATCTTCTTCATCAAGGCAATCCAACACATAAACTTCCCAATCTTTTCCATCCAAATGTTTAGTACTAGGTTTCCATAAGAGTTTACGATCAGAAAGAAGATTCCCTCCTTCATATTTAAAGTTGTTAATGTGATCTCCATTATCTCTTTCCCACTCGCAACGTACCCTATACCCTTTAAAATCTCCATCCTCACATGAATGCCCATTGACCTTGCACTCTTTTTCAAGCCTTAACCCCACCTTCATTGCTCCAATCAAATTTGTAGTTATGGATTGTGCCCTAATACTCCTAGGGTCTAATAAAGGGAGTAAATCTTCTTTGTATCTCTCCGTTGTTTCTTTGGTAACAAGTTGAATTTGTCTTGTGTATGGTACTCTTTGTATTCTCACATAAGAAAGGGTAACACAAGCAGCAAAAACACCAAACAGCAAACTACCTTTGTTTCTTTTACAAAATCTCAAACATCTTTGTGCCCACAAATTAAGTGAAGGAGTTGTAGCTGCACTGTTTAGGAATTTCTGAGAAAAATTTGCATGGTAAAATCTCCTTGTACATGTATGAATCATATGTTGCACTCCAATTACTCCAGCCAACCCCACAGAAGGAACAATCTTCGAACTGAAAATTGTACTTGCTGCAATCGTATTATGGCTACCTGGCATGAACTGACTTCTCATCAATTTTATCAAAGAAAACCCCATTAGCCTTCACCATAAGCTAAGAACAATATTGAACAAATTTGTTTTCTCTGCAACTTTAAGACGCGAGGGACTGTGAGAGACAGGTAGGGTTGTGACCATATATGTCTTATATATAGGACTGCATACCGAACCTAGGGCTTTTGGTATCGGGCCGCCTCTAATTTATTAGTTTTATTTTTTGCCTATTTGTGACCCAAGTGTTTTACTTGTGGAAAAAGAAAATATTTTCTTGTATAGTGTTTGTCAAAGAGAGAAAATCAAGGTGTTTGGTTCATCAAGCACATAGATTGTAGACTAGTGCATATTCTGTGTGTATAGGATCAATGTATATGAAAGGCTTAGGTCCAAGAATTTCATAAGCGCCACTGTGAAATTTATCTTGTAGGTGTCAAAAGACTCAACACTAACCTTGATATATATATATATATATATATATATATATATTTATGTAGTAACTCAGATTTCTGATATACCGAGTTTATATTGTTTACAGATTTATAGACAAGTAGTTTAATTTATTTAACATATTTGTCAGTTAAAAAGGAACATCCTGAACCGTGGAAAAATCTTAATGCTTATTGTCACTGATGGCAGTTCAAACACGTAAAATCTGCTTGAGCCCATGACATTAATCTCCCTGCCCAGCTGGAAACAAGTTAATCACGGTCTAATTAAGGGTCTGAGCCTCTGAAGCTGCAGAGCTTGACCATTTGTTTGTTTATTTGTCATTTACTATGTTTAGAAATAACAAAGTGAACAGTATATACAAGAGGATCTTCTTCTGCTACCGAAGCAATCTTGTTATTAATTTAAGCATATATATATATATATATATATATATATAGCCTTCTTGGACGTAAACTTTGAGATAATAGAAAAGGGGATAATCATAATTACCACCCTTGTGGAGTTGACCTGTTGTAATTAACTAAGCTATTTACAATATTAAAAAAAAGCCATATAGAGAGAGAGCATACATTTTATATACACTAGTATGTAACCTGTGCGGAATGATTAATTGTAGTGATGCTATTGTTATTTATTTATTTTTTTTTTTTTTGAGTTATCATATGGAGGATAGAATTAGATAAAACAATAAATAAAAAGAAATTTGCATTTTATTATTTAAGTGATGCTAATGGTAATTTTTTTTTTGGTTTATCACTCGGAGGATGGCATTAGATAAAACAATGAATAAAAAAAAAATATTGCATTTTATTATTTGAGTCGTGCTACAATGAAAAAGAAAAAGAGAATTAAAAAAACCTATTAACCAACTTAAACATTTCAAGGTTGATTGAGCATCTAATTACGCACAGGAATGGTCAATAGTAGTAGTATTATCAATATTAACTTGGGTTATTAAACATACAAGACATGAGAGAGAGAGAGAGAGAGAGAGATAATGTCCACGATACTTATTAAATTATAGCAACCCAACTACCCTTCTTAGCAACCAAACATTAAGCTGAATTAGATACCTTAAACCTTTAATTCATTCTTTTGATGAATTAGTTGATTTATCACTCAAGAATCATATACAATCAGTTCAAAACAATATAAAACACCGAAAATACAAAATACAAAATTGCACATATACAAAGCTACACACCAGGCTAGAGGTGGTAGCAAATCTAGACACCAAAGGAAAAAAAAATGGATTTGTACAACGGAAACACAACTCTAAATTGTGAGATACACTTTCAAAACTAAAACTATACAAAAATTCAAATCTTTGAAGGGCCTGAAACAACACAACGCTGAACACCACACCAAAAAAAAAAAAAAAAAAATTCCATCACTTATTCACTTGGAATTGGAATTCCCCATAGATAGTAAACTATCGTGTTGCAAAGGTACATGCACAAGATTTTAAAAATATATTTCAATTTAACCCAAAAAAAAAAAAAGAACGAAAAAAAGACCATGTTATAAGAGTAAAATCACGTTACCAAGGTACATGCACAAAATTTTAAAAATATATTTCACTTTGAACAAAAACAAAAATAAATCTCAATGAATGGTGACTTTCATTTTAACCACATGTAGATGAAAGTATGAGTTAACAACACAATATTTTTGCATAGAGAAAAATAATTAACTAATTGTTTGAGTTTGTTTGTTGTTCCGAAAGGTGGAAAGGAAAATGCAAAATGATATCCATTACTATTATATCCTTTAATAGGGATAGTTGCCAAACTAAATTTTATGGCATGTTTGGATCTAACAAATTTTCAATTTCAAACACTTTTGAGAACAAAAGAAATCTAATATTCAAGCAAGACACTTTCTTCCCCCTTTTGGCTTAAGTCGCCTTACATAAAATGATTAGATTTTAGATAACATTTCAAATTCATAATATTGCAAGTGTTTTTGGCTAGACAAAATCACCTAACAATTATTCAAACAACTATTCTTAAAACACTTGTTTTAAATCCTCAAGCCTAAATGCAACCTAACAAATGCAAATTTAACATCCACAAGAATCATTTGTTCCATACAAAATAGTGAAAATATATTGCAAAAAGCAAAAACCACCAAGAAATGAACTCTCTAATTTCTCGAAAAGAGGCACATACCCAATTCCCTCAATTTATTCACCTGAGTCACTGACTAAAGAATCACTGCATTCCTATACCATCATTAAACACCAAAAACAAATACATCAAAAACCACATTTTTATAAAATATAAAAAACACAAATCAAAGGCAAATGCCAATCTAAGCAATGTATATGTACAATTTAGCAAAACATAAACTAATTACTGACCTTAATTATTTTTCAAATTTAACTAAACTCCTTCCCACATGGAATGATTGAAATGCCTCAACAAATTCAACAAAACAATAAGGTTCATTTTGACATACCCAATATTGCTTTTGGTCTTTATGTGATGTCACCTATAAACATTTTATTATGCATATGGATTGATGAGAGTCTCCATGTGATGCTCACCTTTCAGAGATCAAGCATTTCTATTGGAACATATTAAACAGAAAAACCTATATCTACACCTGCTTCTTGAAAGAAGTTAGACACACTTTTCCTTGTAAGACATTTAAAGCCCATGGATTCAAAAAATCAAGCTCGAGTTTGCAGGGACCTTGGTTTACAATCTGGCCATTAGAGGGGAGAATAATGTCAGCAAAAAGATCGAAGTCTCTTGTACTGTTGGCTGAAGGAGGTGAGATGACAAGAGTTCAATGGAGAATGTGAATACATTATTTAAGCAAATTCACTATTTGAAAAGTTGGCAAGCAATCCAAATCAATAGATATCTTATCAATAAACAGTGCTTTTACTGGTCCAATCAACATCTCAACTTTCACTTTTTTTTTTGAGCAAGAGACCTCATATTTCATTTAATTATCAAAGACATAATTATTTCAATTAACAAAAGTTAAGGTAAATTGGTGTTCTTAATCTAGTTTACCTACTATAACACACTTTCTTTGTCCTCTTGAGGCTGAGATGCCCCTTTAACATTTGATCTCCAACCATGGTAACAGTGTACACTTCAAATCCCAATACCTATAATGAAGTGAACTCAAATAAATGATAAATCGGGCAAAACTGTTATGGAACTTTGACACTCCATGCTAATGTTGCCTTTAGAAAATAATCTATAATGTTGCTAGCTTGCCTCTTGGCCTTCAGTTAATGCTCCCTTAAAATAGTAGAAGCCAAAATAAAACCACATAACTTGTCAACCGCAACGAATGTGACTTCTCTAGACCAGAAAAGGTTAGTCTATATATTAAATCTTACTTTCAGCATAGGCTTTGATAAAAACACAATTTGAGCTAGACTATCTATCATTTATTGAGTTAGAGAATAAGTCATTCACAAAAATTTCTTTCTTACCTTCATGAAGATATCAATATCTAGATAAGGCATAATATTGGCTACTTTCTCTCTTCTAGACAACTCTGCTTACATCTCTGCAAATTTACAAAATAGTATGCATGTGAGTCTTGTACTGCAAAAATTGATTATGTGGAGTACACCAACCATAATACTGTGAAACATTACAGTTGACAACATTATTAAAAAATTCAAGTACTCTAACGGAATTTGAAAGAGAGAATTCTTGTTTGGAATTCACATCCTTTCTCATAGTGTGGAAATTCATAAAAATTACCAAAATTAAATAGTTAAACCAAATTTCATTTTTGGTACTCTAACATCAAAGCATCGCATATTCTTTTATAGGCCAAAAATACAAACAAATAAATCACATCCTAACTTTTTTAGCTTACTAGGATGATTAAGTTACTCAAGTATGACTTATAAAAAAAAAAAAACTTAGGTATGAATTTTATATACTAATAACACTAACAAAGATAATCTTGACAAAGAAATCATATTCACTCATTTGTTACACTCTACCTGAATAGATTGTAACATTGACTTCCTTAATTTCTTGTTCCAATTCCATGCCATTTCTCACATTGCAAAAATGCATAAAACTAATGAATTTCAATGTTTTAACCAACAATGTCTAGTAACTGACCAACCAATTTTGCCTATGATCATGGGCCAGGAAAATGGACAATAACTGCACTGCTGATATAAAGCTTCTAGGATAATAGATTATGGATGAATCTTGCAACTCAATGTGTCAACTTCAAGAAATTGGGTTAAGACACGCATGTTCTCAAGGTCAGTAAACTTGCGCCAAGATGCAGATATGACTGGCTCCCATAGGTGCTTGTAAAAGTACTCTTGTAAGAGGTCTGCTAAAAAAAACGCAAACCTTCTCAAGTACCTCCAAAAAATAGTAAAACAGCCAAAATTCAAGATAGCTAAAAAGAAACTCAAAAACATCCTTTACTATGATATAACCTTTACACAAACCCAACATCTGATCAATGCATCAGATGAAGAGAGGGGGGAGATGTCAGAAGCTCTTTAAACCAATAAATATCCTGCAGGAAGCTAAAATCAGGTAATTATTTTTTATAATGGGCTTTTTCTTTGAAAAAAAATTCTTATCCGTTGTTACTCTTACAAAATACTATCAAAATGAGATCACCTGCAAGAATTGCACCCAAAAAAAAAAAAAAAAATCACCAATTCAACTAAAAAATATTCATCCTATTTTCATTTCTCCATTTTCTTGGCAACAAACAGGAATTTAACCAAAATAAGAAAGCATAAATATCACCCAAATAAAAAAAATATAATAGTTTCGTTTTTATTTCATCCTATTTTCTTGACAACCAAACAACGTTTAAACAAAAGAAAATTCTTTGGTTCTTGGCAACCAAACAAAACTTAAGCAAAAGAAAAAGAGCCAAGAAAGAGTGTACCTTCCATGGAGACGGAGCAGTGGAGAGATTGAATCGCAGAGGAGAAGTTGAGAGATCGGTAACTGAACACAGGAGGAGGAATGGAAGAAGAAGTAGGGAAGGTTCTAGAAAGATACGGAGAAGAATAAAAAATCCTAGACCTAAGAGAAGAAGAAGCTCTGGAACTCCATTGGAGGTGTTGTTTATAGGTGAAGGGGAATTTTTTCAGTCTTGATATTGTAGTCGGCTTCATTTTCCTTCTTTTGCTTCTTTTTTCTGGAAAAAATAAAAAAGAGAGAACTCTAATCTGAGATTTAGCGAAGGTGAGAGGCTCATTTTTTAGAGACACTAAGAGACGTTCTCTTTAGAAATGAGACAATGAGTTTTAGAGTGATAGATTAATGTGAAAAAAGAAAAAACAGAAACATGAAGAGCCAAAAGACAAAGAGAGTCATTAAAGACTCATTCTTTTTTTTTATTTTTTGAGAAACACACACACATATATTTAGAAAAATTTATTGAGACATATGGTGCAAAATTAGAACTTCATTTGACACCTAATTTGAGTTTCTCTCAAATTCATCTATTATTATATAGGTATATAGATATATATATATATAATATTATATTTTGAGAAACATTTAAGAGAGAGAGAGAGAGAGAGAGAGAGAGGAGGTTGAGAGTCTACATAGAAGTGTCCAGGTAAAATGTTATTGTTTAGGATATTTTTGTGGTCTTCTAGGTTTTTGTATTAGGTGTTAATATATTATCTATTTTGGTACAAAAATTTTAAAAATTTAGATAAGACACATGGCGCAAAATTGAGAATCCAATTAACTCACTTGAACCAAAAAAAAAAAAAAAAAAAAAAAAAGATGTGGCACAAAATTGAGAATTTAATTGAAATCTAATTGGATTTTCTCTTAACTTCACCTATTATTATATATAAAGATAATGTAATTGTCATCCATTGTTTAAGTGGCGTTTAACTGAGATAAGCATGAAACATGTAAAGATAACATCCATTTAACGTAAAATGAGTGTATGCCTACCAAACATAACCGCTTAGTATATATGCAATCTGGCATATGATGAAATCAACAGTGATGGTCAAATGAGCAAGTAGCAACATTTCACTATTAAAATGTTTAAGTTTGGGTCTATAACCTTGTGTCTCGGTGCATTGCTCATCTCTTCCTCGATTCAAATCTCCCTTCCCCACTTATTTTAAGAAAAAAGAAGAGTATAAGTTCCTCGCCTGATATCTACCTAAACACTTAAAAAAGTAGTGTTAAATGATTTACATAGCATAGAAGGGGAAAAAAAAAAAAAAAAAAAAAAACCATCTGCCCCCTCCCACATACAGAAACCACAATAAAAAAAAATGAATTTATCACTTTGAGTCTCATGTATATGTCTTCCATATACCTTTTGATGGAGATGACTGTGTTCCCTTTATAACTTTCTGTTTTGGTTGTCGCCTTTTTTTATTGACATTTTCTTCAGCAGCTGTACTTGTTACTTTTACTAAATCAACTTTCACTATGTGATGATCAGAAGTCCCTTTGGATGAAAACACTGAATATGATCCAGGAACAAACTTGTAAGGTGAATTTGGTGATGTCAATATGTAATCAACCCGAGTTCCATACTTGCATGTTCCCTGCACACCTACATCAAAGTACAAGGCATTGAGAAGAGTAATCAATTCTGAAACTTCAGGCCAAAAAATTAGGTGACATATTTAATTTTGTAATTTGACCTTTGGCAATCATGACCACTGATTCTCATTCTCCTGCAAAGTCCTTAGCATCTGTATATTGTTTGCTCTTCAAAAATCTCATCACTTCAACCTTTGGTGTTGGCTTTCCTATCTCCTCATAGTACTGAAACACAAAAGTCCATGAAGGTTAATGTTAAAGTAATTCATACATTTATTTATTATATTATTAAAGTAACACCAATTACATCTATTGTCACCTTAGTTTGTAAGACTTGTGTAATAAAATTGGCGTAGTAGTAGATTTTGTTTTCCATATATATTGTACCAATTACCAATTTTATCAATGACAATTCAGAGAGACATAATTGAGCCTATCGAGGTCATGCTACGTTAACCTTTACAATGTCAGTCCATCTTTCTTGAGAGTAATTTGTTTCATCAAGTGAATTGAGGCCTCCAGTTAAAATGTGAGCTTCATCACTAGACTGTGTTATTGTATTTATCTGCTTCATTTGCCAGTTCTCATCGAGATGATCAAGGAGGGTGCAGTTGAAATTGACTTCTCCCAAGTGGGGCACTCAATCGTGGCCTTTGGAACATTCCTGTGCCTGCAAAACACAAAGGGAGTTACATAATAGTGACTTGTATTTGAGATCAATTTGCAAAATAACAATTCATTCATGTGTATATTAAGCAATATTTGAATGCAAGAAAATTCAAAATAAAATAACATATTCATTATATTATTTATCTATTAGGGGTTTATTTACATAAAAAATTATTTTGAAATTGTAATTATAAAAATGTTATATTAGGAGGGTTTTGGTTTAAAAAACCATCCTATTTATTAACCATTTATTTATATAATTTTTAAATGCATTTATTGTATTATATAATATAATAGAAGAAATATTAATAGATTTTTTGGGTGGGGGAAGGGGGCAAGTGCCCCCCGAACCCCCCTGGCTCCACCCCCGTGACCAATTCAAGTATTCAAAATTATAGAAAAGATACCAAAAATCTAATAGTTCAACTGATTAACACTTTTTAATATTTTTAATTAAAATATTCAGAGTTTAAATTTGTCCTTTTCAATTATCGAATTATGTATTATAGAGGAGATGAGCTGATAAAGTAGTACTAATGAGAAATGAAAGCAACAAGGTATTATTAGTGGGCTAACCTATTATTTTTCAAAAGTAATTGCCCTTTTAATATTTTGATTTGTATATTAATTTAGCAATGAGCCAAACAAATATTTATAAAATATTGAAACCCAGCACGCAGACATGGGTACCAAAAGACCTTTTTTACTCTCTTTCTTTATTTAATTTTCTTTTTCTTTATAGCCCTTTTTCATTCAGGCCAAAGTTGTCAAGGGATTTTGGACCACACGCAATTGGAAGATGCCACGTAGGGAATCACAAGTCAGCAATTTTGGAAACTTTTAGCGGTTTTGGGAGAGAAGAAAAGTATATGCATTACGGCGGCTGGCATTTCCAAATCTCATTCTTTTAGTAGCAGTGACATCATTTAGCAACATAGACGGCTCCTAATCTTAATCACAAAATTAAAGTGACAAAAACCCATGCCTTTATGGGGTACATTAAAGAATTTTTATGATGGACCAATAACAGCCTCAACTCTAAAGCCACCAACTTCACAATATTAGATTCTCAAAAAAAAAAAAAACTTCACAATATTAAATGCACTAAAAAGCTTCACAATATTCATCCACCACATCTTCTGAACCCTTTTGTAGGCTTACTGCCTCTAATTTAGCCATTTTAACTTAGTTGAATGATATTTCCTTTTAACCAAAAAAAAAAAAAAAAAAGAGTTCAAAAGATATTCCCATTAAAGGATATGTACACTATATTCAATTTTTGCAAGACACTTGTAATGTAGTTGTATTATTCGGTTCTCTCAAAGGAAAATATTTTGGCTTGAATCTTCCCTTTGATCATTGAATATTCCAAGGTCATATATTTTATCCCATTTTTTTTCACAACTAACTTTTGTGATTAACTGTTTGTCACTTTCATATAGATCCATCACTTTTTCTCAATTACTCACAATTAAGGGTCTCCAACTAGCCCCATAAACTAATCAACTTGCTCGAACCGTCCAAGCCAACCCAAAAATTGGCCTACCCGACGCCGATGAAAATCATAAGTGGGTCTCTACCTCCAACAACTGATACTTGCAGGTTGGTTGGTGGGTCTTCTCATGAAAATTTGATTTCAACTGACCTAACTGGTATCCACATCGAAATATTGTCTATCTCTACAAGTATGAGCAGTTTTCCAGTCAGTTTTGGCCAAATCTGATGAGATCCGACAAGATCTCGTCAAGACCTAACAAGTTCGGCTAGCCCAAGGGACCGTCTGAGAAGGTAGAGCCGATGATGGGAGGGAGATGAGTGAAGGTGAGATGGGTTGTGGAGAGAAACTGAAAGAGAGTGAGAGAGGGGCCGACAGGGATTCAGGACTGTTGAGAGAGACAGCAGCAAATGTAAAATATTTTACCAATTTTTTAAGCGTAAAACATTTTACACTTATTTGCCTTGGTTGTATTGTTTGATCGAAAATATTTTACCTTTGAATAAATATTTTACTGCAAAATAAACACAGTAAAATATGAAAATATTTTCCTGCAAATATTTTACATCAAAACAAACAGGGCGTTAGTGACAAATTTATTTCTTTTCTTTTCTTTTCTTTTCTCTAAAGGTGGAGGAAAGCAAGGTCTCTCAATGAGTCTTCTAGGAAATGGGTTGGTGACACTTGGCAGTCAAATAGGGGTTGAATATGAGGTTGAATTTTAGAGAGAGAGAGAGAGAGAGAGAGAGAATTGGTTCGAACACCACGTCACTCAAAACACGGCGTATCCAACTCCCACGCATTCATGGTGGAGCCCATAAATTTGTTATAAAAAGACAGGATTTGCAGAGGGAATTTTCTTCTTCTTCTGAAATATTCCACTGTATACAGGAAGATGAGTAGTACTCAGTTTTGTGGGCTTCCTCATCTCATCTTTCAATGGATCCCAACATTTTTTTTTGTCAAAAATGTTTGTATATTACACTTTTTTCAAATACTTATTCTCCACTGGTACAAAGTTTCAGATTACTATTCATTTATCATCATCACCCGTATACTATGCCCATAAGTTTTATTATATTGAAAAGTTTAGATATTAGACTAAGGAAAAAAAAAAAAATCTACATTGTAAATGGATCAAATTATTCAAATTAAAAAACTACGTTGTAAATAGATCAAATTATTCAAATTTGTAAGTTAAGAAAAAGGTCAGATTTGATTTATATGGAAGGGATTCAATTTTAAATTTGATTTGATTGGAGATTTTACCATGAGATTATTCAAATTTATACGCATACATCAATCGTTCAATATTAACCAAAGACAACTACTGACAAATGCAAAAATCCCTGGTCCACCATAACCAGTCCAGCGCACAGACAAAGAAGCATGACTCACAGACATTTTACTGCGGTTGGAGGTGGACAGTGGAAATCAAGTCACTTATTAGTCCTTTCTAGCCAGGTGGACCAATATCTGCATGAAAATGTCAACAAGGTAAAACACCCCATTTTGTGTGTAGGTGGTGCCTTTTTATTTCTTTTGACATCTGCTCTTCTCCTAATTTTTCTGTTATGATTTTATATTATCTTGGAATTTTTATATGAGAGTGGATTGTGTAATAATATTTCTACGTAATAAAATAATATATCTTAATGAAATGTTCTTGTTGCTCTCACTGTTGCACAATACAGAAAAAATAGACAAAATTTCAAACACCTGAACATTGAAATAATTTTTATGAACTATTGAATCATTGAGTGGTAAAAAAGTGTCTAACATTTGACCGTGCATAAGGTGCTAGTCATCTTTAACTTTTCTCTGCAACTAAAGGAAACCCAAATGCAAGAATGTAAAGACAATATTTGTGCACGTTACTAACCAAAAAAAAAAAAAAAATTACTAGCTAATAACAGGGGAATTCAGACAGAAAAAGACCAATAGAAGATAATAGAACTCTATAAAAGAAAATAAACAAGTATGCACATATCCAACATAAATATGAATATCTAATAAACAAATGAAGTAATATCTAATAAACAAATGAAGTCACATTATTAGAAGAGTAAATCTCATCCCTCTTACCCCAAAATCGGTAAGCAAACGAGAGGAAAAAAAAACCTACATACCAAAACAACAGAAATTGACAAAACCCCCCAATTATTTTTATCATCAGTGAGCTAAGTTTCTAATAGACATTTTCACAAACATCTTCTATGCATTTCCAAGATCAACGTTAAAATAAAATAGAACATGGGGGTATTGCCAATTGAACATTCTGCCATACCCAAAAAATCCAACCCAAGAAAAATCACAAGACTTTACATGCATCAAGAAAACCCAATATCAAACTAATCAAAACAAAAAAAAACATGGGTTTCAGTCATGTTTGAAAGCAAACATAATGAGAAAAAAAAATAGAAGAGAAAATAAATTAAGGAGAAGATGAGGACCCGACGGCCACCAACGCTAGTGATGCCGTTGAGAAGCACTGCCAGAGAAGGGGCAACCAGAAGCTTGGCCACAGCTGGACTTGAGAGAACGAGAAAACAGGGAGACAAGAAGGTCAAGCCGGCAAGCACCGATGGTGGTGGTCGTGTGGGCCTCAGAAGCTTCCATTTGTAGCCATGATCATGGAGATTTGACGCCAGTGTCCCACGTACGGCAATGTTTGGTGGAAGAGAGAAATTTTTTGAAATTTGGTGAATCTGAAAGAGAAAGCGAAAGAGAAAGAGAAAGAGAAGTGAAGTAGGAGAAAGTAGAGAAAAAAAATAATAAGACACTGATCGATGACGTGGCAATCCTTTACAACCATTGGATTAAATCAATGGTTGATACTACAGCTTTCTCAAGGGGCCATCCTATTACCATTGAAGAACTACTTTTACCATCAGATAAATTTAATGCGCAGAAACACAATCCTCTCAGATTTTTCAAAATTTTACGGCATATACCACAGTGCCACTGTAACTTGGCATTTCTTCAACTGGTTTTATAACTACTCAAAAATTTGATTTTTCCATTTTCCGTCTATTTCTTATAGCATCGAAATCTGCAATCTTAGTTATGTTTGTCCCTAACATTATAAAAGCATAGATTATCTAACATAATCACATAACACAGCAACACTCTTATGCAATTCACTTTCGATTACCTTCCGGACAATGTTGCGAATTGGTTCAACAATGCTGCGAGGTTCGACTGTACCACATGTAACACTTGGCAGCAAAGGAGTGAATGCAAAATAATTACGGGGCGATATCACTTGAACATCGTATGTGGGGTTGTTCAGATTCTTCAAGAAACTAGTTCCAGCCCAACCAGTTCCTAGTACCACCACCTTCTTTTTCACGTTCTCCGATTCAGATGAAGCAATGGCAGGAGCACCGTTGGTCGAGTTTGCCTCAGCATAGGAGACAAGGCCCCCACCAACAAACACAAGCCAAATAACACAAAAAATCAAATCATGAACTCACGTATCATAACATTTTACATTAAAAATCGAATTGAAAAATACAAATTCGCTCTGGAAAGGGATTAACAAAGAAACGGCCATTCAATCTAAAAACACTATTTTAAAAAATAATAATTTCCAGTTCACAAAACCGCGCTGTGTTATAACTCACAATCTTATAGCAATAGCAATTAAAATTCAATGTGCTCAAAGCACAATTTTTCATTATTCGATTAAAAAATATCTTAACACAAAATCTTTGAGCTACCTAAAATAAAAAAATATAAAAAAAATTAATTTTTTTTTTAATTCTCTGTATGTTTATGGCAGAGTTGTACGGATCTCAAACTTTCAGCACCACCAGCAACAACCTCAAACGAACCAAAAAAAAAAAAAAAATACAATCCAACGCCAACACAGCACCACCAACACCACCCTCTCCGACCATCCACTCCACAAAAAAAAAAAAAAACCAGGCAACAAACCACTGACCCAAAACCCACTCCGATGGACCAACGCCAACACAGCACAGCCACCAACACCACCCTCTCCGACCATCCACACCACAAAAAAAAAAAAAAAAAAAAAAACCCAGGCAGCAAACCCACTTACCCAAAACCCACTCCGACGGACCAACGCCAACACAGCACAGCCACCAACACCACCCTCTCCGACCATCCACACCACCAAAAAAAAAAACCCAGGCAGCAAACCCACTTACCCAAAACCCACTCCGACGGACCAACGCCAACACAGCACAGCCACCAACACCACCCTCTCCGACCATCCACACCACCAAAAAAAAAAACCCACGCAGCAAACCCACTCCGACGGAGCCACATACACCCATTCGGCATTAATAACAATCCAGTTGCTGGAGCAATTTGGGCCCAAATGCCAAATGTATTTTACAATTTGGCGTTTGAGAAGCCAAATGCTGATGCTCAACAGTTTTCATTCAATCAACTGAAAATGGAAGACAACAAAGTCCAAATACACAGCAACACAGAGAAGAAACCAGAAAACATTCACATAGAAGAAACCAGAAAACATTCACATAACACATTGAAAATCTGAAACAATATTTCATTATCACACAAAAAGTTACTTCATTACAAAGCTGTTAAAACCCATAACCTAACAACCCAGTATACAAATTCTGATAAATGTTAGGCAAAACACCGCCATTAGCCATGGTCACAGACTCAAAACCACTGTGAAATGTGGCAAAACTTAAAAGACTCAAAACCTATAAATATATATATATATATATTGCCCGTAATTTTTTTTTACTCAAAACAAAAAAAAAAACAAAAACCCAGATGCTTCGGTCTTCACTCTTCATCCTCCGCCGCCTTCTTCTTGCCCTTCCACCACGTCAAGAGCTTCTCCTTGAGCCAGAGGAAGACCCTCACGAGCAGCTCGAATGCTCTTTCACCAGCGGCAAAGAGCATGCCCTTCAAAATGGTGTGAAGGGCCGCCTTGACCGCTGGTGGAAAAGGCAAATCGGATACATGGTTTTTCATCTTTTCGATGAACTGATGGACAAGCACCTTGGCGGGTGAGTTTTCCCCAGGGCTTGAGAAAGCCCGGGAAGTGAGGAGATGGGGAGGAGTAAATGGAGCGGGTGGAGTAGAAGGGATGAGATGGGTAGTGAGGAGGAGGAGGGGACGAGTAAATGGAGCGGGTGGAGGCTTGAGAGGAGGAGAACGGGTTGGGGTTGTGGTGGTGGTAGGAGCAGAGGGTGGTGGTGGTGGTGGTGGAGGAAAGCGGGTTGGGGTTGGGGTAGTGGTAGTGGTAGACTTGATCAAAAAACGACGGAGAGCCATTTTCAAAGCTAGAGTAGAGACTGAGTTTTTTTCTTTTTTTTTTTTTGAATGAACAGTGATGGGTTTTAGGGGTGGGGTTTTAGGGGTTTTATAGGGATTGTAGGGTTAGGGATAGGGTTAGATAACCTAACCAAACGTAGTTAACCGTTTTTTTTTTTTTTTTTTTTTTACAAAGATTTCGATTTTTTAACCTTTTTCAGGGATGATGATGGGCTTTCGAAAATGTAGATGAATTGAACAGGTTGTTGTCGTTGGCCCAATTCAAGCTAGTTCAAACTTGGGCCGAGTTGAATCCCATTGCTATTTTCATTTCAGTTAAGCTATAATATCTGGCTGTACTAAAAATAATAATAAATCTATCATTTTTGTTACTCATTTTCCCACACGTGCTTAAGGGGCTAAATTCTCTCTAAGCAGTAGAATGGACACAAGCCAGCTTGGCATATATATATATATATATATATATATATATATACACATTTTTTAAATTATGATCTGTTTAACCTAAAAAAACTACGAGTTTGTGATCACCCTAAATTTTTTAAGATCCAACAAATTTTTTTTTAAAATTTTCTCTTCTTAACAATATATTAGGCCATTTCAAACAAAAAGAAGCCTTTCAAAAAAACAAAACAAAAAGAAGAAGCCCATGAAAAATTTTATTGAACTTAAATTTGAAAGTGGTGTAGCTTGTAGTAGCATTGATAATGAGACTATCGTACAACAGTTTCAAAATATGAAAACTCGTAGAAGAAAATTGTAAAACTTAATGTATTTGTGTTTTTTTTTTTCAATATATAAAATTTTATTTTTATTAGATTTTGTATAATTTAAAGTTTCTTAATGCCCACCCTCAAGAAAATTTCTGGAACCGCCATTGTCCCCAGCTCTTGGTCCCATGGGTACCCAAACCCTACCCAATTCAAACTAAGTTAAAAAAAAAAAAAAAAAAAAAAAAAAAAGGAAAATGTTCTTCTTCATTTTTAAACCTAAAAATAATTTTTCTATAGTTAATTTCAAACAATAGAGCTGAGACTTTTTTATAAAGTTTAATTTTGTCCTTTCTTTTATTTTCTTGTGAAACAAATCAAATTTTTATTAGTTTATAGGATTTAATGTACAATTTAGTAAATTTGTTACCATTTTTTTTTTTTAGGATTCAATTTGTTGCAAAAAAAAAATAAAAGACGTATTTTCCATTCCCCCATTTATGATCTACAAAGAATAAGAAACAAAGTGATCCAAAAGTATTTATAGTAGTAGAATATGTGAAAAAAAGTATAAATATGTTTTGTATACAATAATGGTCCGTTTGGATACAGCTTATTTTACAGAAACTTGAAAACATTATAACAAAATAATTTTTAAATGTGTGAATAGTGTCGTGGAACCCATTTTAATATTTTTTTTCTGAATAAAGTGGTTGTGAGACCTGTGAACAGTACATTTTGTCCCCCTAAAGCTGAAACACGTGCAGCAGCAAAAAAAAAAAAAAAGAGCAAAACGCCATACGCAAGTTCATCCAGATCCAAACATATACTAAATTAAAATTTTATAGACACACATTCAGGAAGGGACAACATAAACAAAACTCATCCCTACCCCATCATCCCTTGGCCACGGGAAATTATTATTTACTTCCGGAGTACCATAAATGCATACTCCCTCCTTTCACATGAATGGTGGGTCTCACTAATTAAATTCATGGTGGAACCCACTATTCATGTAAGAGGAGTGAGTACGCATTTATGGTACTCCGGGAGTACTTAATAATTTTTCCTTGGCCACAAAGAAAAACATGTGCTTAGGGGGATTCTTTTGTTATCCATGTTGTGAATTTAAACGGGATTGTAGTTAACTGTTTTAGTTTTAGTTTTAGTCGACTCTTTTAATTGATAAGAATTAACATTATGCTATTTTAGTGGTGTAATTAATATTGTGGGCACTTTAATATGTCATAAGAGTTTCATGGGATTAACAAAACTTTAATGGTGTAATAATTACACCTCTTGTGGACACTATCTAACGGGAATGGAATACTTACAAATTTGTTAATTGGCCATACAATGGTTCTCGACCATGTCCCTTACTAATGTTAATGCTTGGTCATCTAATCCTAATTTTTTAATACTGACATAAACTTTCTCGTGATATTATAATATAACTTCCAAGTTCCAACACTTAGAAGCTAACAAATATTCTCATATTATAGTCATAACAAATATTTCCATTATAGTCATACATAATCAGGGTTAGGACAAAATTAAAGTTATATGCTAGGTTTTGGGATTGGTGGGAACAGTGAGCCAATCGTACAGCGAGTTTCAAAAAGGTATTTGCTAGTAGCAGTAGTACTGGAAAGGTTTTCTTTTTACTCTTGGAAGATGTGTTGTTTTGTGTGTGTATATATATATATATATATATTATTCTATTGCTCCACGTTCCATGCTATTTCAAGCACAAACAGCACTAACATGAAAGCTCTTATTAGACAAGTAGTCATTACTATTATCTTTTCCTTTTTAATTTCCCAATTTCTTGAATTTACATAAATGATACCAATTATTTTAACTTGATCGTTTCAGTTGTTCCTAGCAGTGATTGATTAACTACTTTATTAATTTATCAATTTTTTTAGAATATAATAATTGATTAAAATCAATCCTGGTCTAAATTTACTAGAATTTTTTTTTCTTTTAATAGTATGTTCCTTTCAATTGATTAACACAATACCATCACACGTTAAATCTGATGTTAAATAAACACATGATGCACCGGAAGCTAATTCCAAAAACAATAAGAGAAGCTAGAAGCCTAGTGCCTAGTGCTTAGAGCCTAGAGAGGGAGGTGGGGGAGGGTTTGAGCATATGAGAGGACAAGCAGAGAATGTCTAAGCACATCTTTGCAGAGATATAATCTCGGATTGAAAAAGTAAAAAGTACTAGGCCTACTGCCACACCCATTCCATTGTTCATTAGGTTTTACTTTATAACAATGGAGTTTATGAATTCTACTGTTAGATTTTAATCACATCAATTACATAAAGAGACATGTGTGTACATACATACATATAAATCACAGCTTTACTAATCAATTTAAAACACACACAAAGCCATCAAAATCTCAAAGTGAAAACTACATTCGATTACTAAACTATTTTGCTAACGTATCATATATGACAAAAAAAAAATTAATGAATTGGAAAATGGAAAATTTACATTCGGGTAAAGGTGGCTATGGATCTCCTAAATGAAATGTTGCCGGAAACTCTATCAATTCCAAAGATTGAATTGGAGAGAAAGAGTACCAATTCTCTATAGCACTAGTAGTGACCATGCATAATGACTCACTCAGTAAAAATAGGGTAAGAAGAGGGAAATAAGATGAGAGAATAGGGGAATGATCATATAAATAGACAAAAATACTGTTAAATCCCAAGTGATTTGTTTTAGCAACAAAACACAATGAAAACCCAGATGACCCAAAACCAATGAATCCTAGCTCCAACAAAAAGCCATTTGTTTCTTTTATGTTAATTCCAAGTTATAAAACAAAATTACTTACATTTCACTATTTCCTCATTTCAATCATTTATTTACTCGTTTCATTCCTTTATAAACTCCTAAATGAAGTATAAGGTATGGTATACTTTAATTTTTCCCATTTGATGTCTTTACAACTTTTCTTGGTATTTTAAGTTGTACAAGCATTTCAAGTCTAGTTATGTCAAACTGTAAATAAAAACTCTGGTGGATTTCCTTGTTTGCACTATCCTTTTGGAGTTTCCATTTGGCAAGTTGAAGTGCACATGGATTACTCGCATATGTTGGCTAAGTTGTGTATGCCTTCCCTTCCTTATTCTATTTGCATCGGTTGAATGTGCTACTTGTCTTCATTCCCTTGTGGGCTTTTAGCACAATTTTGAATTGGAAACATGGAAAGGTAAGTCTCTTTAGGGATGAAAGTTCTATTGTTTATTATTTGATAGGGTCAATGGTTTTAATTTATTTCTTGAATTCATATACATGGCATGGAAATTTGTGACATGGTTGGGTTGTGCCATTATCCCATACCTGGATTTAGGGAAGTTGAACCTAGTTTGGGTTGGGTATACTTCACCCAAAACATTAATCAAGAATACTTGGATCCTAATACCCATTAAGCATTTGTACTTAACTAACTTGTAACCTCATGCATACTCTTTAAAAATAAATAACTTAGGACACATGGTACAAAATTGAAACTCTAATTTGGAATTCTAATTTGAGTTTCTCTTAACTTCACCTATTATTATATATATATAGATATAGATTACTATTTGAATTTTTACCCATGGATACCTAGACCAGAACCAAGCCGGATCTTTTTTTTCATAAAGGTTTTTTCTTATAAAATTAAAATTAAAAAAAGTTAACATTGTGATTTTCCAGGTATTGCATTCATATTGGGCCTGAGAGGATTGGAAATGAACTTGGGTTTGAGTTTTGTGAGTGTAAGAGATAAGTTTGGAAATTAGGGTTAGTGTGCAAAAAGAGTGGGATGGACTTAGTTTTGGGTTCGGCTTAGAGCAAACTTGGGTTGGACATAACAAAATCCTCACCAAATTGGGTTGGGTCAACTGACCCACATATAAATATATATATATATATATATATATAGATCACTTAAAATAGGTTCACTTACTTCAGCTTCTAGACAAAACTATCCAATCTGTGGAGATATTTGATTGTACGTGGGTGTGATTTTGTGGTCGTTTGTGATGTAGTGTATAGGCAAAAATATGCACAAAAAGTATAAAGTGCATGTTGCTATATATGTAAAAAACTCTATTTTTTACTTCTTGTCCAGTTGTCTGATGAGCACCGTAGGGCATGGTTTTATAGACCTTCTTAACGCATACCAGTTTAGGTCTGCCTTGCCCTTTGACAACTATGATCAATGTTTGTCCTCAAATAGATCATGATAGTTG
Source organism: Quercus robur (assembly GCF_932294415.1). NCBI lineage: Eukaryota > Viridiplantae > Streptophyta > Magnoliopsida > Fagales > Fagaceae > Quercus > Quercus robur. The sequence continues at coordinate 18,651,391 of NC_065545.1, read as the reverse complement.
TAAGACCCTTGACATATATACATAGTAGACGCCAAAAAATGAGCTATTGATTCTATTACAAAATTTAATGGCTCAAATATTCAATATAAAATAAAAGACTATAAAAAATCTCCTTCGTAAAATCAAAATTAATCAGATTGATGATTGTACTTATACTTCTAAATAAAGAATGAATTATACGATAGAGCATTTGTCCTCTCCATGCAATTAGTATTTTTTAAGGCAAACAAGCATTAAGATTTCCACTTCGGAAGCATCCTCCTAGTTTCGCAAATTTGTGGAAGATTTCTCTTCCTTGTACAAGTTATACGCTTCTTTCATATCTTTGAACCTTATAAGTACGTTATCATCATAAGATTGACCCATCTTATCGAATGCTTCATATGCCATTAGAGGATCATATCCAGTGATTGCCATTAATATTAATCCAATACGATTTGCTTCTCTTTCATTCCTATGATTGAAACCAAATGTAACATTATTATAATTTGACATGAAAAACATAAAACTAAACCTTTATATAACTGTAAATGTGTAGGAAATAATCAAGGTAGCAGAATTTGGATTTTCAAAACAATTATGGACACCACAAAAAGAAATTTCAACCACTTTTGGTTTTGTTTGACCAATACTAAAAAGAAAGACAAAAAGAATATATATATACACACACTCAGATTCACAAATCCAAATATAAACTCAAAAAAATTCAATCCCTTAAGGGAGTAGCTCCACTCAAAAATTCTATTAGTAGCATTGGGTTTGAATATGGATTTATAAAACAATTACTGCTAAGGACAAAACAAATAAACTACTGCAAACTACTAGAATAACTTAAACATACTCTCAAAAAGGAACTACTGGAATAACTTAAACATACTCTCAAAAATGAATTGACTTAAACGCATGGTATCAAACATCAACAAGAAGAAAATTATACCATTTTTGCGAAGCAGCCCAACTGCACTCCACCAAAGGCATTAAAGCTGGAAAGGGCTCCATAGTTAATAAATGGCCGAAACATAAGATATTCCAGCGAAACCTTACATAAATTCTTGCTATATGTCGACCCACAATATGCCCAATCTAATAGGTTTCCATAAATTCTAGAATTAATTGAATTTTCTCCTGTTCCGCCTAAATCCAACACATAAACTTCCCAATCTTTTCCATCCAAATGTTTGGTACTAGGTTTCCATATCGAGAGTTTATGATCCTCCTTAAAAGGAATGCTCTTTTCTTCAAAGCGGTTAACATGATCTTCATCTCCATTATCTCCTTCCCACTCGTGACTTGCCTTATAGTCTCTAAAATCTGGATTCTCACATGAATGCCCATTTACCTTGCAATCCTTTTCAAGTCTTAACCTGACATGCAATGCTCTAATGACATTTGCAACTATGAATTGTGCTTGAATACTTCTAGGGTCTGATAAGGGGAGTACTTAATCTTTGCTGTAACGCATTAATATGTTCCAGCGCTCGTCTGCCCTCCTTTCCTCGACTTCTTCATTGGAAACAAGTTGGATTCGTCCTGTGTATGGTACTCTCTGTATTCTCACATAAGAGAGAGTAACACAAGCAACAAAAGCAGCAAAAGCACCAAGCAGCAATCTACCTTTATTTCTTTTAAAAAATCTCATACATCTTTGTGCCCACAAATTAAGTGAAGGAGTTGTAGCTGTACTGTTTAGGAATTTCTGAGAAAAATTTGCATTGTAAAATCTCCTTGTACATGTATGAATCATATGTTCACTACAAAAAATTTGGTTATTTTCAACAGTTGAAACCGTCAAAAAAAGTACTAAAAATCATCGAAAAAAGTATTTTCGACGGTTGGAATGACCGTAGAGAACCGTTATTAAAAACTGTGTCGAGAACATTTTTCTACAGCCTATATAACCGTTGAAAAAAGTGTTACACATTTGTCAACTGTTAATAAAGGTCAAAATATTATTATAAACCGTTGAAATATATACACATAAATATAGATTAAAGTTTGCTTATTACTTTTATCCACAGGCACCTAACCCTTGGCAAAAGGTATCTTGAGATAAGTTTCAATAGTTTATAACCATTGAAATAAGTATTTTATTTAAAAAAAAAAATTGGATGCACACTTTCACATTAATCAAAATTTAATAAAATGATTAAAAATATAAATGTAAACACAATTGTGTAATTCCAAATTAAATTACAACGGTCAATCAACTACACTTATAACACAGTGAAACAAATCAACACAACTCAACTACTCTGCCTACAGACAACCCTTACACTCTTAAATTTACAGTAACGAATCCTTGTCCTTAGTCATTACTTCCCAATAGATCCTAGGCCGAAAACCAAAATTACTCCCCAACCAAACTAGCATAACAAAAGCCGAGACTCCACACACCAGCCACACGTAGAAGCAGCACACATATTCTCTCCTCTCCTTCGCAGCACAATGTAGAAGAAGAAGCCATGGCCTTTTTTCGCACTTCTTTAGAGCTTTTCCCCAGCATGTATCATTATTTCTCCAGTTGCAATCTTCAGCCTCTCAACTTTCTTCTTCAGTGCTTCATTTAAAGCTATATGAAAAGAGTCATACAAAGTGCACTGCCACTTAGCAACTTCTCTTACTATTTTATATAGAATATGTAACACAACAGTAATAGATGGCTAGAAGTTAAAAGTAGATGGGCAAGATCCTCTGCACCTATTAGATTAGCAATATGAGGTAATTAATAGTAGAAAAAGGAGGGGCCAAATTAAGTACCCGTAGAAGGAAATTATTGCATTGGTATATATATAACGTGGATTAACACCAAAGATACTTCATTTTTAAAACTTATTTTAAAACTTGAAGTTAGACCATCAAACAGCCTAGATTTAAAGTAAGAGCTAGCAAAATTTGGAAGCAAAATTGTTTTCAAAGTCAGTACATTTTGTTTAATTTGAAGGCCATAAAATTAACATTGGAAAATTTTATTTTCCACTTTTCTTTTTGGCTAATTTTACCTATCTTAGAGCATAACATAAGTTATGACTTCTGATTCCATGAAAAAGAGAAGTAGAGGTAGAATTTGGAATTCAAAACAATGAAAGATTCTTTTACCAAAAAAAAAACAATGAAAGATTCCAGATTTGTATTTTTTGCCCTCCATTTTCTTCACAACCAAACAAAATTCACAAATAAACAATTAGGAAAAGACAAAATGATTACCTCCAACGGAATTGAAGTCCACTCCCAAGAAGCTGTTCCTTCCATCTCTTTAAACTCTCATCATCCTAATCCTCATATTGCATTTGAGCCCACTGCACCGTACTCCTGAACTTCAATTTTGTTCTCCCCCATATAAGAGAGCATCTGCATACAACACAATTGTCAGAAAAGTCTATCAATTTAATTAGATCCTTTGTAATTGAATTTGGAAAAAAATATAATTGGAAATGAACGACTGCACTTTCAATAAGATAATCTTAAACAAGTCAGCATAGCACACACACATGCAATAATAATAAAAAAGGAATAAAATATGACAATACTTTCCCATCAATCTTGCCAAAACACACCGAAACACGTCAATATTGTAACCATTTATGAACAAATGATCTATGCCAAATGTCATGTTGATCTCTCCATGAACACTAACATTTGCAAATGAAGAGCTAGAACACATCATTATTACTGTCTAAATCAACAAAGGAAAATCCTCATATGGAATGAAAGTCCAATCATGCTCTTAGTCACCATTTTAAGAGTGACAAAATAGTAGAAAAGATAAAAATAAGATGTGATGTTGTCGAAAATATCACCAGTAAGCCACACGGTCCTCGCGCGCTCCAAATAGCACCTGCACAGCAAAAAGAAAGGACCTAGCAGAGAGCACCGGTGTGGTACCGGCCAAATACCCTCCGAAGGTCAAGTGAGAACTATTCTCACTGCTCTAGAGTGCTAGAGAGGGTAGATTATGCGTACCTTGGTTCGTGAGGGTGCTTGGGTTTTTATAGTAGTAGGGCTTGACCCATTTTCCTTGGAGTAGAAGTCTTTTCCTTATAGGAGTCTCCTTGGGTGTATTTTACGGGATCCTTTCTATATAGGAATCCCTTTTAGGTTCCACAAAATGTGGAGGGTAAGTCATTTACTTATACACGCAAACGTGGTTAGCAAGCATTCTTTGACTAGTGCCGTCAGCTTATATTATGCCTTCGGTCTTCATACCGTCAGGTTCAGGATGACCTTCAGCTTTATTAACCCGTTGGCCTATGGTGCCTCTCCTTACAACTTTATCCCGCCGTCAGTCATTAAACAGGGGTTGACAGCCCAGTAGATACCGTCACTAATAAACCGTCGGCTTATCTTACTTGACCAGTCTCTTTTATCCTTATCAGTTGCCCCCTACTCCATATCTCCGTCATTTTTCATACTGACGGGTTATGGAGTTCATGTTTCTGTTGATTGTCATATTCTTTAAGGAGGTGGGAAAATTATTTACATGGGACTCCTCGAGCTGCCGTGCATTTAATGCTTTGGACACGTGGCGAGTTCCCATTGGCTTTGCTTCTGACGAGGGCGTCGCTTCGTCTTCCGCGCCCTTTCATTCTGTATATAAGGGGGGCCCTCCTCCTCATTTCCCCTATTTCATCTTTGCTGATCTTTGAGAGAGAGAGACCGCTACCCTGAATTCCGTCAGCTTGTTCCTTAACTCCGTCACCTAGTGCATTGCTACCCTTGAAGCCGTTTCTCCAAGAAAGTTAACTCACTAGTAAGTTCTATTTCCTCTCTTCTTTTCATTTTTACTTATGCCTGTATAATTCATTAGTGAGGACGTCAGCTTAGGTACTTAGATTGGATCCGTCACTTGTAGGTAGTCAGATGTCAAGTGACACGTCATGTGAAGAGTCGTCATGAAGGAGCGGGCTACGACGAGGCCTTTGGTTCTGGTGATGAGTCAGAGGACTTCTCGCCTTCGTCAAAGAGAGGGATGTCGGCCCGATCTCCTAACGGTGATGAGAGTTATACTAAGGGGGGTAATGATGAAGTAGAAGAGGGAAGAGGAGAAGATGAAGGTGACGGGGGTGATATAAATGTTGACGGAGATGATACAAACGTTGACGGCGATGATAGTGACGAAGATGATAGTGACGGAGATGAGGGACCCAGTGAAGGGACTTCAGAGGGTCCTGGAGATAACTGTCCTTTCATTCTCCCTGAGGATTGGGCCGTCAACAAATTTTTACCTAGGATGAGTGATAAGGTTTTTAGGGAGTTGCGCACTCGTTACCAAATCCCAGACCATATCCCGATCCGTCTCCCTAAAGAGAATGAGAGTTGTTACTCAGGGAGAACCGCTAACGTGGGCATGTATGATGCCATATTTGCTGCGGGTCTGAGATTACTGTTGACGGCCCTACACCGTCAGCTAGCTAACTTCCTGGGCTTGTCTGTCACTCAAATTGCCCCAAATGCCTGGAGGACTTTCATAGGAGCTGAGATCTTGTGGGGTCGTCTAAGTGGAGGAAACCGTCAGATTACCTTAGACGAATTCTTTTACTGCTACAGGCCCCATCATATCATCTCGTCTAAGGGGACATACCATTTTAATGCCCGGGAGAAAAATTTGAGGCTGGTATCAGATATGCCAGATTCCAATAGGAACTGGAAAAGTAGATATTTTTTTGTTGAAGGGACGGATTGGGTTTGCTGTCAGGAGGAATGGGCGACGATGCCCCATGGTTATTTTGACAACACTTGGGCTTTTGTCGGGGATTCAGGTTAATCCCGTCAACCATGTTCATTTCATTTTTGAAGTGACGCTACTAACATTCCTTCTCTTTTTTCTTTTCAGCTTATACCCGTCCCCACATAACCGACGAACAGGAGGAGTTCATCCGTTGGGTTCTGGAAATCCCTTTGGAGGAACGTAAGTGTAGGGATTTGATTACCCTTGACACCATTCATTTATACTGTGGGGGTCCAGAACTGTCAGCTGAAGCCCGGAAATTGGACGATTTTTCCCACCGACGTAAGTACTCCTTATCACCTCCGTCAGTCTACTCCTCCGTCTCTTATTCTAACTGTTAGTTTTTTTTTTTTTTTTGTATTGTAGAGATGGAATCTGCTAAACAGAGGGTAAGGGCTGCTGCAGCCCGTCCGAAGAAGGAGAAGAGGGCAAAGGAGGCAGGGGGGGACACGTCGTTGACCCCTAAGGCCGTCACTAAGCAGGCAAAGAGGAAGCCCAACGGGAGTGATGGCCGTCCGGCTAAAAAGCCGTCGTCACTCCTGGGGATGGTGCTGCAAAGGAAAAATCACCTCTCAAGCCAAGCCATGGTGCGGGCAAAGGGGTAATGACCTCCTTAGGTCCAGTCAACGAGGGCCCCTACCGCCTCCTGACCCACAAGGACTATGCCGTTGGGGAGGTTAAGTCCTTCATAAAGCCGACGAACATTGAGCCTTGTGACCTGTTGGGGACGGAGGATTTAGGGGCATCAGCCCTTTTTGATCTCACCAGGGTATACTTGCTACCTTTTGGTCGAACTGGTTTCATTTTGTTTTGATGAACTTTGACTGACGGCTGTGTTCTTTTCTTAGGCCTTAGTGCGTGTTATGGCCCTTCAAGACCGTTGCGTCGCGAAGGAGGGAGTTGTCACTAGGGTCCGGAAGCATAATGCAAATTTGATGAATGAACAAGGGCAGTACAAGGATGCCATCCGTACGCTGAATTAAGAGCTGAAGGAAGTCAGGGAGAAGCTGGTGGAGGCTGACCGTCAGAATGACAAGCTCAAGGAGGAGGTAACGGATCTAGGCCAAAGGCTGCAGACGACTGGGGCTGACGCGGTTCGAGACTTTAAAGCAACGCAATCATTTATTGACTCTTGTGCCGAGTATTATGGCACTGGTTTTGATGATTGCCTTAAGCAGGTCGCGTCAGCATTCTCAGAGCTGGACCTGTCCGGAATTACAATGGATGATGGAGATGACGGCTCCTCTCAGCCTACTCCTACTCCGGAGTTTGACGGTGTTGTTGTCCTAGCCCAACCTACTGCCAACCCTCCTACTCTTGCTTCCAATACTCCAGCTGCGATTGTAAACGTTGAAGATCAGCAAGCTGACGGGAATCCAGCTGACACTCCCGCTCCTTAGTTATCTTTATTTGTATTTTATCCTTAATAATTTTGTAAACAATCGTTGTACTTTAACTTTTTTTTTTTTGCAAACAATTGTTTAAGTGCCCGTTTGGTTTTCTCGTGATTTTGTTTGTATACAACTGTATGTATTGCATGGTATAATACTCCCGTCACTTTCATTATATTTTATTTTATTTTTTTATATTAGTGATTGAGCCGGACGAAGTCCTTGGTAAACATTCCCGTCTATTTTGGGAACCCTGTCAGTTTTTTGAACTGGTTAGGAGACTCCGTCAATATAGCCTTTTTTGCGACTTATGAGATATCCTTCTTATCTTGTCAGTTTCCCCTTGGATTTTCTACCTTGTTCGTCATTTTCAAAGACCGTCAGCTTGGTTGCATTATCCAAGTAATGGTTCCGTTGCGTTTGGCCCGTCGGCTTTGAAGATTCGCCTGTCAATTGTCACCATTTTTATTACTTTACTGACCTTAATGTGGCCGTCAATTTTCTAATTTTCAATCATCTTATGGGCTTAATGTAAGCCTGTTGGTTCTATAATGGCTCCGTCCGTTTGGTGCGACCGTCAGCTTTTTAGTTTTAGTCTGTCATGGTCTTGATGAGCTTGTCATCTTTTGTAGGCCCGTTGGTTTTAGAACCTTGTCCATATGATGATAGCCTTATTTATTAGGTGGGACCGTCAACTTTTTAGCTTTAGTCTGTCATGGGCTTGATGAGCTTGTCATCTTTTGTAGGCCCGTTGGTTTTAGGACCTTGTCCATATGATGATAGCCTCATCTATGGGACCTTCCGCTTTTCAGCTTTTAGCCTTGATGACCTTGTCATCTTTGTAGGCCCGTTAGTTTTAGGAACCTTGTCCATATGATGGTAGTCTCGTCTGTTTAGTGAGACCGTTAGCTTTTTAGTCCATGTGTTATGGACTTAGTCGTTTTTGTTGTTCACTTTTGTGAACTTAGTTGTCCACTTCATTTTTGTTGTTCACTTTTGTGAACTTAGTTGTCCACTTCTGTGGACTTTTCTAAAATAGATACTTCAGTAATTTTGAATAAACTCCTCTTATTGCCATGCATTTGTAAATAAAAGTAATTCTAAAACCAAATCCTGCCTTTTGGGCTTAAAACAAAAAAGAGGTATTGTTGCAAAAAACTAAAGTAAATGATAAAGCTGAGGAATAAGACTAAAATTTGCTGAAATGTAAATAAAAAAGATTGGTCTTCATGCTGCCGCTCCTACTGGTAATACTTTCGTAGGTGCTCGGTGTTCCATGGGTGTGGCAATTTCTGTCCTTCCAACGTCTCCAAGTGGTAAGTGTCTTTCCTCTGTCACGACGTAACTCGGTAAGGTCCTTCCCAATTGGGGCCGAGTTTCCCTTGGGTAGGGTCCCTAGCGGCGCCAATGACCTTTCTAAGAACAAGGTCTCCAACTTGGAAGTCTCTATGTCGGACCCGAGAGTTGTAGTTTTTGACCATGCGGTCCTGGTACCTAGCGAGCCTTTGTTCTGCTGCCGCCTTGATCTCGTCCACTAGGTCGAGCTGTAGTCGTATTGTCTCGTCGTTTTTGTTCTCATTATGGTTGTGCACCCTGTAGCTCGTGAGCCCAACTTCGGTCGGGATGACTGCTTCGCTTCCGTACGTTAGTTGGAACGGTGTCTCTCCTGTGGGTGTCCTTGCTGTCGTCCTGTATGCTCGGCAATTCTTCAGGCATATACCCTTTGCCCCCTCGAGCCGAGTCTTGATAATCTTGAGCAAGGATCGGTTCGTGACTTCGACTTGGCCATTAGCCTGAGGGTGGGCGAGGGAGAAATAGTGGTTCTTTATTCCTAACTGTGAGCAAAAATCCCGGAAGAGTCGTTGTCGAATTGTCTCCCGTTGTCTGAGACAAAGATTCTAGGAATGCCAAACCTGCATATGATGCATCTCCAAACAAAGTTTCGTACATTCTTCTCCATAATGGTGGCCAAAGTTTCAGTTTCTACCCATTTTCTAAAGTAGTCAATGCCCACTACCAGGAACTTCAGTTGTCGTACTGTTGTAGGGAATGGTCCCATAATATCTAACCCCCATTGTGCGAACGGCCATGGGGCCGTCATCGGGGTCAGCTCCTCGGTTGGTTGTCTAATAATATTGTTAAACCTTTAGCATTTGTCACAGGTCCTGACATAAGTTTTGGCGTCCTTCTGCATGGTGGGCCAATAGTACCCTGCTCGCACAAGCTTGTGTACCAATGATCTAGACCCTGAATGGTTTCTGCAGATTCCTTCGTGTACCTCTCTCATGACGTAGTCTGCCTTTTTCGTACCCAAGCATCTCAGATATGGTCGGGAGAAACCTCTTTTGTACAGGACATCTTTTATTAGGACGAACCTTGCCCCCTGGACCTTCAGTTTTCTTGCAGCCTCCTTTCCGTCTGGTAAGACCCCGTCTTTTAAGTATGAAACTAACGGTGCGATCTAGCTACTGTCGGCCTATTTCCTGCATGTTGCTGGGATCTATTAGCGGAGAAAGCTACACGAAAGAGAGTACATTACCAGGGATGACCATATGTTCTGCTGAAGCGGCCTTTGCAAGGCGATCGGCTCGCTCATTTTCTCCTCTGGGAATTTGGATGATTTTGGCTTCTAGGTCATCCGCTCTCGCCCTTACTTGATCAAGGTGCTTTTTCATCCTTTCGCCCTTGCACTCGTAGTCTCCATTTATTTGGTTAGTAATGACCTGAGAGTCGCAGTAGATGACTACCCTCGCAGCTCCTGCTACTTTGGCGAGGTCAAGTCCTGCTATCAATGCTTCATACTCTGATTCATTGTTGGTAGCAGGGAAGTCAAGACGGACCATACATTCAATTGTATCTCCTTCGGGCGATAGTAGCACGATGCTGGCCCCTTCAGCTTGTCTGTTGGATGACCCGTCCGTATATATGCTCCAACGAGGGGACTCTTCTACCCCCTTGTCTTCGTCATAAGTGAATTCTGCTATGAAATCTGCGACGATTTGTCCCTTGATTGCGGTCCGTGGGCGGTACTGGATATCAAATTCGCTCAACTCTATGGCCTATAACGCCAATCGACCCGTAGCCTCAGGATTGCTCATCGCCCGTCGCAATGGCTTGTCAGTCAAGACGTTCACCGTATGGGCTTGAAAGTACGGTTTGAGCTTGCGGGCCGCCGTAACTAATGCAAAGGCAAGTTTTTCCATAGGCGGGTATCTTTCTTCAGCACCGCGAAGCGCTTGGCTCGCGTAGTATATGGGCTTTTGTACTTTTTCTTCTTCTCTGACTACGGCAGCACTGATGGCTGTGGGGGAGACAGATAGATAGAGAAAAAGCTCTTCTCCTGGCTGTGACGGGCTCAGCAGTGTTGAGGAGGAGAGATAAACCTTCAATTCCTCGAACGCTTGCTGGCATTTGGCAGTCCACTCAAATGATCTCTTCAGCGTGCGGAAGAAGGGCAAACATTTGTCCGTCGCCCTTGACACGAACCTATTTAGTGTCGCTATTTTCCGTTGAGGCTTTGCACCTCCTTCACATTTCTTGGTGGCGCCATCTCCAGAATGGCCCGGATCTTGTCTAGGTTTGCCTCGATTCCCCTTTGGGACACCATAAATCCTAGGAATTTTCCCGCCGTCACTCCAAAGGCACATTTTCCTGGATTGAGCTTCATGTTGTAAGAGCGAAGGGTGTTGAATGTTTCTTTGAGATCTTCCAGATGATCTTCGTCCCTTCGGCTTTTTACTAGCATGTCGTCAATGTAGACCTGGACATTCCTCCCAATCTGTTGTGCGAACATTTTGTTCGTAAGTCTTTGGTACGTTGCGCTTACGTTCTTCAGGCCGAAGGGCATCACCTTGTAACAGAAGAGGCCTTGGCTGGTCACGAACGAAATTTTTTCCTGATCAGCTTCGTGCATTCAGATTTGGTTGTACCCCGAGAAATTATCCATGAAGCTCAGCAACTGGTGTCGGGCCGTTGAGTCTACTAGGACGTCGACCCTTGGGAGGGGATAGCTATCCTTGGGGCAGGCTTTGTTAAGGTCGATGAAGTCCACACACATCCGCCATTTCCCGCTAGGTTTTTTTACCATTACTATGTTCGCTAGCCAATCGAGATAGTATACTTCCCTAATGAAGCTTACTTCTTGTAGTTTTCGGACTTCTTCTGCTATGGCCTGATCTCGTTCGGGGGGCGAACACTCTCTTCTTCTGTCGGACAGGTGGAAAGGCGGGCGATACATTCAACCTGTGCACCACGACTGAAGGGTCTATTCCTGGCATATCTTCATGACTCCAGGCGAATACGTCTCGATTGCCTCTGAGGAAGGTTATGAGTTCTTGACGGATTGTGGGGTTAGTGAGTGTTCCAATTTTGATTGTTCGGCCAGGATCGGAACTGTCAAGGGGTATCTCTTTTAGCTTCTCTACTGGCTCCGTTACCATCCGATGCTCTTCTATACTCAAAGCTTGAACCTGATCTTCCATTTCCATCATGGCTACGTAGCATTCGCGCGCGGCCATCTGACTTCCGCGTAGCTCCCCTACTCCGTAGTCAATAGGGAACTTAATCATTAGGTGGTAGGTTGAAGTTACCGCCTTCCATGAATTGAGCATGGATCGTCCGAGGATAGCGTTGTAGGCAGACGAGTAATCGACCACCAAGAATGTTAAGTCCTTGGTTATCTGCTGAGGGTAATCGCCTACCATTACGGACAATGTGACCGTGCCCAGGGGGAATACCCGGCTCCCTCCGAAGCCCACGAGCGGGGCATTTGTCGGAATCAATCACTCCCTGTCGATCCTTATCTGCTGGAACGCCGAGTAGTATAAAATATCTGCTGAATTGCCGTTGTCGACCAACACCCAGTGCATGTTGTAGTCTTCTACCCGTAAGCTGACGACGAGCGCATCGTCATATGGATGGTGAAGGCGTCGTGCATCCTCTTCTGAAAACCCAATTATGGGGCCTTCTCTTCGTGCTATCTTCGGCATAACTCCCGTCAGCTGAACATTTTGTACCATCTGAAGGTAGGTATTGCGGGCCTTTTTGGATGACCCAACGATAGCCGTTCCTCCTACGATCATCCTTATGTCCCCTATCGGGGGCCTCGGTCGCTCATTATCCCGTCGGGGGTGTTGGTCTTGTGAGGGTGGATCCATTTTCTCCTTGCTAACGAACTTCTGCAGTTTTCCTTGTCTAATAAGGGCCTCAATCTGCTGCTTTAGGTCATAGCAATCAGCCGTGTCATGACCATGGTCGCGGTGGAAACGGCAATACTTGTCCCTAGAACGTTTGTTGGGATCACTCTTCAGCTTTCCCGAGAACGTCAAAGCCTCTTCGTCCTTGATTTGCATAAGGACTTGATCTATCAGGGCTGTCAACGGAGTGAAGCTTGTGAATCTTCCCCCCAGGGGCTTAGGGCGCCTCTCATCCCTTCAGTCTCCCGTCCTTACTTTCTTTCGGCCTTGATCCTGCCTAGTGTCTTCCTGCCTCTCTCTTTTCTTTAGCCTCTCTTCTCGGGCCAACAACGCGTCTTCGGCGTTCATATACTTTGTGGCCCGGTAAAGTACTTTTGACATGGTCTTTGGGTCGTTTTTATACAGGGAGAACAAAAACTTACCCTTCTTCAGCCCATTCGTGAATGCTGCGACAAGTATCTTATCGTCGGCTTCGTCGATCGAGAGTGCCTCCTTATTGAAGCGGGATATGTAGGCTCTTAAAGTTTCATCCTCTCGCTGCTTGATACTCATCAAACAAGCTGTAGACTTCTTGTACCGATGGCCTCCGATGAAGTGCGCGGTAAATTGAGCACTAAGTTCTTTGAAGGTGCTGATGGATTTCGGTGTCAGTCGGCTGAACCAAATTCTCGCTGCGCCCTTCAGCGTTGTAGGGAAGGCCCTACACATGATCGCGTCTGCTATTCCTTGAAGGTGCATCAGGGTCTTGAATGTCTCCAGGTGGTCCAGAGGTTCCCTGACCCCGTCATAACTGTCTATCTATGGCATGCGGAACTTACTCGGCAGGGGGAAGGAGTTGACGGGGGCGGTGAACGGCGAGTCAGTTCGGTTGATAAGGTCGTCAAGATCACTGGACACTCGCCCCTTGAGAGCATTCATCATAACCTCCATTTGTTCCTTCATTGCTTGCATCTCTGCAATAATAGGTGGCGGAGCCGTATCTGCGAGGGAAGGGATGCTCACGTTCTGTCGCTCCGGTTTGCTCGAGGCGTTATTAGCCTGTTGTCCCTTTTGGTTTCTTCTGTCAGCACTGGTTCTGGCGCAATTGCTCTTCCAGGTCGCGATTTTGTCTAGTGAGGCGTTCCACGGCCGCGACGAGAGTCTTAACTTGCTTCTCGAGGGCGGTCGTGGGTGGTTCCTCTTCTGGAATGTTGTTAGTGGTTGCCATTGAGCAGGTGAGCACCATGTAACTTTTGTCCAGGAAGCGGTAATATGACTTTACACTACACGAGTTCCCACAGACGGCGCCAACTGATGATGCCGAAAATATCACCAGTAAGCCACACGGTCCTCATGCGCTCCAAATAGTACCTGCACAGCAAAAAGAAAGGACCTAGCAAAGAGCACCGGTGTGGTATCGGCCAAATACCTTCCGAAGGTCAAGTCAGAACTATTCTCACTGCTCTAGAGTACTAGAGAGGGTAGATTATGCATACCTTGGTTCGTGAGGGTGTTTGAGTTTTTATAGTAGTAGGGCTTGACCCCTTTTCCTTGGAGTAGAAGTTTTTTCCTTATAGGAGTCTCCTTGGGTGTATTTTGCGGGATCCTTTCCATATAGGAATCCCTTTTAGGTTCCACAAAACGTGGAGGGCAAGTCATTTACTTATACACGCAAATGTGGTTAGCAAGCATTCTTTGACTAGTGCCGTCAGCTTATATTATGCCTTCGGTCTTCATACCGTCAGCTTCAAGATGACCTTCAGCTTTATTAACCCGTCGGCCTATGGTGCCTCTCCTTACAACTTTATCCCACAGTCAGTCATTAAACAGGGGCTGACGGCCTAGTAAATACCGTCATTAATAAACCGTCGGCTTATCTTACTTGACCAGTCTCTTTTATCCTTATTAAGATGTAAGCATTTTATTGTTTCCAATGAGCACCTTGACCATGATCATTCATCTCTAGATGTCATTGAAGTCACTAGCAAGGAGCCAAGGAAGTGAGTGGGATGTGGCAAAATCAGAAAGATTGTCCCAAAGCCTAAGCCGTGAGGTTTGATCGGGACTAGCATAGATAGCGATAAGGATCCAGTTGGAGAGAGGGTTATATGCACTTACCTGAACAAATGCGTGGTTTAGTTTTGATGGTTTCTTTTTTTGTATTATTTTATTATTTCCTTTTTTTTTTTTTTTCCCTAAGCATAGTTTAGTTTTATTTTACTAGTGTAAAAGATTACTGATGACCTTTGGAGTTTGGAATAGAGATTGCGTTTTTTTTAGACTACGTGTGAGTTTGGATAGCGGCCAGCCATGCGTTTCCAGCGTTTGCGTTTTTGGTTGGGTTCCACAGCACTGTTCACAACCCGGCCAAAAACACAAAAACGCGCATTTCAATGCATTTTTGGGTCCCATGATACTACTTACACAATTAAAAATTATTTTACTATAGTGTTTTCAGTAATAAATTTTTAATTTTTAGCAAATAAACGATATCCAAATACACCCTACGAGTTTACATCTCTTCGACAGTTCGACTATATAGTGATTATATAATGGTATATATAACATCACATCATATAAGATTAGATATTTTAAATCATTCAAAATTAATTTGAATATTCTATCTTATTAGCACAAAAAAAAAAAATCGTATATTCTATCCCTATATATATATATAAATACACTTAGAACTTAAAAAAAAAAAAAAAAGAAAAAAAAAAAAAAAAGAATACTAGTAGTTTTTGATTGACCTCTCGAAATCGCTTATTTACACTCCTCTAGCTCATTCTCAACTCCGTTAGGAGTAAAAGCTATATGTACTATATATATAGTAAAGATATAATGACGTACGGATGGATAGTAACATGAACGTTTACTAATATATATACACACAAAAAAAAGGGACCTTAATCCAAGAGATTGGGATTTAGCTCATCAATTTTGGTAAAAGGGGCCACGTGTGGCAACTTTAATTTTACATCTAGTTCTAGTAATCATATTCCAACTCTGAACAACTTTTTGAATCTTTAATTTATCTTTTTTTCCTTACACTTTAGTTTCTTTGGTATTTTTTAACATGTTCTTCTTTATGAATTAAACAAGGCAGTGCCAAGGAATTGACTGCCGGTAATAAGTATTAACTACTCTTTTTAGCAACTAAAATGGATCAATCTGCGGCACGAGAGACTAGTTAAAAAAAAATGCTGCATACCATATTACCATTGCATTTGTAGGTTTCAATTACTTACTTAAGTCTGTTGTGGTTGATTTTGAGTTCAAATTTTGTCTACATCAAAAACTGATTAATGCCTTGATTTAATGATAAAAAACAATCATTATAAAGTGAATACCATAACTTCAAATCCTTAATTATTTTCTTAAAAGAAATACTATTAGATTCTAGTGACCTTTCCTACATTCTACATGAAATGATGTCAAATTTAAAAGTACAAAAATAATGGAATGAAATTCTTAATGATAAGATCCGTATACATATGTTTTGACATTTCTCTCTCTCTCTCTCTACAATTGTACATACATTAATTTTCAGCAAATAAACAAATAAGTTTTTCAGCCAAAAAACACTTATCCTAACGCACACTTACTAGCATTCACAAACATAATTTTTTTTTTTTAAATTATAAAAAACTAATTTAAAGCTTAATTTTGTCTAATAGCACCGAATAGGACTATTAGACAAAAAAGCTATGTTAGTCAATCTTTTAGCTTCAAGCTTATAAACCGAAGTTTAAGAGTGTTTACATCAATTTTATCAATTTAATATTTCAGCAAAAATTTATTTAAACTCAACTGAAGTAAGTGCGTGCAATAGCCTCACTAAATTAACTAAAGTTCTTAAAGAGGATAGTCTCATCGCTACTTGTAGTGAACCTCTATCCTCACTACATTAAATTTCAATGTTGGTAAAGTATTGAAACTAATGTATGTGTATGAAAATAATAGATAGCTAAGCAAGCAAAAGTAGAGTTTTTGAGATTAGTTTAGCTAAATATGTGAGGAAATTGATATGAATATTCTAAAGGGAAATAAAATAAGTCACAACATTGGCAAAGGAACAGAAAAGGAAAGTAACTTATAAGAATATGAACTAAATGTATTTGACATATGTCTTTTGCCATTACCTAGTGATCACATAGTAAATGTTTTTTACTAACATACTTGGTACTGGTAAGTCCCTATATGTCATATCTATCATCATAGTCAAATTAAACTTTCAACTGCATGAAGAGGCAGGTCAACGACAACATGTAACACAAAGAGCCTTCAAATTTATTCGCATAGATTGCTCTTCCTTATAGAAGAACCAATGTTCAAATCTCTTCTAGCTAATATAAGTTGTAACTATCGAATTATGAGAAAATAAAGACATGTAACACGCATTACAATAACATTCCTCATACATAAAAAATTGAAAGACAAAACATTTTACTTCATTTTTGATTGGGGTGAAAATTAGTGAGTTTTCTGAAATAAATTAGTTTTAAGATACAAGCTATGTTAGTTCATAAAATATTACCAAATATGGAAAGACTATCTCATTATCTAACCTAATAATTTTCTATAAGAGAGAGATTATGTTGGATGGTGCCTCACCAAAGTTGATGGGTCTATACATTGTTTATGCCTAATGACGAAATTTTTATTGTAATTAAACAATTAAATAGGTTAAACATATTTTACATCTCTTATATTAAAGATAAGTTAGTGAAAATTAGAATATAAAACTTGAACTTACTATAAAAATAAAATTAAGCTTTAAATTAGTTTAATTTATTAATTCAAGTATAATTTGAAAATTTTCTGTTCACATTCTTTAGAACTTTTTTTTAATAAATATATTGTTATTCTTTATAACTTTATTTTCAATCATACTTAAAAAATCATACACATTTGTTGAAAGGTGAGAAGGGATACAATTTTAGTTTTTGAATTGAACGGGCATAATAATTGATGATACCGAAAATTGTCAGTAAGTGTGGTACCGGCCAAATACCCTCCAAAGGTTAAGTTAGAGAATGTTCACAACTCTAGAGTGTCAAAACTAGGGTAAATTATGCGTACCTTGATTTCTGAGGGCTTTGGGTTTTTATAGTAATATAGAACCAACTTTTGTTTCTTGGTGAAGAAGGTGTTTCCTTGTGGGAAAGATCCTTGTAAATACACATATTTTGTGGGATCCTTTCTATATGGGGACTTTGTTGATTAGGGTTAATCATAGGGCGCAAATTATTTCCATTTGAGGTTTCTTGGAGACTATTAGCAAAGTCAACAATTTTCATTTGAGGTTCCCATAAAAAACATTAAATAAATAAAATTCATATGAGGTTGTCATGCCGAAATCAAAATCTCTACACACACATATGTAAGTGAAGTAAAGTTGTTCCATTCCTTTAGAAAATCACACCAAATTAAGCCTTGACCTGGACTCCCCATTTTCTGTGGTGGACTGTACCAATGACTATTCTTCCTCCAGTTACCAGTACGTCCCTTGTGATTCCCCTATCTATAGTTCTCTTGAGATTATTGGTGAAACCGAATGCTCCAATTGCAGCGACGTCCCTGGCCCGTCATGCGGCAACAACGTTTTGTGCTTTCGGTTCTAATGGTAAAGAAATTATTTTGTACACTCTGATGCGTTACATTTTCGCTTGGCATGATCTCATGAGCGACACACACATGGGATCATCTTAATACGAGATGATGATGTTGTAGAGTATGAGAAGTTATCTTGTGTATCATTCCTCTCACAACGTGTGTATCTTACATGATTGTGGAGTAGTTGACCTATATGTTACAAATCAATGTGTCGATTCACACCTTGTGAGAGACGATACATATATCTAATTCATTTGACATTACATATATAGTAATTATGATTTGTCTCTCACAGAAAACTTTCTCACTGACTCGTTAACATTGCACACCACGGACGGGTTGACTGAGTTGGGCCAACTGGGCCATATTCCTAAGTTCGTTTTCCTGTGCTTTGATGGTCTGGGTCATATTAAGGCTTTA
Source organism: Quercus robur (assembly GCF_932294415.1). Lineage (NCBI taxonomy): Eukaryota > Viridiplantae > Streptophyta > Magnoliopsida > Fagales > Fagaceae > Quercus > Quercus robur. The sequence continues at coordinate 18,633,065 of NC_065545.1, read as the reverse complement.
AGGGTCAATGGCATGGCTGGGCTTGGTAGTTCCAACTATTCGCTCCCGGCTCAGTCCCTTCTTCTCGCTATTTTGTCCTGTGCTTGTTCGGTTCCCGCTTCAAACCTGGTCCACTCTTTTTGGGTACTGGTGGGCCCTACATTTTTAGTTCAAAAAGAAAAGACCTCTCAAAGTCACTTACTTAGGGCCTGTTTGGTCATAGTTTTTAAAAATTGTTGTTTAAAAAGATGTGAAAATTGTGGTTTAAAAAGTGTTGTCGAACAACGTGTTTTTAGTGTGAGTAAAACAAAAAAATGTGTTTGGTATCATAGTTTAAACAATATTTTTCAGTGTTCAAAAAATGTAAAATATGTGTTTGGTATGTGTGTTTTTAATGATAAAAAAAGCTGACAACATATATTAAATAATAATTTTTTAAACCCTTCTTTATCCCTTCTCTTTCTTTATTCCTTCTCTTCCGTCTTTATCCCTTTCTTTATCCCTTTCTCTTCAGTCTTCCCTCACAGCAGAGATCCAAAATAACCCACGCCGATCTGCCAAAATTCACCAACGATCTGCCACGATCTCCACCACTAACCCACCACAAACCCACTCGATCTTTACCCACAAACAAAACAAATACCCACCAATGCAAGACCCACCACCACCACAAGATTTAACACCATAGTACTCACCACCACAGCCATGGCGAGATCAACCTCCACCTGGTCTGTGAGCATCGCACCGTGAGAGACCCTCCACGCCACTGGTCATGATCCTCCACTCCATGCCGATCCCTGTGAGAGACCATCACCAGACCCATCGAAGCCACATCGAACCCATCGGCGGCCTGGGCTTGGCGTTGCTGGCCGATGGTGGCCAACAGTGGCCTGAGGGAGAGCAAAGGCAGAGGGAGAAATCACTGAGAGAGAGGAAAGGGAGAGGAAGAAATCTGAAAGAGAGAGAGACGTGGGAGAGTCAGGAGCAAGTGAGAGAGAAAAGGAATAAAAGGTTGGTGATGAATTTTAGTGGGAGAGGAGACAAATGTTAGAAAAAGCTGGTCAGTGGGTTCGGCTACAGTGAAAATTCAGTGTCATTTTTATTACAATTATGCCATCAAATAGTCTGTTTATTGTTTAAAATGTGGCCGGACCATGTTTCAAAAACCATTGTTCAAACACAGGTTTTTGAGTTGGTTGTTTTCAAACAATCCTATTTTAAGCACCATCACCAAACGGATTGTTCCAAATTTTGGACATAGTGTTCTGTGTTTAAACACTGAACACTATGTTTTCAGTTGACACACCAAACAGGCTCTTATACTCCACTCATTTAGAACTGGAACTCAGCACGGACTGAGTATTGATAAACATGGGTACAGTGGGACCAAGATCAGCATCTTAGAACCGTACACTATGTTAAGTAATTAAGAAATGTTAAAGTGCTTGTTAATATTTCTCTATATGCGTCCAACTTAATAAAAATGACAAAAAAATATTAAAAGGGTTATTAAAAAGGGTCCGGTTAATGTGTGTCCTTAGGGACACATTAAATTTTCTATTTTTGGAAATATTTTCTCGGTAATTGAAAAAGCTGTAATTACTTTTTCAATTCTCGAAAAAAAAATTTCCAAAAATAGAAATTAATGTGTGCCCTAAGGGCACACATTAGTAAAATCCTATCAAAAATGATGAAAAAAAACTGCTAAAAAATTGTTAAAAAAGACAAAAAGCTGCAAAAAGTAGACAAAAAGCTACAAAAGAGTTGTTGTTAACGGCACTGTAAGGTGTCATTAACACATCCCTAAGTAATTATATATACATTAAATTCAAAAAGGTGTTTGTTAGTGAAGCCTCCTCAGCTTTTAACCTAACCTCTGTAATAGATCATACTTTGTCATTTGATTTGTGCTATGAAGCAAAGGATGTCACAACTACACCTATGGGATCAAGTGTCCCAACCATTGATCTCGCTATGCATAGACCCGACGCTGTTTGGAGGATTACTGGGTCGAATTCAATGGTTAGGACTACAAGGGATGATGCTGACTTGTAGTGCTTGGGGTTTATGAATGGTGGTCTTTCTATGAAGACATCGATTGTGATTAGAGGGTATCAAATGGAGGATAATCTTTTACAATTTGATCTTGAATCAACTAGACTCGGATTCACCTCCTTTCTTTTGCTCCAGGGAACCACTTGTGCTGACTTCACTTTTACTTTAGTTACATATACACAACCACATTCAAATAAGCCTAAGCCCCCTTTTGTGTCTATACTGTTTCATTTTTTGTTTTTTTATCATTTTTCTCTAAGCACCCTTTCATTTTAAAGCAAAATTACACTTTCCTTTACCCTAATCTTTGACCTCGATTACACTTACTGAGCTATTGTAACGCACGATCGACCCTTTAATTTAAAAAAGACTATCGACAGTTACCAATTTATCTCTTTACTGTCTGTTTTGGAAAGGTATAAATTGGTGTTTCAATCTATCATACTTAACAACAAAAGTGATGGTCGGGGTGATTTTGAAACAAAGTTACAACTTTAGGGGGTCAATCATACATTTTCTTTGTTCAAGGGATTAAGTGTACTTAGGATAAAAGTTAAAGTGAAAAAATGTAATTTACCGTATATCTAGTGACTTTAAGAATGTTAAAGACTACTTCAACTATGGTTTGATAGTTTTCTTTTTTGTTTTATTTTATTGTTTCCTTTTTTTTCCCCCTCATTTTTCTAAGCATCGTTTTATTTTACAAGCGTAAAAGGTTACTGATGACCCTTGGAATAAACATTGTGTTCTTTTTTGTGACTACTTCGAATCTTTGACAATTCGACTATAGTGACAATTTTTTGATATATAGTTTTCATGGGCATTTAGAGTTTAAGGTGATTTTTAATTATTTGGTTTTCAAATGAAAATAATCCATCTGTTTTTGTTAGTATATAACCATATATAATGTCACATCATCGAAAATTAGATATATATCATCATTCAAAACTAATACGAGTATTCTATCCCAATATATATATACTTAGAACTAAAAACAGAATACTAGCAGTAGTTTTTGATTCACATCAAGAAGCGAATACTTTTTTATACACATATTCCTTATTCTAGTTCATAATTAAACACATCTCATTAGTTTTATGATTAACTAACAAATTTAGAGGGAAGGAAATACTTAATTCTTAAATATCATGAAACTTATATACATGAGCAAGCAAAGCGTAAAAATTTGAAATGAAAATGTAATATAATCCCACATCATTTAAAATTTGAAATAAAGTCGCATTTAATATATTTCTAAATTTGTAATATTTAATGTGAATCATAAAATATATCTGTTTCAAATTAAGTGAATTATTTTCAACTCAACTCACATCACTATGCATTTTTGCATATCACCACATGACACATCAGAATAGTGAGCATTGAATGGTTATGATGTGGGAGGACGTTGGGGTTGTCCTTGTGGTGGATAACCCTGTGGCTGTGGAACATGATTGCTTGGTGGTGATGGTGGTGGTTTAATGAATTCAATTAATGTTAAAAGTATGATGATGGGGCAAGTTTTTCATTGCATTACAGTTAAGATTTTCACAGCCACCACCACCTCCATAGCTAGAAGAAGCCTCACAATGACTTGAGCCTGCAGCTTTTGCAGGCTTAAGTTAGGCCCATCCTTCTTTTCACTTTGAACATCACCAATAGATGCATTTGCATGACCCTCTTTGTAATCATTAAATGTCATTTTCAATGTCCTAGATTGAACAAGCTCCACGTTTTTCAACCTCTCAAGTTTAGCCAATTCTTGAAGTTCTGCTATTTGGAAATCTCTGAATTGCTCTTGTCCATTTTGGTTATTAGTAGCTGCAACATGTGTGTTATGGTTAGGCACAGGGTGTGGTGATGGAATATGCATTGTTGCACATGGTAGCTCTCTTTTTTTATATATTCCTTCAAGACGGTCAGCAAGTGTGTGAGGATCTATTTCAGTTGTAACTTTTACTCTCCCGGATTCTCCATTAGCCTCAATAGAATACACTCCTAGCAAAATAATATAAAATGTTACAGTTTTGCAATTTTGACAAAATTTATCATTAAATAAAACCGAAACTTGAAGTTACCATGAAGTTTTGACAACAATTGCCTCACCCTCCTTTGACATTTCGGACAAGGTAGTCTGAAAACGTAAGTCTGTAACAAAATCATTCAAGGAGATTTTATAAGAGTTTAAAAACCAAATAAAACCTATATCATATAATTTCTTTGAAGTAAAAGTTAAGGTATTAGTGAAGAGCCTTCTAGCTCAATGATGTTGCTCGGTTTTCTCAATCGAGATAATTTGGATTACTCCATCCCCACTTCTTATAAGGAAAAAAGAAAATAAAAGCTATAGGTACTATATAGTACTAAAGATACACTCATGGATGTATAATTACGTGAACGTTTACTAATATATATACTAAAAAGGATCCTTAATTCCTTAGTCCGAAATTTTGTATAGTGAAATATATTGGAGAAAATTAACACAAGATTAAAAAAAAAAAAGACATATTATACTATAAATCGTATGCTAAGTAGAAACAAAATAAAACATTAATTGGCAAGTATAGAACTTTTGTGATCAAAATTGCAATCGATTGCTGTTAAACTTGAAAACCAATGAATCCGAACAAAAGGACAAAATGTTGTCTTGCAGCTTGTGACTTGCTTAGAGGACCAACATGACTATCATAAAATATGTAATAAAACCTTACACTAATGCTAGAGGAACTAAAGAGAAAAATTCATGAGCCAGACTTCTAAATTTCATGCAATTATCTAAATCCTGTAGCATTTAGCAAGCTACCTGAGGAGCAATATGGAAGTCCATTACATGTGGGTGGTAGTACTCCATTACTCCATTAAAAGTAGCTTCAAAAACTTCACAGCCAAATACAAGTACAGAGATCTTCTGTTGCCTTCAAATTACTTATGTTGTTGGGTCAGGATATACTCGGGAATTCTTGCAAGTGATGAAGAATTTTAACAAAAAGGCAGACAGAAATTCCTTGCAATATGAAGGAAATAAAAAGGCCAATATTTATAAAGGAGAAAAATGATACCTGTCTTAATTTAGAAATTAATTATTGATCTCATGTCATTAAAATGATGATCAAATCTTCATGAATCTTATTTATATCCAGATTAAATGTCAATATAGTGCCTGATTACATTTTGCTTTTGAAATTTTAGGTGCCTATCAGGAAAGCATTAATTGATATAAGATGAAATCTTATGTTTAATGAGTAAAGATTTGATGACTATAAGGACTTCACCTGAACTACAACCTGAAATTTTTTGTAATATATCATCAAAATTTGTAGCTATAAATACCGAGGGCATGAGGATTAAGATAGTATCCTCTGTATGATCCCCTGAAGCAAATCTTTGGATTAAATTATTGGATGGAGAAGATCATTCGCAATTCCTATGGGGAAATGGTTGTGCAAGTTTTGCACAAAGTAGTCCTAATGGAGGAAGAATATTAGGATTTGTTACACAAAAGACAATCACTATAAACACTTCTAAAACAGACACGGATATATGGGTATGACATGATGACGAGAGTGTCCGTGCTTCCTAGACTTCAAAAGACAATAAAATTTGCAAAAGAAAGGAATCAGCTATGTCGCTTGTTTAATCCCATTAACTATCATTGATGTAAAATCTTCTGAAAATCGATTAATTTTTCAGTAACTAACTATGCTGAGCATAGACTAAACAGGAGGATAGTACTGTATATGTAATATGTTTAGGGAAAGAGGCCTAGAGAGTTGACCAAGAGCCCATTGATATATATAGTTGAGAAACTACTTTAACCCAAAATCGTGAACCAATGGATTTGGGCTCTTTTTTCTTAGTCCTTTTGTGCTCATTGTTAAGACCAATTCACTTGTTCATTAGAGATCTTGTATCAATTTGTTTGGCGAGTGGGAGAGCCTTAAACTAAAGGGCCATGGTCTAATACTCACCTTTATTATTATTATTTTTATTTTTTATAATAAATTTACTTGCATGGTTCCAAATCAACATTTGCATAGAGTATGTCTATAAGGAGAATTCTAATGGACTAATGCATACATTTTTTTTTTTTGGTATGTTACTATTAACGATTAAGATTAGATAAGTTTAGGATCTTTTGGATATACTGTAAATTTCTTTAAGACATTTTTTACTCTCCCCGTGTGTGTGTTAAAATATTTAGTATTTAAAAAAAAAAAAGATTAGATAAGTTTGATAAATACTTTTTTTTTTTTTTTTTAATGTGAACCACAGAATTAGAGGGGTGTTTGGTAAGGTATTTCAAACAACGATTTTCAGTGTTTAAATAACATTAATATTACACGTATTTTCACACACTTTTTCACTCACACGTATTTCCAAAAAATACAAACATTACTAGAGTAACAAACACCCCCAGAATGACCTAATAAGTTGAAAATCAAATTCCAATTCCAAGGGATTCTTACACCCAATAACCATTTATTTCAATTGTATAAAAAACAAAACATGGAGTTTCAACTCCAAATTTCTAAACTAGAAGAGACCCTTCCATGACAGTAATGGCTTTTCCTCGCAGAAGCACTGTTTGGTTTTGTTAGTCTAAATGAATGTTTAGTACTCCACCTCTAGGTGATGCCTGGACAAAGTAAACAATGTAAATTATACAATGAAGACAAAGATTACATAAGTTTCAATGCACTAGAGATAGCAAGAATACCGCATAAGCAATCAAATCACACTTCCCCAATTTTTTGCTCCAGTATGGTGTTAAGGCACAATTTGCACTCCCAGTTACAGGATCCTAAAAGAGAAGTGAGAAGTAAGAGGACTCCCCACTAGTTCAATTTCAATTTTAGACAATAACCGAAAGAGGAGTTACTTTTTTCCCCTTTCCTTTTTTAGTTCTGAATTCTAGTAGCACCCCAGAAACTAAAGGATTTCTAATGTTATCTAGAAATTGATTTATAACATCAAGTTTTTGAAAAGCATTACATTGTTTGAGACCAAATATTTTACCTCATTGATCCCAAATTTTGGGCCGAAATATCGATAGTAATAGTCAAATCCAGACCCTAGGGGAGCAACCCCTGAAATAATTATCCCCCTTCCTGGACATTTGCGTATTGCATCAAACTGTGGCTGTAGTTCTTCAACAGCTTGTCCTGATGGGAGAATGACCAGCAAAAGACCATTATCTTAGTTCCTAGTACTTAACAAAAATTTCATCTGTCAGTCAAAAAGATGCCACTTTTGCTTTGAGAATCACTTAGGCACACAAAGGTTGTTAGAAATATTCCAACCAATTATACATCGAATCTAATGATCATGTCAACAGATAAGACTAGTCATGATTCTCAATTGGGTCAAAAACAATACACACAATAGTTCATATCATTCATGTTAAGCCAACATTATATTCTCTCAGGGAACTTTCAAATGCATATATTACTATATGATACTCAAAACTTATGAGTAAAAGATATATTAAATCAAAGAGAAAAAGTATGGAGGTATTACAACGATATCATCTTTAGCAGTTGTCCTCTTTATATCAATCACAGAAGCACCATTCAGGGCATTGGAAATTGTTAAAACCTCAGCAGAATTTAAATCAGTCATTGGGGTGGTAGGAAAATTCAATTCAATAAGAAAGATCTCATGTGATTCGCCATTCTGAGAATTCAAACCATCGGTTGTTTTGATTTCGGGAACCCTTCTAGCAGTCACAATTCCGGATACAGTGACAAATTCCACAATGCTAGAATTCATAAAACTAGAAGTAAAGATTGTGTGTGCAGCAGCCAATGTGGCATGACCACAAAGCTGAAGCTGCAAAAGGTTATCAAACATTGCAGTGTCAATTACTCTTTAATCAAAATTTGGCTGCTATAAGATTCACATGCAAATAAATCATTGTAAGATATTGAATTCCAAAAGAAAATAAACATTCTTAAATACATCATGTTATGATTAAGCCTTAAATGAAATCTAACTGATAATGAACATAAATGGCATGCCAATCGAAATCATATGATCCGTCTGGTGTTTTTTGTGCTGAAAAGCGCTTTAAGCCAAAAATTGGGGTGTCTAGCAATCCTAAAAGAGTTCTTTCAAGAGGTCCCCAAAGCTCTAAAGTTGAAAATTGGAACTTTTAGGGAAAAAACTCTATAATTCACTATTAGTATTTTATAATTTTTTCACTTTTCTATCTCTCCAACTAAACGAACCCTAAGGGCCTAAAACACTATTCACTGTAATTTGACGAAAACACAAAACATTAAAGTTGTACTCCCTCCGTCCCACTTTGTTTGTCCTCTATTCCATTTTGGGATGTCCCAAAATATTGTCCTGTTTCTAAAAATAAAAGTTATTAGTTTACTAATGTTCCTATTATACCCCCAAGCCTCATTAAGAATAACTCTTTTTAAAAAAAGCTAATAAATTTATTTAAGGGTAGTTTTATAAACTTATACATTTTTATAAAGTAGACAAGATAATAAATGATGTTCCCTTCAAATATTTGACTTTTCAAACAGGACAAACAAAATGGGATGGAGGGAGTATATCGCAGTAGCTCTATTACTAAAGTTCTACAATTTTTATAATTCCTACAATATGTCAAACGGGCAAATAATGCTGTCACAATATAAAAAAGTTCAAATTTTTATCTAGAACTATATTACTTGGCAAGCCAAATTTTTATCTAGCATGATAGCCATTTGGATTAGCTTTTAGCTTTCAACTTTAAGCTTTTTAACTTATTTACTTATGCATGGGCAGAACTACCGTTGGACCGGGGGGCAATGGCCCCCCCTAATTTTTTTTTTAAAATTTATTATTATTATATATATGTGTATTAATTTTAGCAATTTTGTTTTATAAAATTACATCTTATTTCCCTTTAACAATATAATTGATTCTTTTAAGAGTAATGTTATACTCACAAACTTTTTTATAACATTTTTACAAATTTTTTTTACAGCAAATTCTTATTGGTTCACATATGGGCACACTACTCACATCATTTTTTTACTTATCAGTAACCATTTATTACATAAATAATTTATAAAAAACTTGTAACTCTAGAATTTTCCTCATTTTAGTGACCATAAAAAAATTTATAGATCTAAAATCTAAAACAAAATATACAAGCCCAAAAAAAAAAAAAAAAAAAAAAAAAAAAAAGCTCAACAACAAAAATTACGAGTAAAACTAAAAACAAAATTAGGCTCAATTAACTAATTTTATCAAAAATAAATAACCTTGCCCTTTTAAAAAAAAAAAAAAAATCTACACAAAAATAATTTTATTCTTACCTACCAAAAAAAAAAAATCTCAACATCTAAGTAGCAAAATCAGAGGTTGAAATCTCAACGATAAAATTGTCCCCCTAACTCAAAGTTCTGGCTCCATTCCTGTACTTATGTACATTTTCTTCGAATCCCAGATTTTTTAGATACAGATATGTTAGTCTTTTTTTTTTTTTTAAATAATAATAATAATAAAAATAAACTGAACTTTTGTAGCCCTCATAAAAAGGCTATTCAAAGGCGCATTTAACTGTTTTTTTTTTTTTTAAACTAATTCCTTTTTCTTTCAAATTTCAAAATTCTAATATTTCTTTTTCTTTTTTTTGGGCGGCAAATTAATATAGCCTCCCAAAGAAAGTAGTAAATTAATAATAAATATCTTTTCTTTTTATAATTCTCTACTTTCTTTTTTACCAACTACAAGTAGCATGTCCTTCTCCAAAAAAAAAAAAAACAAGTAGCATGCGTACATACACAACAAATTTTTATTTTATTTTTATTATCTGATTTGCTATTTCTTTATTTTGTCAATGAGTTACAAGCCAAAGCACATACCTCAGCTACAGGGCTGAACCATCTGATACGGAAGTGAGGAGTGGGTGAGTCAGAGTGAGTGAGCTGAGTCAAGTAACACGTAGTGGAGATGTTGAACTCGGCTGCCACCAGTTGAAACCACTTCTCGTCCCTTTGATCTTCTTCCTCTAACAAACATACAGCTGCCGGGTTCCCCTTGAACGCTGACTCAGTGAACGTGTCCACCTGCCAATTAAGTCCCACTACAAACTCAGAATCCCATTGATAAATATGTAACACAGATAGAGAGAACTGAGAAGTACCACGCAGTACTTGACAGGTTTCTTTGCCATGTTTCAATGAGAGTTACGTTTTTCAGATCGAAGAAGTGAAAAAATGGAGTCTGTCTCTCTTTTTTTCTAAGTCTAAATATATGGTATATTGGTCAACATACGTAAGCAATTTACAAAAGAGACTAGCCAGTATGGGAATTTTTAGGTAGGAATACTTAAAATAAAGCTCAATTCACAATTATTGAAGTACTAGGAAAAGTTCAATTTGGTTACTACTCTACTGTACGTTAATAGTGTCAATATTATTATTAGTCATTGAACTTTCAATTATGTTGATTTAATTCCTCAACTTAAAAACAAGTCTATTTTATCTAGGGGTGGCAAATAAGTGGGGTTGGGGTGAACATAATTGTGTTGGGTATATAAAACCCATTTACCTATTAAAATCCATTTAATTAATTGCTTCTAACCCAAATCCAACCCAACCCAATTATTATGGGTAAACCCCAACCCACCCAATTACCCAATTATCAAAATTATCAAAATGCCACTAAAGTGAAAATGACCAAAATACTCTAAAATCTTCAAAAATGACCAAAATACCCTCAAATTTAAAATTACCAAAATACCCCCAAAATCCAAAAAATGACAAAAATACCCCCGAAATCTAAAAAATGACCAAAATACCCCAGAAACCCAAAAAATGACCAAAACACCCCCGAAACCTAAAAATTAACAAAATACTCCTGAAACACAAAGAATGACCAAAATACTCCCGAAACCTAAAAAATGACCAAAATACCCCCGAAACCCATAAAATTACCAAAATACCCCCGAAATCCAAAAAATGACCAACATACCCCCGAAACCCAAAAAATTACCAAAATACCCCCGAAACCCAAAAAATGACCAAAATACACCCGAAACCCAAAAAATTACCAAAATACACCCGAAACCCAAAAAATTACCAAAATACCCCCAAAATCCAAAAAATGAACAAAATACCCTTAAAACCCAAAAAATGACCAAAATACCCCCAAAACCCAAAAAATGATCAAAATACCCCCAAAACCTAAAAAATGACCAAAATACCCATGAAACCTAAAAATTACCAAAATAATCACGAAACCTACAAAAAGACCAAAATACCCCCAGGAATCCAAAAAATGACCAAAATACCCTTGAAACCTAAAAATTACCAAAATACCCCCAAAACCCATAAAATGACCAAAATACACCCGAAACCAAAAAATTACCAAAATACCTCCCGAAACATAGAAAATGACCAAAATACGCCCGAAACCTAAAAATGACCAGAATACCCCCAAAACCCAAAAAAAAAAATATCAAAATACCCTCGAAACCTAAAAAATTATCGAAATACCCTCGAAACCCAAAAATTAACTGAAATACCCCCAGGAATCCAAAAAATGACCAAAATACCCTTGAAACCTAAAAATTACCAAAATTCCCCCAAAACCCATAAAATGACCAAAATACGTTTTTCAGATCGAAGAAGTGAAAAAATGGAGTCTGTCTCTCTTTTTTTCTAAGTCTAAATATATAGTATATTGGTCAACATACGTAAACAATTTACAAAAGAGACTAGCCAGTATGGGAATTTTTAGGTAGGAATACTTAAAATAAAGCTCAATTCACAATTATTGAAGTACTAGGAAAAGTTCAATTTGGTTACTACTCTACTGTACGTTAATAGTGTCAATATTATTATTAGTCCTTGAACTTTCAATTATGTTGATTTAATTCCTCAACTTAAAAACAAGTCTATTTTATCTAGGGGTGGCAAATAAGTGGGGTTGGGGTGAACATAATTGGGTTGGGTATATAAAACCCATTTACCTATTAAAACCCATTTAATTAATTGCTTCTAACCCAAATCCAACCCAACCCAATTATTATGGGTAAACCCCAACCCACCCAATTACCCAATTATCAAAATTACCAAAATGCTACTAAAGTGAAAATGACCAAAATACTCTAAAATCTTCAAAAATGACCAAAATACCCTCAAATTTAAAATTACCAAAATACCCCCAAAACCCAAAAAATGACAAAAATACCCCTGAAACCTAAAAAATGACCAAAATGCTCCCGAAACCTAAAAAATGACCAAAATACCCCCGAAACCTATAAAATTACCAAAATACCCCCGAAAGCCAAAAAATTACCAAAATACTCCCGACACCCAGAAAATTACTAAAATACCCCCGAAATCCAAAAAATGACCAACATACCCCCGAAACCCAAAAAATTACCAAAATACCCCCGAAACCTAAAAAATGACCAAAATACACCCGAAACCCAAAAAATTACCAAAATACCCCCAAAATCCAAAAAATGAACAAAATACCCTTAAAACCCAAAAAATGACCAAAATACCCCCAAAACCAAAAAATGATCAAAATACCCCCAGAACCTAAAAAATGACCAAAATACCCATGAAACCTAAAAATTACCAAAATAATCACGAAACCTACAAAATGACCAAAATACCCCCAGGAATCCAAAAAATGACCAAAATACCCTTGAAACCTAAAAAATTACCAAAATACCCCCAAAACCCATAAAATGACCAAAATACACCTGAAACCAAAAAATTACCAAAATACCTCCCGAAACCTAAAAATGACCAAAATACCCCGAAAACCAAAAAAAAAATATATCAAAATACCCTCGAAACCTAAAAAATGATCGAAATACCCTCGAAACCCAAAAATTAACTGAAATGCCCCCTGAAACCTAAAAAATGACCAAAGTACCCCTGAAACCTAAATATGACAAAAATAACCCCTAAACCTTAAAATGACTAAAATATTCTCGAAACCTAAAAAATGACCAAAATACCCCGAAACCTATAAAATGACAAAAATGCCCCTTAAACCTATAAGTCGATAAAAATGCACCCTAAACCTAAAAAATTACCCAAATCCCTCCTAAAATAAAAAAATGACCAAAATACTCCCTAAACATAAAAAATGACCAAAATAACCCCTAAACCTAAAAATGACTAAGATAACTCAGAAACCTAAAGAATGATTGAAATATCCCCAAAACCTAAAAAGTTATTTAACGACCTCCAAAACCTAGAAAATTACAAAAAAAAAGGCCCCAAAATCTAAAAGTTAACTAAACACCCCTAAAACCTAAAAAATTAGTGACATTCCCTCAAAACCTACAAAATGACTGAAATACTCTTAGAACCTTTAATTTAACTAAAATACCCTCGAAACATCCAAAATACCGTAAACCCCTATTTTGGTAATTTTAGAGGCTTCGAGTGTATTTTGTTCATCTTATAGGATTAGTGGTATGTTGGTCATTTAGATATTTTGATGGGTATTTTGGTCTTTTTTAGGTTTAGAGGTATTTTGGTCGTTTTAGGGGTTTCAGGGTATTTTTGGTAATTTTAGAGGTTTCAAGTAGTTTGTGGCCATTTTAGAGGTTTTGGGTTTATTTGGGTAAGGTTTAGGGGTATTTTCGTCACTTTATAGGTTTGAGGGTATTTTGGTCATTTTCTAGGTTTCATGGGTATTTTGGTCATTTTTTAGGTTTAGGGGGTATTTTGGTCATTTTATAGTTTTAGGGGGGTATTTTGGTCATTTTTAAGTCTCTAGATTATTTTGATCAATTTTTAGGTTTCGGGGTTATTTTGGCCATTTTTTAGGTTTTGAGGGTATTTTTGTCATTTTTTTAGGTTTCGGGGGGGTATTTTGGTCATTTTTTAGGTTTTGGGGTTATTTTGGTCATTTTTTAAGCTTTGGGGTTATTTTGCCCCTTTTTTAGGTTTCAGAGGGATTTTGGTAATTTTTAGGTTTCGGGGGTATTTTGGTCATTTTTTCGATTTCGGGGGTATTTTGGTCATTTTATGGGTTTCGAGGGAATTTTGGTCATTTTTAGGTTTTGGGGGTATTTTGGTCATTTTTAGGTTTCTAGGGTATTTTGGTCATTTTTTGGGATTCGGTGGTATTTTGGTCATTTTTTGGGTTTTGGGGGGTATTTTGGTAATTTTAATGGTTTTGGAGCATTTTAGAGTTGGGTAATTTGTAGAAATGATAGTTAGATCATAATTGGGTCTAATTGGGTACCCAATTAAAACCCAATAAACATTAATGTTAATTGGGTTTAATTGGGTTAATACCCATTTAACCCAATTAATAATTGGGTGGGTTTGGGTGGACAAATGGGTTTAGGTTGATTTTGCCACCCCTAATTTTATCCTTTGATTTGATTCCTCAAAGTTTATAGACGATCTTCTATCATGACTCTTGACCACATGTAACACAGGAAAAACATAAAAAGGGGGCTAGTTACATAATCATGTTATTACCCCCCTTGATCGCTAAGTTGACGTTTTCTCACATAACTTTTCTAGAATAGCTTTATACTGGTGCCTAAAATTACATGGAGAATCACAGGAGGCGGAAGAAAATTCTATAAAATAATTTGGCTAGGTGCACATGAGGATGGCAAACAGAATATATGGGAGCGATTAAAAAATAAAATGATTAATTTTTTTTTTGGTATATACAGCTTCCATATTATATACAATAATCTAAAATAAATACAATTTAGTACACAATACGACTATATCTTGTAATAGTCTAAAAAATTATTAATAGTTTAAAGATTAGTAAGACAACAACCATTGAATGTATAATAACTTATTATATTTATATGTAATATTAATTAAATACAAATATATGATAAAGAAGAATAATAACAAACTTAGGAGTGTGACTAGGAGTAAATGTGAACTAAGAAAAAAAAATTGATATAAATTTTTGCGTTTGAAGTGTACGGTTTTTTAACCATACACATGGTCACTCTCTTAGAATTGGAGCAAATAGAGATAAAAGCTAAGAAAACTACTTGATCAAACAATTATTGTACTAAGAAAACATAGATTGGAGAAAGAGAAATAAAGAATGAAGAAAGAAATCACAGATATAAATATAGATCAATTGGTTGGAACGGTAGTGTAATTTTTTGTTGATGAAGAAGAAAAGTGCAAGGAAAAACAACTTCATTTTGTTGTCAACAGAAAAGTAAATTAGAGTCCCAGATAGAAGGTTTATTTATTTATTTATTTTTAATGAATGAGCAAAAATTTGAAACATTTTTTTCTTTATTAGAAAATTAAATATTTTAAGAATAATGAGCAGTTTTCCAGTCAGTTTGGGCCAAATCTGATGAGATCCGACAAGATCTCATCAAGACCCAACAAATTCGGCCAACCAGACTTCGACCGAAGACTAATTGCTACCTGAGTAGGTCTACTTGAATTGACTCCTCATATCGGTCAGCACCCGGTCCAGATCTTGGGGACACAAGTGATCGGGTCAATTCCAACCCTTCTGGGTTGGACAAAAACCCAACTCAGTCTAACCCATGAACAACCCTACTCACAGTTTGCCATATTAGAGTTGATCACATTTTTTTTATTTTCCTTAATTTGTTAGTTAGAGAAGTAAGATTTGAATTCGACATATTTATTAATACTAAAAAAAAAAAAATATCAATTGTGGTATAACTCTTGACAGCCTCATTACACTTTAATGGGTCTTCTTTAAATTGATAATTAATTGTGTATTCTACTATCATCATATCAAAGATTTAAAGATTCGTGGAAGTTGGGGAAGGGGGCCTCACCACACTTTAAAGTTTTAAGATTCAAAACAATAAAAGAAATCGGAAGCAATAAACATGTGATCATTTAATGGTTTTGTTGATTTGATTATTAGCTTGTGGACTAGCACGAAAAGCTCTATACAAATCTTATCAAGCAATTTTGGCATGCCCAATTGCCCACTCAAGCAACAAAAGGAAAAAGAACATTTCCATGTTCTCAAATTAGATGCAATAATTATCATGGGGTTAAGATGATATCAAGATACTACAACTATCTCAAGGGACCCTCCTATTACCATTGAATAACTACTTTTACCATAGAGAAATTTAATGCAAATAAGTTTTATTATATTGAAAAGTTTAGATATTAGACTAAGGAAAAAAAAAATCTACATTGTAAATAGATCAAATTATTCAAATTAAAAAACTACGTTGTAAATAGATCAAATTATTCAAATTTGTAAGTTAAGAAAAAGGTCAGATTTGGTTTATATGGAAGAGATTCAATTTTAAATTTGATTTGATTGGGGATTTTACCATGAGATTATTCAAATTTATACGCATACATCAATCGTTCAATATTAACCAAAGACAACTACTGACAAATGCAAAAATCCCTGGTCCACCATAACCAGTCCAGCGCACAGACAAAGAAGCATGACTCACAGACATTTTACTGCGGTTGGAGGTGGACAGTGGAAATCAAGTCACTTATTAGTCCTTTCTAGCCAGGTGGACCAATATGTGCTTGAGAATGTCAAAAAGGTAAAACACCCCATTTTGTGTGTACGTTGTGCCTTTTTATTTCTTTTGACATCTGCTCTTCTCCTAATTTTTGTGTTATGATTTTATATTATCTTGGAATTTTTATATGAGAGTGGATTGTGTAATAATATTTCTACGTAATAAAATAATATATCTTATAATTACCTTTATTTATAATATAACACATTATTTATTAATTTTTTTTCTTTGTTTCTGTTCAACAACCACAATCACCACCACAGTCGCACTACACACACCTGACACCACCACCACCACCACTAGTAGCAACCCATAATCTACCTTCAACACCAAAAAAAAAAAAAAAAAAAAAACCCAGGCAGCAAATCCACTGACCCAAGATCTCGTCAAGACCCAACAAGTTTGGCCAGCCAGACTTCGACCGAAGACTAATTGCTACCCGAGTAGGTCTACTTGAACTGACTCCTCATATCGGTCAACACCAGGTTCAGATCTCGGGGACCCAAGTGATCGGGTCGATTCCAACCTTTCTGTGTTGGACAAAAACCCAACTCGGCCTAACCCGTGAACAACCCTACTCATAGTTTGCCATATTAGAGTTGATCGCATTTTTTTTATTTTCCTTAATTTGTTAGTTTTGCCATATTAGAGTTGATCGCATTTTTTTTATTTTCCTTAATTTGTTAGTTGGAGAAGTAAGATTTGAATTCGACGTATTTATTAATACTAAAAAAAAAAAAAATACCAATTGTGGTATAACTCTTGACAACCTCATTACACTTTAATTGGTCTTCTTTAAATTGATAGTTAATTGGGTATTCTGCTATCACCATATCAAAGATTTAAAGATTTGTGGAATTGGGGAAAGGGGGCCTCACCACACTTTAAAGTTTTAAGGTTCAAAGCAACAAAAGAAATCAGAAGCAATAAACATGTGATCATTTAATGGTTCTGTTGATTTGATTATTAGCTCGTGGACTAGCACGAAAAGGTCTATACAAATCTTATCAAGCAATTTTGGCATGCCCAATTGCCCTCTCAAGCAACAAAAGGAAAAAGAACATTTCCATGTTCTCAAATTAGATGCAATAATTATCATGGGGTTAAGATGATATCAAGATACTACAACTTTCTAAAGGGACCCTCCTATTACGGATTCACATCCCATGCAATACCTAGGGTATTGCACGGGGTGCAATAGTTCTAATATCAACCATTGATCTAATCCAATAGTTGTAAAGGATTGCCATGTCATCGATCCATGTCTCATTATTTTTTTTCTCCACTTTCTCCCACTCCACTTCTCTTTCTCTTTCACTTCCTCTTTCAGATTCACCAAATTTCAAAAAATTTCTCTCTTCCACCAAACCTTGCCGTTCGTGGGACACAGGCGTCGAATCTCCATGATCATGGCTACAAATGGAAGCTTCTGAGGCTCACACGACCACCACCAGCGGTGCTTGCCGGCCTGACCTTCTCCTCTCCCAACGTCTCCCTGTTTTCTCGTTCTCTCAAGTCTAGCTGTGGCCAAGCTTCTGGTTGCCCCTTCTCTGGCAGTGCTTCTCAGCGGCATCACCAACGTTGGTGGCCGACGGGTCCTCATTTTCTCCTTAATTTATTTTCTCTTCTATTTTTTTTCTCTTTATGTTTGCTTTTAAACACGACTGAAACCCATGTTTTTTTTTTTTTTTTTTTGATTAGTTTGATATTGGGTATGGCAGAATGTTCAATTGGCAATAACCCCATGTTCTATTTTATTTTAATGTTGATCTTGGAAATGCGTAGAAGATTTTGTGAAAATGTCTATTAGAAACTTTGAAGTAATGTTTCTTGGTTGAAGCTTGACCCATTTAAGCTTGACCCATTTCCCTTTCCTTGGCTGAAGCTTGACCCACTTATCTCAAATTTCTTAGTTTCTTTCATTGAAACATTACTATGCTTCTTAGCTTAATAATAATTTCTGAAATTGGAATTTATCACGGTGTATCAGTTTTTTCTCATTGTCTTAGTTTGTTATATTTTATAGTTTTCTCTCATTGTCTTAGTTTGTTACTATCATGTTTATTTTATTTTAAAGTTGATTTGGAAATGCACGGAAGATGTTTGTCAAAAAATATATTTGAAACTTTGAAGTTAAGCTAATTTATATGCATATTGTGCAGTCTTGAGGGAGATCATCAGATTGTGAAATGCACCAGGATGCTCCCCCAATAGGCTGATTCTTTTCATTTCATAGCTAACAAGAGAGGGATCTAGGCTCTAGCTAAGGTGATGAACAGAGTTAACGGTTGATTCGTTTCACTTCCTACACCAAGAAGACTGTCAAGTTCTTGTTTTTTCAATTTCAATTGGCCAATTCCATTTCCAATCTTGACTATGGGGAATCCAAGAATCAACTAATGGCTTTGTCAACAATAATGTATCTTGTATTTATCAGCATGTATCTTCTGCAAACGGGGAAAAAAAATAGAATGAAATGGACTTGTTCTGGCCAGGGTGTTGTGTTTTTGCCTCCTGTTGTTGCTACGGAATTGAATAGCTGAACAAGTTTTTGCATCTTCATATTATAGATGATTTTGTGCTGCTAAGCTGATTTTGTGTTGACAAATATATGTAATGTATGCAATTTTATTTGTGTTATAAGCTTTCTTAATGCATTTCGAATTTTTATCTAGACTAAATGGAGTCGTTTTTTGTGTATGAATTTGCTTGGAGCAAGTACTTAATGCATTTCGAATTTTTATCTAGACTAAATGGAGTTGTTTTTTGTGCATGAATTTGCTTAGAGCAAGTACTAATATTGACGATGACTCAAAAACACAAATTATATTGAAGTGTTTACTTGACTCTTTATTCTTTTGAAAACAAGGAATACATATCAAGAGTCTTCAAAGAATGCTTGGCCAATTTTACAATCAAAATTCAATTCAAGAGAGTTGACAAGAAATGAATTTGATCTAAAAATGAACAGAACTTTATTAGAATGTAGCTTTGACCACGAGGCCATATAACAACAGTTCTGTTGAAATATACACTTTGTTAACAAGAAACAAATCTTCCCATCATCATAAATTCATAATACAAAATTCCCACAAAAGAAAAAAAAGAAGAAGGTCTTGTAAGCTTCAAGATCAAGTTCTTTGACAACCGTAAGCGGCATGACCTGCTCATTAAGTTCCAGCTAGTGTGCCTCCTGCCTGCTCATAAAGTTCCAGCTAGTGTGCCTCCTGCTTCTTGACTGTACAATACGAATGTAATTATAAGTTTATAACTAAGCCACCCATCACATGCATAGACATAAGCAAAGTATACCTTTTAAATTTAAAGAAGCCTACATAACCTCAGTGGCTTTCAATGTTCCAATCTAAAGGCATTATTTATTTGTTTTTAACTTTTACATATATTTAACAAATCTTGGAATCAGTGGCGACTCTAGAAATTTTTTTCAGGGTGTTCCCCAACAAGTATAAATTACTCAATTTATTAACAACAATAACAATAAAAAAAAAAACACGCAAATATATAAAGTTTACAATTGTTTTCTTATCAAATATTGGTTTATAATTCTAGTAAAAGAATAAACAATAAACTATAAGTTCATTTGAAATATTAATAAAATTATTAATTATTGTTGTTTAGTTGTTTCATTAATTTGTTTGTCTTTTATAAACTATACTTTGTTATATTGTTGTTTCATTAATTATAAAATTATTAATTGTTGTTTAGCCTAACATAATTTAATTTGTTTGTCTTTTATAATGTGTTGGTTAATTAAATTATTAATTATTGTTTATTAGTTGCTTCCCCCAATTAATTATTGGTTAATTAAATTATTGTTTATTAGTTGCACTAGCACACATCTCATGTGCATTTACTTCCCCTAATTCAAATATCCCACCTCGGTCCCATGTCCCCATCCACCCCCCCCCCCCCCCCACTGAGGTTATGTAGACTTCTTTAAATTTAAAAGGCATTATTTATTTATTTTTAACTTTTACATATATTTAACAAATCTTGGAATCAGTGGCGACTCTAGAAATTTTTTTCAGGGTGTTCCCCAACAAGTATAAATTACTCAATTTATTAACAACAATAACAATAATAATAAAAAAAAACACGCAAATATATAAAGTTTACAATTGTTTTCTTATCAAATATTCGTTTATAATTCTAGTAAAATAATAAACAATAAACTATAAGTTCATTTGAAATATTAATAAAATTATTAATTATTGTTGTTTAGTTGTTTCATTAATTTGTTTGTCTTTTATAAACTATACTTTGTTATATTGTTGTTTCATTAATTATAAAATTATTAATTGTTGTTTAGCCTAACATAATTTAATTTGTTTGTCTTTTATAATGTGTTGGTTAATTAAATTATTAATTATTATTTATTAGTTGCTTCCCCCAATTAATTATTGGTTAATTAAATTATTGTTTATTAGTTGCACTAGCACACATCTCATGTGCATTTACTTCCCCTAATTCAAATATCCCACCTCGGTCCCATGTCTCCACCCCCCCCCCCCCCCAAACTCAGACAAGCCCCATTACCCCCAATCACAAAAGTCAATAAAAAAATTCACAATCACAAATCACAATATACTAAAAGACAATTAATTGTATCTCACCAACACCAACACCAACGGATAAAGTAAAAAACAGGGGCAAATATTAATAAAGTGATAAGAGAAAACTAAACAATCAGATAAAATCTCAAAGAGAGAGACTCTTATTTGCTTTTAGTCTTCAGATAAAAAGAGAGAGACAGAGAATCTAAGAGAGAAACACATACCCATTAATCCATTAACCTGTATATGTAAGAGACTAAAAAGAGAAAAAGATGAAATACCTTGAGGCAATGCTATAAATACCATTTCGAAACCCGTTTCAGTTTGTTAATTAGAATAGAATATTTCGGTATCAGACTATTTCAATGTATCATTTCGAAATCACCACAAATAAATAAATAAATAAATACATATTATTCATATATATAAAAAAATAAAAATTCAATATATTAGTTTTTTTTTTTTTTCAACTCTTAGAAAAAGTAAGTCTGCATTTGGTTATTTTCATAAATAAAATAATAAAATCA
This sequence comes from Quercus robur, assembly GCF_932294415.1. Lineage (NCBI taxonomy): Eukaryota > Viridiplantae > Streptophyta > Magnoliopsida > Fagales > Fagaceae > Quercus > Quercus robur. Next base: position 18,611,421 of record NC_065545.1, on the reverse strand, counting down.
TTAATGATATTTTTGTAAATAAAGCCAATATTTTGAGTAATTAAAATCATAGAACCTTCTTGAAATTCACTTTCCCATTTCCCAAACCCACCCACGTGAACCACCCTTTCTCACCTATCCAATTTATTTCAATTGTCTCTCACACTAGTCAATATTCTTTTCGAAGTTTCAAACGGCTGGACACCATCACAGCAGTGCAGTTTCTCTTTCTCAGTCACTCATCCTGTTCTTCTTGTTTTTCTTTTCTCAGTTTTTCTTGCTGCCACCATATTTTTTTTGTTTTTTTTTCTTCGATGTTTTAAACTGAGACGAAGACAGTCACGATGTGCTCTGTTGCAGCGTTGCTTGAGGCTTAGGCGCCATCTGTTGGTTGTTGTCATTGATGTGCTTTGTTGTAGTTTTGCTTTATTTGATGAATATGTTGCTCTGGTTTCTTTAGGTTAGGTTGTAATAGCGTATATTGAGTTTTGGTTTTTTATTTTATTTTTTAATTTTGAGAATCCGTGGGTTTTCTACCATGTTGGATTTGCTTTACCTTGTTTTTTTTTCTTTAGATTGGGTTTGTAATCTGTTGTTTAGGATTGATGTTGGGCTTTTTTTTTCCTTGGTAAGCTTGCTCTTTTACAAATTTTTTTGGCTTGCTCTTTTACAAATTTTTTTGGCTTGAAAGTAGAACAAATAATTTCTTTTTTAAATTTTTTTATTTGAGGGTGTTCCTCTTTTTTTTTTTTTGAAAGCAGGGTGTTCCTGTTCCTAATTTTTTTTTTTAAGGATAAACAAATAAAAAAAAATTAATTATTATATATATATATATATTTTTTTTTTTCAGGTCAGGGTGTTCCTGGGAACATCCTGGCCTAAACGTGGCGTCGCCACTGTGTGACCTTCATCCTCCCATAATCGAACACCTTCATATACCCATCCAATCCCACACTCAAAACTCTATGCTCCCTCCCTTCCTCAACATTCTCCTTCCCAACTCTCCCTACACAAACTGAAGTAACCATCTTGGTATGACTCTCCATCGAATAAACCATCTTCCCACCTCCAATAAAATCCCAGATCTTGGCCACAATAAATGTGTCTTAACATTTTGCCTTCTCCTTACTTTTTTTGTCAACATTTACAAAAGTAGAAACACAAAACTTACAGTATTTCATTTGTTAGATTGATCAGTGTTTCAGATGCATAATCAAAGCATATTCCAAAAATACAAAGGAAAAAAAAGATAATACAGCACATAAAAACAGAGGACACGTCTTACCCAAGAGTGGGTCTCTCCTTTGAGCTACAGGAATGAAACCAAAACACTAGATCAATAAAAATGAATGGCTATTTTTCAGCAAATTATGGATCATAACTGATAGTATCAAAGGTGGATTTTTTCAGCAAAATCAAACAAACCCAATTCAAAAAAATTAAGATAAGATCAAAACAAATACTCTCCAGATAATAAAAATCCAAACAACAAGATCCCCCAATCATTTAAAAAAAAATTCCTGAAGTGTCGATTAGAGAGACATAGGAAATTTACCAGAACCACCACCGGAATTGGTGGAGCGGAACACGGTGGCTGTTAGCTGTAGCCATGGAGATTGAGCCATGGAGTCCTAGGGAAAGATCTGATGGAAGAGAGAGGGAGAGAGAGTTTTTTGAAATTTGAGGAAGCTGAAGGGTGTAGAGAAAAGAGTAAAGAAACGGGTGAAAGTGGTGTCACGTGGATCAATGACGTGACTCTATGATGTGTCATATTTATAACGGTTAGATTAAAGTAATGGCTAAGATTGAAATTATTGCACCCCATGCAATACTCTAGGTATTGCACGGGATCTCAATCCTTATCGGTAGAGTCTTAAAGCTACATATAGCTCACTAATGATTGATGTGCTCATAGTTCAAAGGTAATACATCCTATCAACCTTAACTCTCTTCTAAACTCGCAGCCTTCATCACTATGACTAGATCCAATCTCCAGACAAGCTGTATTTCTTTGGCCATTACCAAGTTTTTAAATCCCATAGAGGTGAACCATAACTAGAAGCAGATGGGAAATTGGGTATTTTTTAGTTCACTAAATAGTAATTCTCTCAACTTCAGACTTTTAGTCCTTTCTCTTTTGTTTTAAAAAAATAAATGACAAACAAGTAATCTTTTTACTGAAAAGAAAACAGAGCAGAGCAGAGTTCTAGAAGCGAAATATGGAAAGGTAAATGAAAAACAGAGAGATATTTTCTATATGAGAAATTGTAAAATGCATTCCTCACTTGATTACTGAAATGACCTTTGGTATTTATACTTATACAGACACACATCGAAAAGAAAAGGCAGGAAACCAAAACTGAAATGTAACAAACTCTAAAACGGAAAAGCAGTCATCTTTAACAGAATTTTAAACAAATTAATGACATGATGACTTCTGAGTTTATGCTAAACAACATAGGTAATAAAAACTGTACGACTTATAGCTTAGTGATGAATTCTGAAGGTTATAACACAACTTGCAGCACAGCAAAAAATAATTTAACACGACCTGTCATTTGCAGCTTTTGTCTTAACATTCTATAGTCTATACGACTGTATATACTATATAGTATATAGAGAAGAATAGTATGATTGGCAAATGTTGTAAAAAAAAATTCTATAATCTATATAAATTTGACTGTTTGTGGCTTCTTAGTTGATGTCATTAGTTAGTTTTTGAAATGTTACACTGCACCCTCAAAATTCAATCCTATACAAGATTCTTTCTTCAAAGGTTTAATCCCAAATCAGAATAAATAAAATGTATCACAAACTATGATTCCAGGACAGATTGCCAAATTATATGTAAAATCCAATCAAACTTCGTTAATAGAAACATAAGAACATCACAAAACCACACCAAAGAGCTTCAACATCAAGACAGAGAAAGGTATATTTACAGAAATTCTAAAGGAGATACCTATAAAAAATAAAAAAAATTCTAAAGGAGACATTTTCACTTGGGTAGGAATAAGAATTACTTCTTTGATAAGTGATAAATCTAAGAATAGGCACTTCCTGCTTTTAAATTTTTTGGAAAAAGAAAACTGTTGTTATCACCTTACTGAATGCCAGAATAGGTCATTTGCAGAAGTCAAGCTCCTCACCAATAAAACCATCTTATTTTTTCAATATAAGCAGAAGACGACTTTGTAGGCAAGGTTTAAAGAGTCACTATACCATAGTATCCACCAAGAATAATGAGACTATACGTTGGAATCTTCCAAGGTACTTCCAGCTTTTAAATTTGTTGGAAGAGGATAACTACTTGTTACTACTGATTCATGTACTGAATGACAGAATAGTGCATTTGCAGAAATTGAGCTCCTCAGGTAAGATTTAGAGAGTCACTGTACTATAGTATCCAACATTAATGAGAATATATGTTTAAATTTACTATTCTCTATTTAAAAAAGGGTGGAGAGGTCACATTACTAAAAGAAGCTAGGTGCCCAAATAAGCCAAGTCATCATAAAGTGAATGCCTACCATTACGGCCATTTAGGTGGAAATGGCCAATGTTATTTCCTATCACTAACATGTCAAAAACAACAAGAGTTTGCTGTATTCTTCAACCTCCAATTTCAATGTTGTCTAGGCACTAACTTGACCTGATGTCTCATGGTGATTTTTGAGTCGATGTAAATGCATACATGCATCTATCCTTTAATCTTCTAAAAGCTCCATAAACCATGTAAATGACAGATAAATAAGAGCAAACAGAAATTAGATATTTAAAACAAGTTTAACAATACTACATCCAGGTTTGCTTGAGAGTGTATGTGGAATTTATATAAATGGAACATAAATTTCAAATTTAATCCTGGAATATATTTGGAAGACCCCAAAATTTCAAAAATTCAACCTACTTAGTCCATCAATATACGTTAGAATTTCCTATCGACAGCTCAAATACTAAACAGGCAATGGCATTACCAAACTACAGTTACAAAAGCTGACCTTTAATGATATAATATAAACACCATACCAAACCAACATAACAGACCTCATGTATGTCTATTCTAAGAACACAGAACAACACAACAAAAGAGGCATATAAAAACCTCATTGGGATGAATGAATAAAAATAAATAAAAGCTTGATATGATATATCTCATTGAGTAACTATAGTTCCTCAAAAAATTACAAAACGAAATGAATAATAACACAAACAAAATTTCATGACATCAATTGTCATGACAAGAAAGCTGCAAGCAGGTAATCAAATAATACAACTACCTCATAAAAAACCAAAAAGGCAATAAAGGTTCATCCCCTTCCAGCAATCCTCAATAAAGGAGAAATGATACCCTGTAGCTCTTGCAAAGAATGTTGTATCCGTATCTCCTCCTCAACAGACCGCTTAAGGTTTCTAATTTGACCCTTCAAGGCCTCAGAACCCCTGATATCTTCAACCAGCATTTCAAGAACCTTCTTCGTCAATCCCATCAACAAACCTGAGAATCTTGGCACTGTAGAATACTTTTGTAAGAACATCAACAGCAACCCAAGCTCCTCATTATCCAGATTCTCAACGCACTTCAACAATTTCCTCCTTGCCACCAATTCCTCCATCACCGCCACCACATTCTCCGGATTCTTATTGCCCAACACTGACAGCAGTGCCTCCTTGTGCCTAAACTTCTTCAACAACTTACCATGCTCTGCCAACTTTACCTTCTTTGGCCTCATAACCAAATAATCCCCCTCCTTAGGCTTATCGCCCTGCCCTCTATGAAAATACCGAAAATATGAAGGCCTCATAACCCTTCTCTCCTCCTCCACACCTAAACTCCAAAAGCTTCTCAAACCACTCTCCACATTCTCCTCCCCACATTCTCCTGCTTCGTTTTTCTCTTCCCAACATACATTACCCCATTCGAACTCCCAATCACTCTCACCCCACAATCTGGTGAAAACCCAATTGACATAAGTGGTGCTGGGAACCTCATAGAATGTGTGACCTTCATCCTCCCATAATCGAACACCTTCATATACCCATCCAATCCCACACTCAAAACTCTATGCTCCCTCCCTTCCTCAACATTCTCCTTCCCAACTCTCCCTACACAAACTGAAGTAACCGTCTTGGTATGACTCTCCATCGAATAAACCATCTTCCCACCTCCAATAAAATCCCAGATCTTAACCGAATTCCCACCTGCAGTAGCAACTAACCCAGTCAATCTCACATCCCAGAGCTTAACCGTATGATCATAAGACCCAGGGACACACATTTCATGACTAACAGGTGAAAAATCACCACAACGCACATAGTCCTTACTCCTTATGACCCAAAAGCTCTAAAAGTGGAGTCTCAGAAGCAACATCCCAGTACTTAACAACATCATCATCGCCCCAGAGAGAGACCAAATGGAGCTTATCATGAAGTGGGTATTTGAGAAAACGTACCGGGCGTGTGTGGGACCTGAGTTTGCGAAGTGGGGTCCGCGTTTTGACATCGAACACTTGGATTAGACCCGAGAGGTCAGATGCAGCGATCAAGAGGCCGTCACAGCGGAACGAGGCAGAGGAAACGACGTCGGAGAAGGAGGAGATGGTGGAGGAAGGAGAGAGGGTTTGGGGATTGAAGATTTTGAGGGAAGTGGAGTGAGTGGCGGCAAAAGAGTGAGGTGGTGAGGGAGAGAAAGTGAGGGAAGTGATGGAGGAGATGAGGTCTGGGATTTGGTGGGTTTTGAAGGAGGACCAGTACTTTGATTCTGGGGTTTGGTTTGGGGTTCTGGGTTTGGGTTTGAGCTTCGGTTTGATGGGTTTGAAGGTTGAATTTGGTTCCGCCATGGAAGGAGGTTGTGCAAAGTGAAAGCTCTAAATTTTGGAAGTTCAGGGTTTTAGACAGGGAATACCGAATATGTGTTATGTGTGCTTGTGGGGTTTTAGACTGAGAATACCACGCAGGAAGGGGTAAAAAGGTAAAATAATTACGGGGCGATATCACTTGAACATCGTATGTGGGGTTGTTCAGATTCTTCAAGAAACTAGTTCCAGCCCAACCAGTTCCTAGTACCACCACCTTCTTTTTCACGTTCTCCGATTCAGATGAAGCAATGGCAGGAGCACCGTTGGTCGAGTTTGCCTCAGCATAGGAGACAAGGACCCCACCACTGCAACGAGAAGCAACAAACACAAGCCAAACAACACAAAAAATCAAATCATGAACTCACGTATCATAACATTTTACATTAAAAATCGAATTGAAAAATACAAATTCGCTCTGGAAAGGGATTAACAAAGAAACGGCCATTCAATCTAAAAACACTATTTTAAAAAATAATAATTTCCAGTTCACAAAACCGCGCTGTGTTTATAACTCACAATCTTATAGCAATAGCAATTAAAATTCAATGTGCTCAAAGCACAATTTTTCATTATTCGATTAAAAAATATCTTAACACAAAATCTTTGAGCTACCTAAAATAAAAAAATATAAAAAAAATTAATTTTTTTTTTAATTCTCTGTATGTTTATGGCAGAGTTGTACGGATCTCAAACTTTCAGCACCACCAGCAACAACCTCAAACGAACCAAAAAAAAAAAAAATATACAATTCAACGCCAACACAGCACCACCAACACCACCCTCTCCGACCATCCACTCCACAAAAAAAAAAAAAAAACCAGGCAACAAACCACTGACCCAAAACCCACTCCGATGGACCAACGCCAACACAGCACAGCCACCAACACCACCCTCTCCGACCATCCACACCACAAAAAAAAAAAAAAAAAAAAAAAACCCACGCAGCAAACCCACTTACCCAAAACCCACTCCGACGGACCAACGCCAACACAGCACAGCCACCAACACCACCCTCTCCGACCATCCACACCACCATAAAAAAAAAAAAAAAAAAAAAAAAAAAAAAAAAAAAAACCCAGGCAGCAAACCCACTTACCCAAAACCCACTCCGACGGACCAACGCCAACACAGCACAGCCACCAACACCACCCTCTCCGACCATCCACACCACCAAAAAAAAAAAAAAAAAAAAAAACCCACGCAGCAAACCCACTTACCCAAAACCCACTCCGACGGACCAACGCCAACACAGCACAGCCACCAACACCACCCTCTCCGACCATCCACACCACCAAAAAAAAAAAACCCACGCAGCAAACCCACTCCGACGGAGCCACATACACCCATTCGGCATTAATAACAATCCAGTTGCTGGAGCAATTTGGGCCCAAATGCCAAATGTATTTTACAATTTGGCGTTTGAGAAGCCAAATGCTGATGCTCAACAGTTTTCATTCAATCAACTGAAAATGGAAGACAACAAAGTCCAAATACACAGCAACACAGAGAAGAAACCAGAAAACATTCACATAGAAGAAACCAGAAAACATTCACATAACACATTGAAAATCTGAAACAATATTTCATTATCACACAAAAAGTTACTTCATTACAAAGCTGTTAAAACCCATAACCTAACAACCCAGTATACAAATTCTGATAAATGTTAGGCAAAACACCGCCATTAGCCATGGTCACAGACTCAAAACCACTGTGAAATGTGGCAAAACTTAAAAGACTCAAAACCTATAAATATATATATATATATATATATTGCCCGTAATTTTTTTTTACTCAAAACAAAAAAAAAAACAAAAACCCAGATGCTTCGGTCTTCACTCTTCATCCTCCGCCGCCTTCTTCTTGCCCTTCCACCACGTCAAGAGCTTCTCCTTGAGCCAGAGGAAGACCCTCACGAGCAGCTCGAATGCTCTTTCACCAGCGGCAAAGAGCATGCCCTTCAAAATGGTGTGAAGGGCCGCCTTGACCGCTGGTGGAAAAGGCAAATCGGATACATGGTTTTTCATCTTTTCGATGAACTGATGGACAAGCACCTTGGCGGGTGAGTTTTCCCCAGGGCTTGAGAAAGCCCGGGAAGTGAGGAGATGGGGAGGAGTAAATGGAGCGGGTGGAGTAGAAGGGATGAGATGGGTAGTGAGGAGGAGGAGGGGACGAGTAAATGGAGCGGGTGGAGGCTTGAGAGGAGGAGAACGGGTTGGGGTTGTGGTGGTGGTAGGAGCAGAGGGTGGTGGTGGTGGTGGTGGAGGAAAGCGGGTTGGGGTTGGGGTAGTGGTAGTGGTAGACTTGATCAAAAAACGACGGAGAGCCATTTTCAAAGCTAGAGTAGAGACTGAGTTTTTTTCTTTTTTTTTTTTTTGAATGAACAGTGATGGGTTTTAGGGGTGGGGTTTTAGGGGTTTTATAGGGATTGTAGGGTTAGGGATAGGGTTAGATAACCTAACCAAACGTAGTTAACCGTTTTTTTTTTTTTTTTTTTTTACAAAGATTTCGATTTTTTAACCTTTTTCAGGGATGATGATGGGCTTTCGAAAATGTAGATGAATTGAACAGGTTGTTGTCGTTGGCCCAATTCAAGCTAGTTCAAACTTGGGCCGAGTTGAATCCCATTGCTATTTTCATTTCAGTTAAGCTATAATATCTGGCTGTACTAAAAAATAATAATAAATCTATCATTTTTGTTACTCATTTTCCCACACATGCTTAAGGGGCTAAATTCTCTCTAAGCAGTAGAATGGACACAAGCCAGCTTGGCATATATATATATATATATATACACATTTTTTTAATTATGATTTGTTTAACCTTAAAAAACTGCGAGTTTGTGATCACCCTAAATTTTTTAAGATCCAACAAATTTTTTTTTTTAAATTTTCTCTTCTTAACAATATATTAGGCCATTTCAAACAAAAAGAAGCCTTTCAAAAAAACAAAACAAAACAAAAAGAAGAAGCCCATGAAAAGATTTATTGAACTTAAATTTGAAAGTGGTGTAGCTTGTAGTAGCATTGATAATAAGACTATTGTACAACAGTTTCAAAATATGAAAACTCGTAGAAGAAAATTGTAAAACTTAATGTATTTGTGTTTTTTTTTCAATATATAAAATTTTATTTTTATTAGATTTTGTATAATTTAAAGTTTCTTAATGTCCACCCTCAAGAAAATTTATGGAGCCGCCATTGTCCCCAGCTCTTGGTCCCATGGGTACCCAAACCCTACCCAATTCAAACTAAGTTAAAAAAAAAAAAAAAAAAAAAAAAAAAAAAAAAAAAAAAGGAAAATGTTCTTCTTCATTTTTAAACCTAAAAATAATTTTTCTATAGTTAATTTCAAACAATAGAGCTGAGACTTTTTTATAAAGTTTAATTTTGTCCTTTCTTTTATTTTCTTGTGAAACAAATCAAATTTTTATTAGTTTATAGGATTTAATGTACAATTTAGTAAATTTGTTACCAATTTTTTTTTTTTTTTTTTTTTAGGATTCAATTTGTTGCAAAAAAAAAATAAAAAACGTATTTTCCATTCCCCCATTTATGATCTACAAAGAATAAGAAACAAAGTGATCCAAAAGTATTTATAGTAGTAGAATATGTGAAAAAAAGTATAAATATGTTTTGTATACAATAATGGTCCGTTTGGATACAGCTTATTTTACAAAAACTTGAAAACATTATAGCAAAATAATTTTTAAATGTGTGAATAGTGTTGTGGAACCCATTTTAATATATTTTTTTTCTGAATAAAGTGGTTGTGAGACCTGTGAACAGTACATTTTGTCCCCCTAAAGCTGAAACACGTGCAGCAGCAAAAAAAAAAAAAAAAAAAAAAAAAAAAAAAAAAAAAAAAAAAAAAAAAGAGCAAAACGCCAAACGCAAGTTCATCCAGATCCAAACATATACTAAATTAAAATTTTATAGACACACATTCAGGAAGGGACAACATAAACAAAACTCATTCCCGCCCCATCATCCCTTGGCCACGGGAAATTATTATGTACTTCCGGAGTACCATAAATGCATATTCCCTCCTTTCACATGAATGGTGGGTCTCACTAATTAAATTCATGGTGGGACCCACTATTTATGTGAGAGGAGGGAGTACGCATTTATGGTACTCCGGGAGTACTTAATAATTTTTCCTTGGCCACAAAGAAAAACATGTGCTTAGGGGGATTCTTTTGTTATCCATGTTGTGAATTTAAACGGGATTGTAGTTAACTGTTTTAGTTTTAGTCGACTCTTTTAATTGATAAGAATTAACATTATGCTATTTTAGTGGTGTAATTAATATTGTGGGCACTTTAATATGTCATAAGAGTTTCATGGGATTAACAAAACTTTAATGGTGTAATAATTACACCTCTTGTGGACACTGTCTAACGGGAATGGAATACTTACAAATTTGTTAATTGGCCATACAATGGTTCTCGACCATGTCCCTTACTAATGTTAATGCTTGGTCATCTAATCCTAATTTTTTAATACTGACATAAACTTTCTCGTGATATTATAATATAACTTCCAAGTTCCAACACTTAGTGCCCGTTTGGTTCCACATTTTCAGCTCAAAAAGCACTTTTTAAAAAAAGCCAGCCCTAAATTTGCGTTTGGTCAAGCCCAAAACGCAACTTTTATCAAAAAGTTGCGTTTTGGGCATAGAGCAAAAACGCGAACAAACGCGAAAAATTTTATGGACCTCTGAGGGTCCATAAATGAAAACGCGCAGTGCACGTTTTGGATGGTTACCGTTGCTACGGTAAAATTACGGAAATACCCATTCAATTAGAACATCAACTCTTTCGGAAACAGTAGATCAAGAACAGAAAAAAAAAAAAAATAGAACAGCTCTTTCGGAAGCAGCAGATCAAGAACAGAAAAAAAGAAAAAAAATTTAGAACAACTCTTTCGGAAACAGTAGATCAAGAACAGAAAAAAAAAAAAAAAAATTAGAGCAACAACTCTTTCGGATCAACAGCAGATCAACAACAACAACAAGAAAATTAGAACAACAGCAGATCATGACCCTCCGATGGATCAAAAAGACTGACGAAAAAAAAAGGGGAGGGAGAGATTTACTGACCATCCAATCTTCCCGATCATCCAATCTTCCCGATGATCCAAGAACAAGAAAAAAAAAATAGAAAAAGAAGAAGGAGAGCTGGTTCCTTCATTCGTTTCGAAGTGCTAAGAGAACAAAAAAAAAAAAAAAAAGAAGAAGAAGGAGAGCGACTGTTCTGGCCTGAAGTGCTAAGAGGAAAAAAAAAAAAAAAAAAAAAAGAAGAAGAAAGAGAGCGACTGTTCTGGCCTGAAGTGCTTAAGAGGAAAAAAAAAAGATGAAAGAGCTGTGGAATGAATGTTCTGGATGGTGCTGGTGTGGTAGGAATAAAAGAGGAATGAAGGAAAAAACAAAAGAAGGAAAAAACAAAAGAAAAGAGTGTGGGTACGTGGGTGGAGGAGAAAAAAAGAGGGAAAAAAAAAAAAAAAGAAAAAAAGAAAGAAGGGAAGGAGAGCCCGTGTGTGTGTGTGTGTGTGGGGAGAGAAAAAAAATTATATCACAATATTTTTACAATAAATCTTAAGGTAGGTTATTATTAGCTAATATTAGTGAGAAAAAAATAATTTTTTTAGAAAGAGAAAAAAATAATTTTAATAGTATGTTAAAATTAAAATTAGTATCAATTTTTATCACAATATTTTCACAATACTTTCATAATAAATCTTAAGTGGTAAGTTATTATTAGCTAATATTGGTGAGAAAAAAATATTTTTTTTAGAAAAAGAAAAATTGATTTAAGTATGATGAAATAATTGATTTAAGTATGAAACAAACTCACATAAAAAAAAAAAAAAAAAAAGTATGAAATAAATTCTCTTATATATACATTGTCCTTTTTGGTCATTTACCCCTCAAAAAGCCACTTTTAACAGTTTTTACCAAACACTCAGCTTTTTCATTATGCACTTTTTAACAGCTTTTACCAAACACTCAGCTTTTTGAAATTCCACTTTTTCATTATGCACTTTTATAAAACTCCACTTTTTCATTATGTACTTTTTCAAAAAGCTGAACCAAACTCACCCTTAGAAGCTAACAAATATTCTCATTTTATAGTCATAACAAATATTTCCATTATAGTCATACATAGTCAGGGTTAGGACAAAATTAAAGTTATATGCTAGGTTTTGGGATTGGTGGGAACAGTGAGCCAATCGTACAGCGAGTTTCAAAAAGGTATTTGCTAGTAGCAGTAGTAATGGAAAGGTTTTCTTTTTACTCTTGGAAGATGTGTTGTTTTGTGTGTTTGTGTATATATATATATATATATATATATATATATATTATTCTATTACTCCACGTTCCATGCTATTTCAAGCACAAACAGCACTAACATGAAAGCTCTTATTAGACAAGTAGTCATTACTATTATCTTTTCCTTTTTAATTTCCCAATTTCTTGAATTTACATAAATGACACCAATTATTTTAACTTGATCGTTTCAGTTGTTCCTAGCAGTGATTGATTAACTACTTTATTAATTTATCAATTTTTTTAGAATATAATAATTGATTAAAATCAATCCTGGTCTAAATTTACTAGAATTTTTTTTTTCTTTTAATAGTATGTTCCTTTCAATTGATTAACACAATACCATCACACGTTAAATCTGATGTTAAATAAACACATGATGCACCGGAAGCTAATTCCAAAAACAATAAGAGAAGCTAGAATCCTAGTGCCTAGTGCTTAGAGCCTAGAGAGGGAGGTGGGGGAGGGTTTGAGCATATGAGAGGACAAGCAGAGAATGTCTAAGCACATCTTTACAGAGATATAGGGCCCGTTTGGTCATAGAGTTTAAAAATTGTTGTTTAAAAAGATGTGAAAATTGTAGTTTAAAAAGTGTTGTTAAAATACGTGTTTTTAGTGTTTATAAAACAAAAAAATGTGTTTGGTATCATAGTTTAAATAACATGTTTTAGTGTTCAAAAAAACATAAAAATGTGTTTGGTATGTGTGTTTGATTTAAAAATAAAGTGAAAAAACTGACACCTTTAACCAAAATAAACATTTTTTTATTCAAAAAATATTTTTTTAATGCCTAACAGGACTGTATGGGTGCGACTGCCGAGACAATACAGCTTTGATGTCTGACGTGGGCCATACAATGTTCAACATAATTACACAATTGCCACTAAAACACTAGTTTTTGTTGTTTAAAAACAGGTTAGAGATGATTTCAAAAATATCATTTTAAACACTGATTTTTGAACACTATTTTCCAAACAATCCCTGAACAGGAATGACACACCAAACGTCCTTTTTTGTTTTTGGACACTAGTGTTCAGTGTTTAAACACTGAACACTACTGTTTAAACTGATAAACCAAACATGCTCATAATCTCGGATTGAAAAAGTAAAAAGTACTAGGCCTACTGCCACACCCATTCCATTGTTCATTAGGTTTTACTTTATAACAATGGAGTTTATGAATTCTACTGTTAGATTTTAATCACATCAATTACATAAAGAGACATGTGTGTACATACATACATATAAATCACAGCTTTACTAATCAATTTAAAACACACACAAAGCCATCAAAATCTCAAAGTGAAAACTACATTCGATTACTAAACTATTTTGCTAAAGTATCATATATGACAAAAAAAAAAAAATATATATATATATATATATATATATATGACAAAAAAAAATTAATGAATTGGAAAATGGAAAATTTACATTCGGGTAAAGGTGGCTATGGATCTCCTAAATGAAATGTTGGCGGAAACTCTATCAATTCCAAAGATTGAATTGGAGAGAAAGAGTACCAATTCTCTATAGCACTAGTAGTGACCATGCATAATGACTCACTCAGTAAAAATAGGATAAGAAGAGGGAAATAAGATGAGAGAATAGGGGAATGATCATATAAATAGACAAAAATACTGTTAAATCCCAAGTGATTTGTTTTAGCAACAAAACACAATGAAAACCCAGATGACCCAAAACCAATGAATCCTAGCTCCAACAAAAAGCCATTTGTTTCTTTTATGTTAATTCCAAGTTCTAAAACAAAATTACTTACATTTCACTATTTCCTCATTTCAATCATTTATTTACTCATTTCATTCCTTTATAAACTCCTAAATGAAGTATAAGGTATAGTATACTTTAATTTTTCCCATTTGATGTCTTTGCAACTTTTCTTGGTATTTTAAGTTGTACAAGCATTTCAAGTCTAGTTATGTCAAACTGTAAATAAAAACTCTGGTGGATTTCCTTGTTTGCACTATCCTTTTGGAGTTTCCATTTGGCAAGTTGAAGTGCACATGGATTACTCGCATATGTTGGCTAAGTTGTGTATGCCTTCCCTTCCTTATTCTATTTGCATCGGTTGAATGTGCTACTTGTCTTCATTCCCTTGTGGACTTTTAGCACAATTTTGAATTGGAAACATGGAAAGGTAAGTCTCTTTAGGGATGAAAGTTCTATTGTTTATTATTTGATAGGGTCAATGGTTTTAATTTATTTCTTGAATTCATATACATGGCATGGAAATTTGTGACATGGTTGGGTTGTGCCATTATGCCATACCTGGATTTAGGGAAGTTGAACCTAGTTTGGGTTGGGTATACTTCACCCAAAACATTAATCAAGAATACTTGGATCCTAATACCCATTAAGCATTTGTACTTAACTAACTCGTAACCTCATGCATACTCTTTAAAAATAAATAACTTAGGACACATGGCACAAAATTGGAACTCTAATTTGGAATTCTAATTTGAGTTTCTCTTAACTTCACCTATTATTATATATATAGATATAGATTACTATTTGAATTTTTACCCATGGATACCCAGACCAGAACCAAGCCCGATCTTTTTTTTCATAAAGGTTTTTTCTTATAAAATTAAAATTAAAAAAGTTAACATTGTGATTTTCCAGGTATTGCATTCATATTGGGCCTGAGAGGATTGGAAATTAACTTGGGTTTGAGTTTTGTGAGTGTAAGAGATAAGTTTGGAAATTAGGGTTAGTGTGCAAAAAGAGTGGGATGGACTTAGTTTTGGGTTGGGCTTAGAGCAAACTTGGGTTGGACATAACAAAATCCTCACCAAATTGGGTTGGGTCAACTAACCCACATATAAATATATATATATATATATATATATATATATAGATCACTTAAAATAGGTTCACTTACTTCAGCTTCTAGACAAAACTATCCAATCTGTGGAGATATTTGATTGTACGTGGGTGTGATTTTGTGGTCGTTTGTGATGTAGTGTATAGGCAAAAATATGCACAAAAAGTATAAAGTGCATGTTGCTATATATGTAAAAAACTCTATTTTTTACTTCTTGTCTAGTTGTCTGATGAGCACCGTAGGGCATGGTTTTATAGACCTTCTTAACGCATACCAGTTTGGGTCTGCCTTGCCCTTTGACAACTGTGATCAATGTTTGTCCTCAAATAGATCATGATAGTTGTAAGACCCTTGACATATATACATAGTAGACGCCAAAAAATGAGCTATTGATTCTATTACAAAATTTAATGGCTCAAATATTCAATATAAAATAAAAGACTATAAAAAATCTCCTTCGTAAAATCAAAATTAATCAGATTGATGATTGTACTTATACTTCTAAATAAAGAATGAATTATACGATAGAGCATTTATCCTCTCCATGCAATTAGTATTTTTTGAAGGCAAACAAGCATTAAGATTTCCACTTCGGAAGCATCCTCCTAGCTTCGCAAATTTGTGGAAGATTTCTCTTCCTTGTACAAGTTATACGCTTCTTTCATATCTTTGAACCTTATAAGTACGTTATCATCATAAGATTGACCCATCTTATCGAATGCTTCATATGCCATTAGAGGATCATATCCAGTGATTGCCATTAATATTAATCCAATACGATTTGCTTCTCTTTCGTTCCTATGATTGAAACCAAATGTAACATTATTATAATTTGACATGAAAAACATAAAACTAAACCTTTATATAACTGTAAATGTGTAGGAAATAATCAAGGTAGCAGAATTTGGATTTTCAAAACAATTATGGACACCACAAAAAGAAATTTCAACCACTTTTGGTTTTGTTTGACCAATACTAAAAAGAAAGACAAAAAGAATATATATATATATACACACACTCAGATTCACAAATCCAAATATAAACTCAAAAAAATTCAATCCCTTAAGGGAGTAGCTCCACTCAAAAATTCTATTAGTAGCATTGGGTTTGAATATGGATTTATAAAACAATTACTGCTAAGGACAAAACAAATAAACTACTGCAAACTACTAGAATAACTTAAACATACTCTCAAAAAGGAACTACTGGAATAACTTAAACATACTCTCAAAAATGAATTGACTTAAACGCATGGTATCAAACATCAACAAGAAGAAAATTATACCATTTTTGCGAAGCAGCCCAACTGCACTCCACCAAAGGCATTAAAGCTGGAAAGGGCTCCATAGTTAATAAATGGCCGAAACATAAGATATTCCAGCGAAACCTTACATAAATTCTTGCTATATGTCGACCCACAATATGCCCAATCTAATAGGTTTCCATAAATTCTAGAATTAATTGAATTTTCTCCTGTTCCGCCTAAATCCAGCACATAAACTTCCCAATCTTTTCCATCCAAATGTTTGGTACTAGGTTTCCATATCGAGAGTTTATGATCCTCCTTAAAAGGAATGCTCTTTTCTTCAAAGCAGTTAACATGATCTTCATCTCCATTATCTCCTTCCCACTCGTGACTTGCCTTATAGTCTCTAAAATCTGGATTCTCACATGAATGCCCATTTACCTTGCAATCCTTTTCAAGTCTTAACCTGACATGCAATGCTCTAATGACATTTGCAACTATGAATTGTGCTTGAAGACTTCTAGGGTCTGATAAAGGGAGTACTTAATCTTTGCTGTAACGCATTAATATGTTCCAGCGCTTGTCTACCCTCCTTTCCTCGACTTCTTCAATGGAAACAAGTTGGATTCGTCCTGTGTATGGTACTCTCTGTATTCTCACATAAGAGAGAGTAACACAAGCAACAAAAGCAGCAAAAGCACCAAGCAGCAATCTACCTTTATTTCTTTTAAAAAATCTCATACATCTTTGTGCCCACAAATTAAGTGAAGGAGTTGTAGCTGTACTGTTTAGGAATTTCTGAGAAAAATTTGCATTGTAAAATCTCCTTGTACATGTATGAATCATATGTTCACTACAAAAAATTTGGTTATTTTCAACAGTTGAAACCGTAAAAAAAAGTACTAAAAATCGTCGAAAAAAGTATTTTCGACGGTTGGAATGACCGTAGAGAACCGTTATTAAAAACTGTGTCGAGAACATTTTTCTACAGCCTATATAACCGTTGAAAAAAGTGTTACACATTTGTCAACGGTTAATAAAGGTCAAAATATTATTATAAACCGTTGAAATATATACACATAAATATAGATTAAAGTTTGCTTATTACTTTTATCCACAGGCACCTAACCCTTGGCAAAAGGTATCTTGAGATAAGTTTCAATAGTTTATAACCATTGAAATAAGTATTTTATTTAAAAAAAAAAAATTGGATGCACACTTTCACATTAATCAAAATTTAATAAAATGATTAAAAATATAAATGTAAACACAATTGTGTAATTCCAAATTAAATTACAACGGTCCATCAACTACACTTATAACACAGTGAAACAAATCAACACAACTCAACTACTCTGTTTACAACTCAACTACTCTGCCTAAAGACAACCCTTACACTCTTAAATTTACAGTAACGAATCCTTGTCCTTAGTCATTACTTCCCAATAGATCCTAGGCCGAAAACCAAAATTACTCCCCAACCAAACTAGCATAACAAAAGCCGAGACTCCACACACCAGCCACACGTAGAAGCAGCACACATATTCTCTCCTCTCCTTCGCAGCACAATGTAGAAGAAGAAGCCATGGCCTTTTTTCGCACTTTTTTAGAGCTTTTCCCCAGCATGTATCATTATTTCTCCAGTTGCAATCTTCAGCCTCTCAACTTTCTTCTTCAGTGCTTCATTTAAAGCTATATGAAAACAGTCATACAAAGTGCACTGCCACTTAGCAACTTCTCTTACTATTTTATATTGAATATGTAACACAACAGTAATAGATGGCTAGAAGTTAAAAGTAGATGGGCAAGATCCTCTGCACCTATTAGATTAGCAATATGAGGTAATTAATAGTAGAAAAAGGAGCGGCCAAATTAAGTACCCATAGAAGGAAATTATTGCATTGGTATATATATAACGTGGATTAACACCAAAGATACTTCATTTTTAAAACTTATTTTAAAACTTGAAGTTAGACCATCAAACAGCCTAGATTTAAAGTAAGAGCTAGCAAAATTTGGAAGCAAAATTGTTTTGAAAGTCAGTACATTTTGTTTAATTTGAAGGCCATAAAATTAACATTGGAAAATTTTATTTTCCACCTTTCTTTTTGGCTAATTTTAGCTATCTTAGAGCATAACATAAGTTATGACTTCTGATTCCATGAAAAAGAGAAGTAGAGGTAGAATTTGGAATTCAAAACAATGAAAGATTCTTTTACCAAAAAAAAACAATGAAAGATTCCAGATTTGTATTTTTTGCCCTCCATTTTCTTCACAACCAAACAAAATTCACAAATAAACAATTAGGAAAAGACAAAATGATTACCTCCAACGGAATTGAAGTCCACTCCCAAGAAGCTGTTCCTTCCATCTCTTTAAACTCTCATCATCCTAATCCTCATATTGCATTTGAGCCCACTGCACCGTACTCCTGAACTTCAATTTTGTTCTCCCCCATATAAGAGAGCATCTGCATACAACACAATTGTCAGAAAAGTCTATCAATTTAATTAGATCCTTTGTAATTGAATTTGGAAAAAAATATAATTGGAAATGAACGACTGCACTTTCAATAAGATAATCTTAAACAAGTCAGCATAGCACACACACATGCAATAATAATAAAAAAGGAATAAAATATGACAATACTTTCCCATCAATCTTGCCAAAACACACCCAAACACGTCAATATTGTAACCATTTATGAACAAATGATCTATGCCAAATGTCATGTTGATCTCTCCATGAACACTAACATTTGCAAATGAAGAGCTAGAACACATTATTATTACTGTCTAAATCAACAAAGGAAAATCCTCATATGGAATGAAAGTCCAATCATGCTCTTAGTCACCATATTAAGAGTGACAAAATAGTAGAAAAGATAAAAATAAGATGTGATGTTGTCGAAAATATCACCAGTAAGCCACACGGTCCTCGCGCACTCCAAATAGCACCTACACAGCAAAAAGAAAGGACCTAGCAGAGAGCACCGGTGTGGTACCGGCCAAATACCCTCCGAAGGTCAAGTGAGAACTATTCTCACTGCTCTAGAGTGCTAGAAAGGGTAGATTATGCGTACCTTGGTTCGTGAGGGTGCTTGGGTTTTTATAGTAGTAGGGCTTAACCCATTTTCCTTGGAGTAGAAGTCTTTTCCTTATAAGAGTCTCCTTGGGTGTATTTTACGGGATCCTTTCTATATAGGAATCCCTTTTAGGTTCCACAAAATGTGGAGGGTAAGAGTAATGTTATACTCACAAACTTTTTTATAACATTTTTACAAATTTTTTTTACAGCAAATTCTTATTGGTTCACATATGGGCACACTACTCACATCATTTTTTTACTTATCAGTAACCATTTATTACATAAATAATTTATAAAAAACTTGTAACTCTAGCATTTTCCTCATTTTAGTGACCATAAAAAAATTTATAGATCTAAAATCTAAAACAAAATATACAAGCCCAAAAAAAAAAAAAAAAAAAAAAAAAAAAAAAGCTCAACAACAAAAATTACGAGTAAAACTAAAAACAAAATTAGGCTCAATTAACTAATTTTATCAAAAATAAATAACCTTGCCCTTTTTAAAAAAAAAAAAAATCTACACAAAAATAATTTTATTCTTACCTACCAAAAAAAAAAAATCTCAACATCTAAGTAGCAAAATCAGAGGTTGAAATCTCAACGATAAAATTGCCCCCCTAACTCAAAGTTCTGGCTCCATTCCTGTACTTATGTACATTTTCTTCGAATCCCAGATTTTTTAGATACAAATATGTTAGTCTTTTTTTTTTTTAAATAATAATAATAATAAAAATAAACTGAACTTTTGTAGCCCTCATAAAAAGGCTATTCAAAGGCGCATTTAACTGTTTTTTTTTTTTTTAAACTAATTCCTTTTTCTTTCAAATTTCAAAATTCTAATATTTCTTTTTCTTTTTTTTGGGCGGCAAATTAATATAGCCTCCCAAAGAAAGTAGTAAATTAATAATAAATATCTTTTCTTTTTATAATTCTCTACTTTCTTTTTTACCAACTACAAGTAGCATGTCCTTCTCCAAAAAAAAAAAAAAACAAGTAGCATGCGTACATACACAACAAATTTTTATTTTATTTTTATTATCTGATTTGCTATTTCTTTATTTTGTCAATGAGTTACAAGCCAAAGCACATACCTCAGCTACAGGGCTGAACCATCTGATACGGAAGTGAGGAGTGGGTGAGTCAGAGTGAGTGAGCTGAGTCAAGTAACACGTAGTGGAGATGTTGAACTCGGCTGCCACCAGTTGAAACCACTTCTCGTCCCTTTGATCTTCTTCCTCTAACAAACATACAGCTGCCGGGTTCCCCTTGAACGCTGACTCAGTGAACGTGTCCACCTGCCAATTAAGTCCCACTACAAACTCAGAATCCCATTGATAAATATGTAACACAGATAGAGAGAACTGAGAAGTACCACGCAGTACTTGACAGGTTTCTTTGCCATGTTTCAATGAGAGTTACGTTTTTCAGATCGAAGAAGTGAAAAAATGGAGTCTGTCTCTCTTTTTTTCTAAGTCTAAATATATGGTATATTGGTCAACATACGTAAGCAATTTACAAAAGAGACTAGCCAGTATGGGAATTTTTAGGTAGGAATACTTAAAATAAAGCTCAATTCACAATTATTGAAGTACTAGGAAAAGTTCAATTTGGTTACTACTCTACTGTACGTTAATAGTGTCAATATTATTATTAGTCATTGAACTTTCAATTATGTTGATTTAATTCCTCAACTTAAAAACAAGTCTATTTTATCTAGGGGTGGCAAATAAGTGGGGTTGGGGTGAACATAATTGTGTTGGGTATATAAAACCCATTTACCTATTAAAATCCATTTAATTAATTGCTTCTAACCCAAATCCAACCCAACCCAATTATTATGGGTAAACCCCAACCCACCCAATTACCCAATTATCAAAATTATCAAAATGCCACTAAAGTGAAAATGACCAAAATACTCTAAAATCTTCAAAAATGACCAAAATACCCTCAAATTTAAAATTACCAAAATACCCCCAAAATCCAAAAAATGACAAATACCCCTGAAACCTAAAAAATGACCAAAATACCCCAGAAACACAAAAAATGACCAAAACACCCCCGAAACCTAAAAATTAACAAAATACTCCTGAAACACAAAGAATGACCAAAATACTCCCGAAACCTAAAAAATGACCAAAATACCCCCGAAACCCATAAAATTACCAAAATACCCCCGAAATCCAAAAAATGACCAACATACCCCTGAAACCCAAAAAATTACCAAAATACCCCCGAAACCCAAAAAATGACCAAAATACACCCGAAACCCAAAAAATTACCAAAATACCCCCAAAATCCAAAAAATGAACAAAATACCCTTAAAACCCAAAAAATGACCAAAATACCCCCAAAACCCAAAAAATGATCAAAATACCCCCAAAACCTAAAAAATGACCAAAATACCCATGAAACCTAAAAATTACCAAAATAATCACGAAACCTACAAAAAGACCAAAATACCCCCAGGAATCCAAAAAATGACCAAAATACCCTTGAAACCTAAAAATTACCAAAATACCCCCAAAACCCATAAAATGACCAAAATACACCCGAAACCAAAAAATTACCAAAATACCTCCCGAAACATAGAAAATGACCAAAATACCCCCGAAACCTAAAAATGACCAGAATACACCCAAAACCCAAAAAAAAAAATATCAAAATACCCTCGAAACCTAAAAAATTATCGAAATACCCTCGAAACCCAAAAATTAACTGAAATACCCCCAGGAATCCAAAAAATGACCAAAATACCCTTGAAACCTAAAAATTACCAAAATACCCCCAAAACCCATAAAATGACCAAAATACACCCGAAACCAAAAAATTACCAAAATACCCCCGAAACCTAGAAATGACCAGAATACCCCCAAAACCCAAAAAAAATATATCAAAATACCCTCGAAACCTAAAAAATTATCGAAATACCCTCGAAACCCAAAAATTAACTGAAATGCCCCCTGAAACCTAAAAAATGACCAAAGTACCCCTGAAACCTAAATATGACAAAAATAACCCCTAAACCTTAAAATGACTAAAATATTCTCGAAACCTAAAAAATGACCAAAATACCCCGAAACCTATAAAATGACAAAAATGCCCCTTAAACCTATAAGTCGATAAAAATGCACCCTAAACCTAAAAAATTACCCAAATCCCTCCTAAAATTAAAAAATGACCAAAATACTCCCTAAACATAAAAAATGACCAAAATAACCCCTAAACCTAAAAATGACTTAGATAACTTAGAAACCTAAAGAATGATTGAAATATCCCCAAAACCTAAAAAGTTATTTAACGACCTCCAAAACCTAGAAAATTACAAAAAAAGGCCCCAAAATCTAAAAGTTAACTAAACACCCCTAAAACCTAAAAAATTAGTGACATTCCATCAAAACCTACAAAATGACTGAAATACTCTTAGAACCTTTAATTTAACTAAAATACCCTCGAAACATCCAAAATACCGTAAACCCCTATTTTGGTAATTTTAGAGGCTTCGAGTGTATTTTGTTCATCTTATAGGATTAGTGGTATGTTGGTCATTTAGATATTTTGAGGGGTATTTTGGTCATTTTTTAGGATTAGAGGTATTTTGGTCGTTTTAGGGGTTTCAGGGTATTTTTGGTAATTTTAGAGGTTTCAAGTAGTTTGTGGCCATTTTAGAGGTTTTGGGTTTATTTGGGTAAGGTTTAGGGGTATTTTCGTCACTTTATAGGTTTGAGGGTATTTTGGTCATTTTCTAGATTTCATGGGTATTTTGGTCATTTTTTAGGTTTAGGGGGTATTTTGGTCATTTTATAGTTTTAGGGGGGTATTTTGGTCATTTTTAGGTCTCTAGATTATTTTGATCAATTTTTAGGCTTCGGGGTTATTTTGGCCATTTTTTAGGTTTCGAGGGTATTTTTGTCATTTTTTTAGGTTTCGGGGGGGCGTATTTTGGTCATTTTTTAGGTTTTGGGGTTATTTTGGTCATTTTTTAAGCTTTGGGGTTATTTTTGCCCCTTTTTTAGGTTTCAGAGGAATTTGGTAATTTTTAGGTTTCGGGGGTATTTTGGTCATTTTTTGGATTTCAGGGGTATTTTGGTAATTTTTAGATTTCGGGGGTATTTTGGTCATTTTATGGGTTTCGAGGGAATTTTGGTCATTTTTAGGTTTTGGGGGTATTTTGGTCATTTTTAGGTTTCTAGGGTATTTTGGTCATTTTTTGGGATTCGGTGGTATTTTGGTCATTTTTTGGGTTTTGGGGGGTATTTTGGTAATTTTAATGGTTTTGGGGCATTTTAGAGTTGGGTGATTTGTAGAAATGATAGTTGGATCATAATTGGGTCTAATTGGGTACCCAATTAAAACCCAATAAACATTAATGTTAATTGGGTTTAATTGGGTTAATACCCATTTAACCCAATTAATAATTGGGTGGGTTTGGGTGGACAAATGGGTTTAGGTTGATTTTGCCACCCCTAATTTTATCCTTTGATTTGATTCCTCAAAGTTTATAGACGATCTTCTATCATGACTCTTGACCACATGTAAGACAGGAAAAACATAAAAAGGGGGCTGGTTACATAATCATGTTATTACCCCCCTTGATCGCTAAGTTGACGTTTTCTCACATAACTTTTCTAGAATAGCTTTATACTGGTGCCTAAAATTACATGGAGAATCACAGGAGGCGGAAGAAAATTCTATAAAATAATTTGGCTAGGTGCACATGAGGATGGCAAACAGAATATATGGGAGCGATTAAAAAATAAAATGATTAATTTTTTTTTTGGTATATACAGCTTCCATATTATATACAATAATCTAAAATAAATACAATTTAGTACACAATACGACTATATCTTGTAATAGTCTAAAAAATTATTAATAGTTTAAAGATTAGTAAGACAACAACCATTGAATGTATAATAACTTATTATATTTATATGTAATATTAATTAAATACAAATATATGATAAAGAAGAATAATAACAAACTTAGGAGTGTGACTAGGAGTAAATGTGAACTAAGAAAAAAAATTTGATATAAATTTTTGCGTTTGAAGTGTACGGTTTTTTAACCATACACATGGTCACTCTCTTAGAATTGGAGCAAATAGAGATAAAAGCTAAGAAAACTACTTGATCAAACAATTATTGTACTAAGAAAACATAGATTGGAGAAAGAGAAATAAAGAATGAAGAAAGAAATCACAGATATAAATATAGATCAATTGGTTGGAACGGTAGTGTAATTTTTTGTTGATGAAGAAGAAAAGTGCAAGGAAAAACAACTTCATTTTGTTGTCAACTAGAAAAGTAAATTAGAGTCCCAGATAGAAGGTTTATTTATTTATTTATTTTTAATGAATGAGCAAAAATTTGAAACATTTTTTTCTTTATTAGAAAATTAAATATTTTAAGAATAATGAGCAGTTTTCCAGTCAGTTTGGGCCAAATCTGATGAGATCCGACAAGATCTCATCAAGACCCAACAAGTTCGGCCAACCAGACTTCGACCGAAGACTAATTGCTACTTGAGTAGGTCTACTTGAATTGACTCCTCATATCGGTCAGCACCCGGTCCAGATCTTGGGGACACAAGTGATCGGGTCAATTCCAACCCTTCTGGGTTGGACAAAAACCCAACTCAGCCTAACCCATGAACAACCCTACTCACAGTTTGCCATATTAGAGTTGATCACATTTTTTTTATTTTCCTTAATTTGTTAGTTGGAGAAGTAAGATTTGAATTCGACATATTTATTAATACTAAAAAAAAAAAATACCAATTGTGGTATAACTCTTGACAGCCTCATTACACTTTAATGGGTCTTCTTTAAATTGATAGTTAATTGTGTATTCTACTATCATCATATCAAAGATTTAAAGATTCGTGGAAGTTGGGGAAGGGGGCCTCACCACACTTTAAAGTTTTAAGATTCAAAACAATAAAAGAAATCGGAAGCAATAAACATGTGATCATTTAATGGTTTTGTTGATTTGATTATTAGCTTGTGGACTAGCACGAAAAGGTCTATACAAATCTTATCAAGCAATTTTGGCATGCCCAATTGCCCACTCAAGCAACAAAAGGAAAAAGAACATTTCCATGTTCTCAAATTGGATGCAATAATTATCATGGGCTTAAGATGATATCAAGATACTACAACTATCTCAAGGGACCCTCCTATTACCATTGAATAACTACTTTTACCATAGAGAAATTTAATGCAAATAAGTTTTATTATATTGAAAAGTTTAGATATTAGACTAAGGAAAAAAAAAATCTACATTGTAAATAGATCAAATTATTCAAATTAAAAAACTACGTTGTAAATAGATCAAATTATTCAAATTTGTAAGTTAAGAAAAAGGTCAGATTTGGTTTATATGGAAGGGATTCAATTTTAAATTTGATTTGATTGGGGATTTTACCATGAGATTATTCAAATTTATACGAATACATCAATCGTTCAATATTAACCAAAGACAACTACTGACAAATGCAAAAATCCCTGGTCCACCATAACCAGTCCAGCGCACAGACAAAGAAGCATGACTCACAGACATTTTACTGCGGTTGGAGGTGGACAGTGGAAATCAAGTCACTTATTAGTCCTTTCTAGCCAGGTGGACCAATATGTGCTTGAGAATGTCAAAAAGGTAAAACATCCCATTTTGTGTGTACGTTGTGCCTTTTTATTTCTTTTGACATCTGCTCTTCTCCTCATTTTTGTGTTATGATTTTATATTATCTTGGAATTTTTATATGATAGTGGATTGTGTAATAATATTTCATATCTTATAATTACCTTTATTTACAATATAACATATTATTTATTAATTTTTTTTCTTTATTTCTGTTCAACAACCACAATCACCACCACAGTCGCACTACACACACCTGACACCAGCACCACTACCACTAGCAGTAACCCATAATCTACCGTCAACACCAAAAAAAAAAAAAAAAACCTAGGCAGCAAATCCACTGACCCAAGATCTCGTCAAGACCCAACAAGTTTGGCCAGCTAGACTTCGACCGAAGACTAATTGCTACCCGAGTAGGTCTACTTGAACTGACTCCTCATATCGGTCAGCACCAGGTTCAAATCTCGGGGACCCAAGTGATCGGGTCGATTCCAACCCTTCTGGGTTGGACAAAAACCCAACTCGGCCTAACCCGTGAACAACCCTACTCACAGTTTGCCATATTAGAGTTGATCTCATTTTTTTTATTTTCCTTAATTTGTTAGTTGGAGAAGTAAGATTTGAATTCGACGTATTTATTAATACTAAAAAAAAAAAAAAAAAAATACCAATTGTGGTATAACTCTTGACAGCTTCATTACACTTTAATGGGTCTTCTTTAAATTGATAGTTAATTGGATATTCTGCTATCACCATATCAAAGATTTAAAGATTCGTGGAATTGGGGAAAGGGGGCCTCACCACACTTTAAAGTTTTAAGGTTCAAAGCAACAAAAGAAATCAAAAGCAATAAACATATGATCATTTAATGGTTCTGTTGATTTGATTATTAGCTCGTGGACTAGCACGAAAAGGTCTATACAAATCTTATCAAGCAATTTTGGCATGCCCAATTGCCCACTCAAGCAACAAAAGGAAAAAGAACATTTCCATGTTCTCAAATTAGATGCAACAATTATCATGGGGTTAAGATGATATCAAGATGCTACAACTTTCTGAAGGGACCCTCCTAATCTCCTATACTATATGTGACCTCAAATGACAGTCCATTTATTGAAAAGAAAAAGGCTTATTAAGTGACGTGGGGTGTCGTAATGGTGAGCCACCATTCTTTCTTTTTTTTTTTTTTTCTTTTTTTTTTTAACAAAACGACTTTTGAGATTTTTTTAATAATAAATAAATAAACAATGGATGTACAAAAAATATAAGCAAAAAGTGAGATAAATAAATTAGGTTTCAACAAAAAAAGAAAAAAAGAAAAAAAAGAGATAAATAAATTAGGGATTTATACAGCAACTTAATTTGGTCATAGTTTAAAAGGTGATTTGTTTATTTTTACTAAAATTTCAGTATGTTTCAATTAACAAATAGAGCTTCATCTTAGATTCTTAATTGATATAAATAGTTGAAATTCTTATTCGTTTGTGAGTTGTTAAAACCCACTTGGACAAAATATATTTATTGCGGTTATTGTTGGAGACTTGAATTTCACCTTTTTTTTTTGGAGAGGAAACATTGTAATTTTATTGATCAAAAGCCAATTCAACTTGAATTATAGGGAAAAGGTGTAGAGAAACATCCTCCATCCACACCGAAAACTCGTTAACATGTCTTGTATGTCTAGCAATTTTGTAGGCTGCCTTGTTGGCATGTCTTAGCACATGATTAAACTCAACTTTTTTTTTTTTTTTTTTTTGAGAAAGAAGACTACTAATATTATTAGCCGAAGCCGGCAAAGAGAACAAAATAAAGGTGAGGGGGAGCATCCTCCAATCACACTGACAAACCTCTAACATATCTTGCATGTCTAGCTCGGTTGTAAGCTACTTTGTTACCAAGTCTGCATGCATAAGAAAAGGAGATACAAGTATTGGTAACTAAGGTGGATTTAGCCAAAGTAATAAAGTGGCCAAAGGAAGAAAGGGAGTTCTCAGGTGGATTTAGCCAAAGTAATAAGCATAACTAGTATAAGGTGTTCAATTCAACTTCAAAACTAGTAAACCTCGTACTCTCTCAGTGTTGGAAAGATGCTAGTCATCCCTAAGAACTTGCAACTGGTAGTAATTCAAATATCCTTCACACAACTACAAATCCAATGACCAAGCTGATTCTTAATAAGATTGCCACTTCTAACTAATCTTAGGCTGTTCACATATGATCCATCGATATTGGCAAAAATGGCCCCACCATAGGTGGGTTTTTCATTCATTCGATAAGGGACAAGAAGATAGGGGCGCATTTTGTATCTCGAATTCTCAATAGTCATATCGACTTTTGAGCCTGATACAAGTTTAGCACTAAGTCAAGCACAGTCCTGCTGCTTTTATAGGTCTCGCCAACTATACCATTTAGCATACTTATTATAGGCAAGCTTGAATTGGATCTTAGGGGAGCCTTCCCTTTCAAAACTCTACTTATTGTACTACTTGAAGCAGAAAAAGAAGAAGAACCTTCTCTTTCATCAAAGCTCAACTGTCTATTCCGTAACAACGAAATCTCATTATCAGGTAAGTTTATCGACACCCATAACTTGGACTTCACATACTTCTGTTGCGTTGAAAGATTGTTTGTACCATTCATGGAATTTGGATGCAGGGGAGACTGCTTTAGAATACTTTTTGGCCGATCATTCACAGACTTTGCACGTAAATTCAAGTCCATTGACCTCCTAAAATTCATTATATCTCCATTTCCAATTTCAAAACTTGTTCTCTTCTCAGCCTCAGGAATTGCTGGTGCCATGGAAAAGAGGGCAGCATTGAATGTAGCTATCCGTATAGGCTTTTCCGATTTTAGACTACCCAATTCGCCATTTGGATGAACTGCAGCCGACCCATTAATGCTCACTTCACTGTTGGCATCATCTTGAAATTTGGAGCTATTTTTTCCAAACCTTTCGATGATAATTTTAGGCTTGGAGCGGCGGTGACTGGGCCAGCGAAGGCGAGAGCAGAGGAGGCAGAGCTTCTTGTTAAGTGATTTAAGCATTGTGGAGTAGTTTGCGTGGAAGAGAATGGGTTGTTGGCTTGGTGAGGGCATGAGAAATGGGGGAGGAAATAGTTGCAGAGTTGTTGAAGACAACAACTTTGCTTTGCTTTTGCTCTGTTTTTTGTTTAGTTGTTTTGTTTTGTGTAGGCAAATAAATAAGGGTACCAAAAGAGGGTTACTTTTTACTTTTTACGCTCCATTTGTTTCGATGTAAAATATTTTTAAATGTAAAATATTTTACATGTAAAAAATTTTACTGTAAAATATTTTCATTGAAAACATTTTTAAGTGTTTGGCAAGATTAGACATTTGAAAATGTAAACAACCACCAGCCACCAAATACAAGCACCACCGCCACTAGTAACCACCCAAAATCCAAATTGGAAAGAGGAAAAAAAAAATAGCCACCACCGCCCCACTGCCACCAAAATCTAGTGACTAAACACCACCACTCATATGGCCACACCACCACAACAACCACCACCAACAGGAAGCAACAATACCAAATGAAAACAAAATTCGAAAATCAAAGATCAATGAAACCCACCCTTATTTAGCCACCATCAAAACCCACAAACCACCACAATTATAGCAGTTCTGGCCACCAAAAACCAATCACCAAACTCAAAACCAGACCTGAAAACACCAAAACCAGCCCACCAAAACCCAAAACCCATGACCCAACCCACCAAAACCCATCACCGACGACCCACCCCACCACCGAGAGAGAGACACCGGCACTCAAATCTGACGACGACCCACCCCACTACCGACCTTATCACCGATCTGCACCATAAAAGGGGTAGTGGTTGTCGATCTGCACCGCCTTTGCTCACGTCGGAAACATTGATGCCAAGAGTCAAAAGTCCCAAGGGACCGTCGGAGAAGGTAGAGCCGGTGATGGGAGGGAGATGAGTGAAGGTGAGCTGGGTTGTGGAGAGAAACTGAAAGAGAGTGAGAGAGGGGCTAATCGGGATTCAAGACTGTTGAGAGAGACAGCAACAAATGTAAAATATTTTACCAATTTTTTAAGCATAAAACATTTTAATATTTTACTGCAAACAAATACGGTAAAATATGAAAATATTTTCCTACAAATATTTTACATCAAAACAAGCAGGACGTTAGTGACAAATTTATTTCTTTTCTTTTCTTTTCTTTTCTTTAAAGGTGGAGGAAAGCAAGGTCTCTCAATGAGTCTTCTAGGAAATGGGTTGGTGACACTTGGCAGTCAAATAGGGGTTGAATATGAGGTTGAATTTTAGAGAGAGAGAGAGAATTGGTTCGAACACCACGTCACTCAAAACACGGCGTATCCAACTCCCACGCATTCATGGTGGAGCCCATAAATTTGTCATAAAAAGACAGGATTTGCAGGGGGAATTTTCTTCTTCTTCTGAAATATTTCACTGTATACAGGAAGATGAGTAGTACTCAGTTTTGTGGGCTTCCTCATCTCATCTTTCAATGGCTCCCAACATTTTTTTTTTGGCAAAAATGTTTGTATATTACACTTTTTTCAAATACTTATTCTCCACTGGTACAAAGTTTCAGATTACTATTCATTTATCATCATCACCCGTATGCCGTATACTATGCACATAAGTTTTATTATATTGAAAAGTTTAGATATTAGACTAAGGGAAAAAAAAAAAAAAAAAAAAAAAATCTACATTGTAAATGGATGAAATTATTCAAATTAAAAAACTACGTTGTAAATAGATCAAATTATTCAAATTTGTAAGTTAAGAAAAAGGTCAGATTTGGTTTATATGGAAGGGATTCAATTTTAAATTTGATTTGATTGGGGATTTTATCATGAGATTATTCAAATTTATACGCATACATCAATCGTTCAATATTAACCAAAGACAACTACTGACAAATGCAAAAATCCCTGGTCCACCATAACCAGTCCAGCGCACAGACAAAGAAGCATGACTCACAGACATTTTACTGCGGTTGGAGGTGGACAGTGGAAATCAAGTCACTTATTAGTCCTTTCTAGCCAGGTGGACCAATATGTGCTTGAGAATGTCAAAAAGGTAAAACACCCCATTTTGTGTGTACGTTGTGCCTTTTTATTTCTTTTGACATCTGCTCTTCTCCTAATTTTTGTGTTATGATTTTATATTATCTTGGAATTTTTATATGATAGTGGATTGTGTAATAATATTTCTACGTAATAAAATAATATAGGCGAAAAACACATTTTGGTCCCTATATTTTCAGCCGATTCCCGTTTTAGTTCCTAAGTTTTTTTTTTACCGCTTTTAGTCCCTCTCCTGAAAAACCGTTCCATTTTGGTCCCTACCGTTACATCATAAACGGATATTGTTGATGTGGCAAACGGCATGTATTGTTGGCCTGACGTGGCCATTAAAATAATAATAAAAAAAAAGACTAAATAGGACTGAATGAACTCAATAGGACCAAATTGGACCAAAGATGGTAGAATGGACCAAATAGAACCAATGTGAACCAAATAAGACTTTTGAATATTTATCATTTTTATTTCATTGTTAAGGCTCATATATATATATATATATATATACAAATAGGTAAAACTGAGAGAAAATTTAATTAGATTTTAAATTGGATTCCAATTGTTGTCTAATTTTGCGCCACGTGTCTTATTTAAGGTTTTTTATTTTTTATTTTCTAGGTGAGTTAATGAGGTGCAAAAGTCGAATGGTCTACTATAAATAAATCATCAAAAATCAATAATAAAAGAAAAAAAAGTGAACTCATGTATATCCAAAAGAAATTAAAATAAAAAAATAAAAGAGGAGAGAGTATAATTTGAATCTATATATGTGTGTAATTGTAATTTTTTTTAATTGTACTATGCATATGCATGGGTTATACACTAGTATTTCAAATTTCTAATGTCTATTTTAGTATTTTTCTTTGTATTTTTTAAACTCAAAACTAAAGATTTTGGGTCAAATATAATAAAATTTCATACTTTTCAACCAAAAAATGAAAAAAAAAAAAAAAAAAAAAAAAAAAAAAGAGCTAAACTTGAAAAGAAAACTTACAAAAAGAATCAATTTTAGGCCAAATTAGTCTAAAATGGATTGAAAGGGGACCAAAATTGATTGAGTGGACCAAATTGGACCAAAGTAGACCTAATTGGACCGAATATAAATTGTTTAATTTTTAGAGAGAACAAATTATCTTCAAAAAAAATTTAGAGAAAAAATTATATATTATATTACAATACAAAATAATTATTTATTCTCACACATCACGTAGATATGCAACTAGTAATAATAACAATAATAATACAAAGTAGGCTAATCCATTTCTTTTGCTAGTTGAACAATTTCTATATATGATACCACCACTGTAAGCATTCTTGATTTTAGTTGCAACAAGTTCTGAATTTATGCTTTTACATTTTTGACTTTTATGTCAAGTCAGTAGCTTTTGATTTATAAAAATTTTAAATTCAGAAACTATATGCCCTTGGCCTAGCAATAGAAGATTATAATATTTTCTTAGAAGGAAAAAAAAAATTAATAGATTACTACTTGGCATTGGAATTTTCTTACTAAGCTCACCAACATAAAAGACCTTAATAATTATGCAAGTAGCTATAAAGTCAAGTGCTTCCATAAAACACAGAAGAATGTCCCTAAACAAAATTGAAAAAGAGCAAGAGAGAGATAATCTGAAAAGAGATAAGTCCTCATGGTCACCAGCTCTGATTTGGAGAGACTTGGAAAAATCTTGGTTGGATCCACACCCCTTTAAGTTGGTAGCTTATGGAATCTTCAGCAGCTTCAATCCTCTCATTAAGTACGAGCTTGTCAATACGATCATGAACTAGTGTCCCACAAGTAGAAATGGAAACATTCTCTGGCAACCCCAATTCATTCTTCATGTTCATATGTATAAAATGTCTCATCCTACGACCAATTGGTAGATCATTTATACCCGGTAATTTATCTTCGGGACGAGGAATTATAACAAAGAAATTCCAGCTTTTGTCGATTGAAAAGGTGACTAGATTCTCTGAATTGTCAAAGAAGCAAAACTCTTCATCATGATAAGTAGCACCTTTGATTGTCTTTATGGTGTCTCGCGGAAGATACCCTTTGTGATTAGTCCAAACCTTCGCCCCATGACAAAGCATATTCAACTCCAACGTGGTTTCACTACTACGATTAATAACAGCAACAAGACAATTTTGAGAAGTAGGAGGTGATGAAAACGCAGCAACGTGGTCAGTGACTTGCGAGTGAGGGAACCTTGGAAGGTCTATTTTAGCATGAGAGAAGGGACAAAAGAAGAACATGGATCCTTCTTGGAACATAAGAAGCCATCCTTTGTTTGATGCAAGGCAAGTTGCTCCATTCAATTCTGGGATATTAATGGTGTACTTTTTACCCGAGCTGCTTAACAAAATGCATTCAGAATTCGAACCATACACCAGAAACCAAGGTTCATGATCTGGTAAGGACTCAATCTCAGCCGAAGCTGTGGTAGAAGCAGATTTCCAATCCTTGCAGACACCACGGAAACTGAGAAGCTCAATTAGGCCTAACCTATCTGCAATTGGTGATAACAGGTCAGAAGGAAGGTCAGACCATTTTCTCTCTGCCATTTTGGCCATATGTAGTCCTGATAAGACCCGTTTCTATGGACATTCTATGCCTGCTAAACATGTTATAACTTATAAGAACATAGAAAAGGATTACTGGAGAACTAGCAAGAAAGGAACTGACAAAACATAAAGAATTTTACATTCATACAGGCATGCCCTGATCAATGTAGTGGAGTGTCCTGGAAGTAGTAAAGCTTCCTAATGCTTAAAAGGACACCAGTGGTGGAGCTACTCATATCATTGTGGTCATCATCATCACCATCACCATCATTAAAGAAAGAACAAAGAAAAAAGAATAAGGGCATTTAATGAAATCAGAAAAACAAAGCCTATTCAACATGATGAATTATTCATTATATGTTATATGGTCTTATAGAAAATGTGAATGAGGTCAAACAAATTCTAACGACAACCAAACTGGTCATCGTGTATAGTTCTTACCACAAAAGAAACTAACTAGCGTACTGAATAGCTCAATAACCAAACAATGCAATTCATCACCAAAATGACTGTACTCAAAGAATGCAATTCATCACCAACAAGAATCAATAATCATAAAGCAAATACCTCATGCGTGAGAGCATGAGGTTCGGTTATGTAGCACATTCCTTCAAATTCTCTTTATTTAGGCTTCCATCTCAATGAAGTATGCATTTATATTTAAGTATTAGTTCACTAAATTATATTAATTATGATTGCTAATATTGTTTAGTAGAGAACGTGTCCAAAACAGGATTTAACCAAAGCCTAAGCATTGTTTACAGGATATATATATATATATATATATATACACACACTCTTCTCTTTCTAATCAATTAACCCCAAAAAAAAAAAAAAAAAACCCTGTTTGAAGCTACACAAAACATTAACATACCAAATATTGTCAAGAACAAAATTTTAAGAAGGGGGAATGAAGGATACTCAAGCATCAAAGCAACATATTACTAAAATTACAATCAGAATTGCCACTCTCTTTTTTCTTGATTGGTAAATTGCCACTCTTTTTTGTTTAGAAAAGAACTCAGAAATGTTGATGTCACGTATTGTATATGTATTCATGATTTTTGAGATGGGTGTGAAAATACAACTTTAAAATGTACACTTGTTGATCATAATCATGGATCATCTATGCATGACATTTTTATGGTAAACCTGCTACAATCGAGAGACACAAAGACAAATCAACAAGAACACATGCATTATATTACCTTGGAGATTGGGGTGAAGAAACCCCCTCCTCAAGAGAACAGAGATCTAGATTTACAGAGTGAGGATCAGCCATCACAATGTTAATTTGTGATAAGTGCAAAAGTATTAAACCACATAGTATTGTTTTATATGTTGAGAAAGTCCAAACCAGTACAAGCACACACACACACACAAGAATTTTAGTTTCACTAGTTCACTAACAGCTGTCAGATTTTCCAAAGATAAATACTAGGTAGCAAAATTTAACATTTACAAAGAACAATTTAAGATCCAATTACCACTAAAATTAGCCAAGTGTAGTCACAGAATTAAAGATAATTACTCCGAATTCAAAACACATTCAATCTGAAACATTAAATTCAATAATCACATTTCCATGTTATGTGCTTAATTGAAATTCAGATTCCTATAATTTCCAAATTGTAAAACAAAAGACACCATTCACATAACACAAATTGAAAATCTGAGACAAAACCCAATATTTCATTATCACTCCAAGTGAAGCTTTAAATGACAAAAAGCTACTTCATTACAAAGCTGTCAAACCCATAACCTAACAAAACCCAACAACCCAGTACACCTAAAATTCCTGAGAAGCAGACCCAATATCACCCTTTCCTTTCCCAGCTTTCTTGGGCAACAAATTCTGATGAATGTTAGGCAAAACACCGCCATTAGCAATGGTCACAGACTCAAAACCACTGTGAAATGTATTGTAACCACTGTGAAATGTGTCAAAACTTAAAAGACTCAAAAACAAAAACAAAAACAAAAGAAAACCAACCAAGCATTAAATTTCCATTAATCAAGCATGCTCCTATAAATCACGCTTCTCAAATTCATGTAATCTTTTACTTTCTTGAACACAGCAAACACTTCTCCCATTTCTTTGGCCTCTTTTAGTAGATTCTTATTGAAAGTTTGGCCCGACTTC
Organism: Quercus robur; assembly: GCF_932294415.1. Classification (NCBI taxonomy): domain Eukaryota; kingdom Viridiplantae; phylum Streptophyta; class Magnoliopsida; order Fagales; family Fagaceae; genus Quercus; species Quercus robur. The sequence continues at coordinate 18,575,638 of NC_065545.1, read as the reverse complement.
TCTAATACGCCAATTATTGTTTCAGGGTCATATCCAGCAGATGCCATTAACATTAATCCAATATAATTTGCCTCCCTTTCATTCCTATAATTGAAACAAAGTGTAGCATTATTTTAATTTGACATGAAAAACATGTAACTAAACTTTTAAGTAAAAGTTAGTGCAAATAAAAAAAACCAAGGTAGAAGAATTTGGATTTTCAAACGATATTATGGACAGCACACAAAAAGAAATTTCAACCACTTTTGGCTTTGTTTGATCAATACTAAAAGTCTAAAAGAGAATAGACAATAACAGAATTAAAATTTAAAAAAAAAAGCTTTCAAAGTACATTCAAATGCTTTCTTTAGATTCACAAATCTATATATAATCTCAAGTATTTCAATCCGTAGGAAGTGGTCCCACTCAACAATTGTTTTAGTATCATTAACGGTTTTGGGTGAATTTACCAAACAGTCACTGCTAGGGAAAAAGATAATCCTATGTTTTTTTTTTATAATCCTATGTTTTTTTTTTCCTTGAGAAGAAGCTAATCCTAAATTAGGATTGTAGTATATAGTATATATACCATGCTAATAGTTTGGATTCGTATTATTTTACTTGATTTATGGGCCTCCTGACCATAATAAATAAAATAAACGACCAAATTATACATCCTTGTGATTCCTACTTTCAAAAATAAAATTCTTTAAACCAATTATATATATTTAGGAATTCAAAAGGGAAAATAAATTAATTGAACCAATGCATTTGCAATGATTAAAATGACTTAAACACATAGTACCAAAAATTGATAAAGAAGAAAATAATACCATCTGCGAGTATAAGCCCAAAACAACTCTTCAAATCCAAACTTCTCTTCGAATATACGAGTGAGAAGATAGATATTCCAGCAAAACCTGATATAAATTCTTGCTATATGTCGACCCACAATATGCCCAATCTAAGAAGAAAAAAAAAATTGTAATATCCTAATCATAAAATATCCAAAGAAACAATTAATATAAAAAGAAAAAGAAACAGACCTCATGCCCAATAAATAATGCTAACTCTGCATCGGACTTTAGACTGTCGAGCAACCCCCTAGGAATAACAATCCTTTTATTAAAGTGGGAGAAGTGGCAGAAGTGTAAAGCATCTTCTTCATGAGGGCAATCCAACACATAAACTTCCCAATCTTTTCCATCCAAATGTTTAGTACTAGGTTTCCATAAAAGTTTACAATCAGAAAGAAGATTCCCTCCTTCATATTTAAAGCTGTTAAGGTGATCTACATTATCTCTTTCCCACTCGCTACGTACCCTATACTCTCTAAAAACTCCATCCTCACATGAATTCCCATTGACCTTGCACTCCTTTTCAAGCCTTAACCCCACCTTCATTGCTCTAATCAAATTTGTAGCTACGGATTGTGCCCTAATACTCCTAGGGTCTGATAAAGGGAGTAAATCTTCTTTGTATCTCTCCATAAACGTCTTCCAGCGATCCTCTGCCCTCCTTTCCTCCGTTGTTTCTTTGGTAACAAATTGAATTTGTTTTGTGTATGGTACTCTTTGTATTCTCACATAAGAAAGAGTAACACAAGCAGCAAAAGCACCAAACAGCAAACTGCCTTTGTTTCTTTTACAAAATCTCAGACATCTTTGTGCCCACAAATTAAGTGAAGGAGTTGTAGCTGCACCGTTTAGGAATTTCTGAGAAAAATTTGCATGGTAAAATCTCCTTGTACATGTATGAATCATATGTTGCACTCCAATTACTCCAGCCAACCCCACAGAAGGAACAATCTTCGAATTGAAAATTCTACTTGCTGCAATCGTGTTATGGCTACTTGACATGAACTGGCTTCCCATCAATTTTATCAAAGAAAACCCCATTACCCTTCACCTTAAGCTAAGAACAATATTGAACAAATTTGTTTTCTCTGCCACTTTAAGACGCAGAGGGTCTGTGAGAGGCGTTGTGACCATATATGTCTTATATAGGACTACATACCGAATCTAGGGCTTTTGGTATCCGGCGGTTAGTTTTATTTTTTTGCTTGTTTGCCATCTTGCGGAAAAAGAAAATTTGTTTGCCATGCAAGTGTTTTACTTGCGGAAAAAGAAAATACCATGCAAGTGTTTTACTTGCGGAAAAAGAAAAATATTTTCTTTTTCCGCAAGTAAAACACACCAACAAACACCACGCTGTGTTTGTGTTTTCAACCAGGGCCGGGCCTTCCCTTAGGCGAGTTAGGCAATTGCCTAAGGCCCCGGGCCCCAAAATTTTAGAAAAGAACCGGGTAGTAGAGGGAAAAAAAAAATAGTTTCAAATGAATTATAAAAATAATCTGGCACATCCTTCTAACCAAAAAAAAAAAAATTTGGTAAATCCTATTAAACATTGGTTCTAAACAAAATCATTGACCAAAAAACAAACAGATAAACTACAAATCCGGTCTAAGGGATTAACCACAAAACAATCACAAATCAAAACAAATAAATCCACTCAAAACCCTAAAAATTTAACCTTTCTCTCTAGTCTCTGCTCTCGGCCTCTCTCTAGTCTCCAGTCTCCACTGTTCAGTCTGTTCTCATCTGCTCAACAGACAACAGCTCAAGGCTCAAGCAAGGCAGCAAGCTTGAAGCTCCTCCGCCTGGACGGCTGGTCCAGCTGGACCGCCTCAGCCTCTCTCTGATTCTCTGCTCTCCGCCTCAGCCTCTCTCAACTCTCAACTGCTCACCTCACCGTATCAGTTTCTGAGGTTCAGGACTCAGGTATAAAATTATAATAAATATTTGGGCTTTTGTTAAGAACTTAAAGATAACTTTGTTTATTTGGGCCCTCCCTGTCCCTGGCTGGTTTTGTAACTTTGTTTATCACTTATCAGTTTATCATTATGGCTGCCTGGACCCTCCCTGGACTGGGCGTTAAGTTTGGGCCTTCCAGTTTTTTTTTTTTTTTTTTTTCAAAGCCTGCTTTTTTTTTTCTTTTTTTTTTTTGGTTATAGATAGGATTTGCTTTGTGTTTTTTTTGTTGGTGAGTGGGTCTTATTAGTAAGTCTTGTGTCAATGTTATGGCTGTGCTTAAATTTTTGTTATACTTGTACTTAATTTTTTTTTTAATTTATGCAGGTTGAGGTTGCTAAAAACTTGTTATTATTCGATGAAAATACAACAATACTTTTTATATAAATCAGATTCTATTTCTCATTTGCTTTACACTTGAAAGTTATTTTTTATTTTAGTCTTTATAAATATTTTGTTTGATTAGAAATGTCTACTAGAAAATATGCATCTGAATATGAAAAACTTAAAAAAAGAAAAAAAGAAGAAAAATTAATTGAGTCTCAAAAATGATCAATGGATAAATTTGTTATTAGTAATAAACAAAATATAACACAAAATTTAGATGAAAATATCACAAATGAGCAAGAAATTCACCAAAATAATTTAGAAGAAAATGATGTTCAATTTTGCAATACAACAAATCTTGATAATGAACTACAAAATAATTTAGAAGAAAATGAAAATAATGATGAAAAATATAATATAAAAATATTAAATAAATATTAATTTAATTAATATATAAGTATAAAAAAAAAATGTCTCATTTTTAGTTCTCGCCTTAGGTCCCAAAATGTCTAGGGCCATCCCTAAGTGGTGCTGAAACATACTTCCAGGTAGACCAAAAACTGGTGAGTACTACTCGCAACAGCATTTTATAGTAAGTGTTTTATATATATATATATATATATATATATATATATATGATAAATAAAGAAATATAAAACATATAATAATGTTTTATATTTTATACAAAGTGTTTTATAATTGTATCATGGAAAGGTCTGTGCAGATACCCAGTAATGTGGCAACTCTAGGCACTACGTAAAAAAAAAAAAATTAAAAAAAAAAAAAAAAAAAGAAGAAAAAAAGAAAAAGAAAAAAGAGGTAGACCTTTTATTGTATCATTTAACTAATATAGGTAGACCTTTTATTGTATCATTCTCAAAAAAAAAAAACTAATATTGGCATTACTATACCACCATCCATGAAAATTCCTAGCATATAATAATATTTTACAGCTTATTATTGGAACAGCACGCGCATCTAATGTGGTCATATCAAAAACAAAAAGAAAGAAAGAAAGAAATATCCAAGGTAAGAAAAGTAAATTTGAATATAAATATATGGTAAAAGTATAGGTAACTTTGACACACCTTCCGGTCTGGGTTGATAGTAACCTGTAGAAGCTCTGAGCAAGCAAAGCTCTTGAAATGGAGACATTTTTGCTGTTAAAACAATAGGAACATATTATGAGCTATATTCACTTCAGCATATATGAAACAAAGCAAACAAAACTAAATTTCATTAATTAAAGGGCTAATTTAAATGAGGTGCACCCATATTGATCAATTTTGAAATGGCCAGCAATTATGCCATTTCAGTAACCCATAATTGAGAAATGAGTCCTCCATTCACATAGAAAAGACATGGGTCAAAATGGGACTTGAAATCAAATCTGCCTTGTTTTTAATTGCCCAGGAAGAAGATGATGCCCCTTAAGCTCTTTAAACCCCAAAAAAAAGATTCGGTTGAAGGAGAAAGAAACAAAAGCTGAAACTTCAAGTACTTCTTTCCAAGGATCAACATAGAAAAAGTAAACACAAAAAGAAACCAACCTTAGGCCATACCTTAACATAATTTCTTGCAGAAAGATTGTATTTTGAGCTTTCAGCTTGGCTCACCAGACAAGTACAAGGTTTGAGAGAGAGAGAAAGAGAGCTTTAAAATAGATAGCAACGTGCCACAGTCCCACCAAAATGTGATGGACAGAAAAACACCCTTCCAAGTTGCAACTTCTTGGATTGGACCATAAGACAAAATATTAAAAACCAAAAGTTTTGAGGGGTAATTTTGGCAGGTCAACCAAAGCCAGTGTAATGTTGTTTGTGCAACAATAGTATCAATTATCAAAGCCAAGCACACTGATGAGCTTTGACCAACCAGCACACCTACTATCTAAGATTTAGGTTGATTAGGGACTAATCAAGGCTTAATAGGTTATCAATAAATGAAATCTATATGATTGAGATGGAAAAAAAAAAATTACATCATTAATTGTTTCTCTTATACACTGGAATTTCTCTGCTATGAAAGTAGCATCTCTTATACACTGGAATTTCTCTGCATACTGTGTATCCAAATTACATCATTAATTGTTTCTCAAAAAAAAAAAATTACGTCATTAATCTTTTACCTAGAATCGTGGGTACTTAGCAAATTACATATGCACTCACTTAAGGCATCTCTTGCAAAAACTAAGATTTTTCATGAGTGGTGAAAGAGTGTGATTGATTGGAGTGCCATACTGCCATTTCTCACAAGGCAGTCTCCAAGTTGCCAACCTCAAATGTCTTTTTTACTGCGTTTTGTAAGGAGTGTTGATAAGAACATGTACCATAAAGGGAGCAGAGGTCAACTCTAAGCAAGGCTTGGACTGAAACGAAAAAACTAATCTTCTGGTTTTGATAATAATAAGTATTACTAGTCTTTAGGTTTTTTTTTTTGAGTTATTGGCTGAGCTATTAAAGTGTTAATCAGCAAAAGAAAAGGGGTAGTTATAATCAACATTAGCATTCCTCATAAATAAATAAAAAGTTCTCAATGGCATAATCAACATTAGCCATAGCCCTTTTCTCCATTCAATTTTTCAGTTAAAAAACGACATGTAGTTGTTGTATTATCCAACAAGCTCTTACAGCTTACAAGTATGTATATGATAAGCTGTATTGATGACTATTGTTTGTTTTGTGATTGGTCTGGTCTGGTCTGCTAGGGTTGAAACGTTTTTGTTATATGCTCCTTTAATTTCCATGGCTTCTTGGGAAGGTGTTGATCAAACTTGTCTTCTTCTTATTACTCCTGCTAATTAGTTACCACTGGATTCCATGGCTCTGCAAGTGTTCTGTTTACTTGTACCTAATAAAAGCTCAGATGCTGCATTTGCATAATAGCAATTTGCCTGGCATTTCCAGTTTTTTTTTTTTTTTTTTTGGTTAGCTGCGGCAATGGAAAAAATAAAACTGATAAGTTCTTATTACTTTTATTTGATTTGTACATTAATAAGTAGATCCAATTCATTCCTTAAATGGAAATTGAATACAAGACAAGTACGAGAACATTGTGCTTTCTCCTTTTTTAATTATGTATGTGAATGTCCTATAATTGGCTTTTTTGATTGCTACAAATTCCCAGTTCAGAAACTCTCAGACTATGCATTACAAAACAATAAATCATAGCAATATATTGTAACATAATCAGAACTAGATATAGATACTACTAGTTGGTAATGAAAATAGCATTATTAACTGAGTTCACCAAAATAAGAACCAATTCGAAGTCAACTCTTTACGTGAGAACAAAGTCATTGATCTCAGTGTTCCAAATAATACAATAGAAAGTATAAGGAGTAAAACTTTGCTAAAAAATAAGAGCTATAAAAAATCAAGCCCTCAATGTGACCAACTCTGATTTTGAGAGAGGTGAAATCTCAGTGTTTCTATAATACAAGAGAAAGTATGAGTAAAACTTTGCTAAAAAAATAGCAGGAAGAAATCAGCCCTCAAAATGACCAGCTCTGATTTGGAGAGAGGTGAAAAAATCTTGGTTGGATCCATACCCCTTTGAGGTAACAGCTTTCAAATTCTTCAGCAGACTCAACTTCCTCATTACATATAATAATGTCAGTGCTATCATTCTGTACCACTGTTCCACAGATAGAAATTGAAACATCTTCACCCAGCCCCAATTTCTTCTTCATGTTTCTTCTCACAAAATGACTCTTACTACGAACATAGGGGAGATGCTTTATGGCGGTTGAATTCTCATTCTTAAGTAGAGTGTGCTGTACACAGGTTTTGTCCTTGACAGAGAAGGTAATTAATTTGTTTATTTTGTCAAAAAAATAGAAATTTTGATTCCCATATATAGCACTACCTAATTCCCTTACATTATAAAATTGAACGAGTTCACACTTAGCCCATGCATTAGCTCCACGTTGAAGAACGTATAGCGAGAATCCAGACATAATGTCACGATGCATGACAGCAACAATGCATTCACGAGTGGTGGGAGGAGATGAAAATGCTGCAGCATGGTTAGAGAGTACCGAAAGGGGAAACGTAGGAATATCTATTTTTGCATGAGAGAATGGGCAGTAGAAGAACATTGAGCCTCCTTGAAATACAAGAATCCATCCTTGGTGTGATGCAATGCGAGTTGCTCCATCCAATTCTGGGATGCTAGTAGTGTACCTTCTTCCAGATTCATTATACAAATGGCATTGTGAATTTTCACCATAGATTAGAAACCAGGGTTTATGATTGGCTGAGGCTTCAATCATAGATAAAGCTGTGGATGCAGCAGCTCTCCAAGCCTTACATACACCATGAAAACTCAGAAGCTCAATTAGGCCTAATCGATCCACAATTAATGATAGAAGGTCTGCAGGAAGACCAGACCAAAGTCCTGTCATACCACTTTCTTTTCTTTTTTTTGAAGAGGTCATACTACTTTCTTCGACTCTGAGAATACTGAGTTGTCTTGATGTTACTTTGCCATTGCTAGCGCAACTAGGTTTTCTGAGCATATAACATAACATTATAAGTGAGAAAAATAATAAGGCATTGCAGATGAATATATTCAAATGAAAACAAACATGTGAGCACAATATTTAATTATTAGTAGTTTGTTCAAACAGAGTTTTTCCCTTGCATAATTTTTGAGTAGTTATGAATGAAAGTAGGTGTCTTTGTGCTGATGCTTCTAATTAAAGCCAATGCACTCAATACCTCAAGTTGATATCCGACTGCGATAGTGATGCAGGCTTTTTTTGAATGTTATATTACACAACACAACACATATCAATGTTTATTTTGCTAGTTCAGCAACATCATAATATCATAACACTACAGACAAGCTATAAAAAATTATAAAAATCAAATCTTTGAAATAAGATTATGTTACAGAATAGAACAGGTATATATGCTTGTGAATGGTGCTTCTACAAAAACGTAATAATACTTGTGTGATGTGATGTACAAACTATATATATTGCATGATCAACAGCATTTGGGTCATGACAATCATAACCAATAATAATACGGGTAGGAATCAATTTGTTTACATATTGTGGTACAATCTCAAATAACTTCACGTGTCATTTTACACAATGAAAAACTTATTGATCATTGTTGCTATACCCCATGAATAAAAATCTCATATTTTCAATATTCACTGTGAAGAAGAGAATGAAAGTTATAATGACAAAGCTATTAACTTTTTTACTTTTAATGAGAAAGTCCTATGTTACATGAACTTTAACAAGAAAATTCTTACCAAAAAAAAAAGAAGTTGATCTAATGATCTTGATTCTTGTCTCACCTTTATGCTTTTGCAAAACAGAGTCCCATCTTAGAAAGTACAAGAAAGACTCTGAAAAAGAACATCTAAAGAAACCATCAACCATGAGGTTTGGTTTTCTGTATTTGTAGAGCCAAATCCAGTATTGTTGTTTGTTTATATATATATATATATATATATATATATGGTGTTCAAAAGTAATCATCAAGTTTTCTGTACTACTTTTCTTCTTCGGAAAAATATAAAACCCTATATATGTCGGCTAGTAGGGTTTTTAGAGTAGTGTATAACGATGTCGTTTTGTTCCAAAAAAAAAAAAAAGCCAAATTACAATTTTCTCACTTATGGTTTGGCAAAAATTTAAATTGAATAACTGTGGTTTGAAATTCGACACTTTACCTACCTGAGATTTGATCAAAATTTAAGTTTCTTACGTATAGTTTGAAATCTCATGAAACAAATGTTCCATTAGATTATTTTTTATCATTTTGTATTTTTATGTTTTTTTTTTTTTGTGTTTTCCAAGGAGAGAAATATAAAAGTGGAACATAATTACATATTTAGCCCAATTTTTAACATAGATGGGTTACGAAACTCTAATTAAGCTAATCTCAAATAGGTAAAATGTCAAATTTCAAACCACAAGTAAATAACTTAAATTTCAGCCAAACCACAAGTAGATAAGTTGTGATTTCAAAAAAAAAAGAAAAAAGAAGAGAGTTGTGGGCAATCGGCATTCCACTAGACCAAATGCCCATTTGTTTTTACTATTATGATTAAAATAATTTTTATAGAAAAAATATCATAATTTTCCTTCAAAATATTTAGCCAAATCTTTCCACTGTCTTTTTCACTTCCCCTCCAAACTGCAAAGCCTTAATATAATAATGATGATGATAAAAATCTCGTAAAACCCTCTTTTATTTCTCATCACTATCTTCTTCTTTTTTCAAATTTTTTAAAATATAACATGTTTTGTTGTGGTTTTCTTTAAGTAACTACACTAAACCAAACAAATAACTGCCTTAAAGATTATATTTATATATTTATAGCTTTTATATTTATAAAGACTTTCACTTAAATTTAACCATATCGAAGTGGACTAAAATGCAACATTAATGTGGCTCAACAAAAGCGTAATAACAATAAATACTATACTTAGGATTTTATATATTACAACTTTGAGATTTTTTTTTTTTTAATAATAAATTTGTATTTAAATTAGGTGCTTTCGACCCAAACATGTCTTTTCCCATTATGTAAGTGCACAAAAATAGATACCAAAATGAACTAAAGTGATATGAATGAACCAAATTGGATCAAATGGAGATTGTGGGAGGGACGAATCTCTAACCTAAGAAGGAATTGTCCTCTTTGGAAATGGCATTGAACCTTAATCCTCAAGATTTTGCTCAATCCCACATCGGAGAAAGACGCCTCCCACTCATGCCTTATAAGCCTTTGGCCTAAGGATGAGTGTACCACTACTACAAGTTCATTCATAGGCCAAAACCTTATAAGGCATGAGTGGGAGACGTCTCTCCCCGATATAGGATTGAGTAAGACCTTGAGAATTAAGGCTTAACGTCATTTCCAAAGGGGATAATTCCTTCTTGGGGTCAAAGATTCGTCCCTCCCATAGAGATAATAGGATCGAATAAGAACAAATGGACCAAATAGAACCAAAGTAGACAGAATGGACTGAAAGGAACCAAATACCTAACAAAGTGGACCAATAGAATCAATTCATACTAAATAGGACAGAATGGATTGAATAGAATTAAAGTGGACAAAATGGACCAAATAGGATCAAAGTGGACCGAATGGCCCGAATAAGATTAAAGTAGGTCAAAGTGGATAGAATGGACCGAATAGGACCAAATAGAACTAAAGTAGACATAATCAACTGAATAGGACCAATGTGGACGGAATTGGGCCAATTGGACTGGATGGACCGAATTAGACTGAAGAGGACAGAATAGGACTAATGTGGACCAATTAGAGCCAATGTGGACTAAATGGACCGAATTAGACTGAAGTGGGCTGAATAAGACCAAATGGGATGAATTGGACCGAATATAATTTTAGTAGAAGAATGGACTAAATTGGACTAAATTGGACCAAAGATGGTAGAATGGACCAGATAGAACCAATGTGGACCAAATAAGACTTTTGAATATTTATCATTTTTATTTCATTTTTAGGGCTCATATATATATATATATATATATATATATATATATATTGTGGGGGTAAAATTCGCCAGTCAACGTTGGGTCATGGTACTCATACGAAGCCCAACCATAATAGGAGGCGAAGACACGGGCAGAGGACCCCCCAGCCCAATCATGTTGGGCCGGGCTTGCTTAAGGGGCGTCCGAGGAGTACCTCCTCGAACGCACCAAATGGGAGTCCGATTCACACCCTTTACATGGTGAAAGGTCATCCAAAATCAAGGGAAAATGCAGGACGTTCAGGGGGCAACCACAACTGCCACATTAAATGCAAGGAAGCTACTTTTCCAGCCGCATTAATGTGGAAAGGATAGGAAAACAGAATTATCTTGGCCAGTGCAACTCACAGAAAAGAAGGAGGATGTCCTATGGGACAGGCACTCAAGTAGAGGCCCAGATGATTAACAAGTGTAGGGTCATTATCGTTCGAAGGATGCTATATAAGAGAAGAAAATCCTCATGACCAGGGGATCGGAGGAGAGAGAGAAAAAAGGAAGAAAAAGAGGAAAAGAGAAAGGAGTTCTGTAAACAAAGCATAAGATACAGCCCCACGAACTGTTATCCCAGGAAGCTTAATGAAATATCCCCACATTCAAATGGTTGCATGGCTTGCTTATAACTACGTTTACTCTGTCAAGACCTAGTTCTGTGACCCACTCTCTATAAATTCATTGTTGAGGGTCTTTTGGGCCAGAGTCGCTTGCCTGCTGAGCCTGGGCCCCAAAAACCGCCCTTACATATATATATATATATACAAATAAGTAAAACTGAGAGAAAATCCAATTAGATTTTAAATTAGATTCCAATTGTTGTCTAATTTTGTGCCACGTGTCTTATTTAAGGTTTTTTATTTTTTATTTTCTAGGTGAGTTAATGAGGTGCAAAAGTCGAATGGTCTAATATAAATAAATCATCAAAAATCAATAATAATAAAAAAAGAGTAAACTCGTGTATATCCAAAAGAAATTAAAATGAAAAAAAATAAAAGAGAGAGAGTATAATTTGAACCTATATATGTGCGTAATTGTAATTGTTTTTAATTGTACTATGCATATGCATGGGTTATACACTAGTATTTCAAATTTCTAATGTCTATTTTAGTATTTTTCTTTGTATTTTTTAAAATCAAAACTAAAGATTTTAGGCCAAATATAATAAAATTTCATACTTTTCAACCAAAAAATGAAAAAAAAAAATTTTGAGCTAAACTTGAAAAGAAAACTTACAAAAAGAATCAATTTTAGGCCAAATTAGTCTAAAATGGACTAAAGGGGGACCAAAATTGATTGAGTGGACCGAATTGGACCAAAGTAGACCTAATTGGACCGAATATAAATTGTTTAATTTTTAGGGAGAACAAATTATCTTCAAAAAAAATTTAGAGAAAAAATTATACATTATATTACAATAAAAAATAATTATTTATTCTCACACATCACGTAGATATGCGACTAGTAATAATAATTGTAGGGGCCCGGCCCAAAATAATGGGCTAATTAACTACAGGCCCGTCCGAGAAGCAACGTGTTCGAGGAGAAGTCATAGCCAAAATATTATTCAAGCCCAACTGCGGTAAAAGAAACCTGTCCGAGGAGTAACACCTCCTCGGACACTACGAAGTCCAGACCAAAAGCTCGCCCCAACCACTGCAGCTCATCCTCCAAGCATATAAAAAATAATAAAACCCAAAATATCTCAGGGAAAGCTGCTACCACCACATTAAATGTGTCACAACCACCCTCTTGGCCACATTAATGAGGAAAAGACCCCTGAACAGTACTACCTTGGCCACTGCAACTCACAAGAGGGTGATAAAGGTGTTTGATAGGACAGGTGCTCAAGTGGGGGCTTAGATGATCAACAAGTGTAAGGTTCAGATAAGAATGAGAGAACTATATAATGTAATAGAGTCCCTCAAAGAAAGGGGATGAGAAATGTATTCAGCATTGAGAAAATAAAATCTTCTGTTGAGAATCCACTCCGGTGTTTTTATTCCCGCAACAGTATTTTCCATACATTAGACCAACTGAGCTCACTGAGGCTAAGTTCTTTGACCCATCCTCTACAAGTATTTATTGTGTGTTGCGCCTTGGGCCAGGGCCTGATCAATAGGGTTTGGGCCAGGAAAATCGTGCAACTACAATAATAATACAAAGTTGGCTTATCCATTTCTTTTGCTAGTTGAACAATTTCTATATATGATACCACCACTTTAAGCATTCTTGATTTTAGTTGCAACAAGTTCTGAATTTATGCTTTTACAATTTTGACTTTTATGTCAAGTCAGTAGCTTTTGATTTATAAAAATTTCAAATTCAGAAACTATATGCCCTTGGCCTAGCAATAGAAGATTATAATATTTTCTTAAAAGGAAAAAAAAATTAATAGATTACTACTTGGAATTGGAATTTTCTTACTAAGCTCACCAACATAAAAGACCTTAATAATTATGCAAGTAGCTAGAAAGTCAAGTGCTTCCATAAAACACAGAAGAATGTGCCTAAACAAAAACTTGAAAAAGAGCAAGAGAGAGATAATCTGAAAAGGGTAAGTCCTCATAGTCACCAGCTCTGATTTGGAGAGACTTGGAAAAATCTTGGTTGGATCCACACCCCTTTAAGTTGGTAGCTTATGGAATCTTCAGCAGCTTCAATCCTCTCATTAAGTACGAGCTTGTCAATACGATCATGAACTAGTGTCCCACAAGTAGAAATGGAAACATTCTCTGGCAACCCCAATTCATTCTTCATGTTCATATGTATAAAATGTCTCATCCTACGACCAATTGGTAGATCATTTATTTGATGCAAGGCAAGTTGCCAGATCATGAACCTTGGTTTCTGGTGTATGGTTCGAATTCTGAATGCATTTTGTTAAGCAGCTCGGGTAAAAAGTACACCATTAATATCCCAGAATTGAATGGAGCAACTTGCCTTGCATCAAACAAATCCTAAGCATTGTTTACAGGATATATATATACTCTTCTCTTTCTAATCAATTAACCCAAAAAAAAAAAAAAAACCCTGTTTGAAGCTACACAAAACATTAACATATCAAATATTGTCAGGAACAAAATTTTAAGATGGGGGAATGAAGGATACTCAAGCATCAAAGCAACATATTACTAAAATTACAATCAGAATTGCCACTCTTTTTTGTTTGAAAAGAACTCAGAAATGTTGATGTCACGTATTGTATATGTATTCATGATTTTTGAGATGGGTGTGAAAATACAACTTTAAAATGTACGCTTGTTGATCATAATCATGGATCATCTATGCATGACATTTTATGGCAAACCTGCTACAATCGAGAGAAACAAAGACAAATCAACAAGAACACATGCATTATATTACCTTGGAGATTGGGGTGAAGAAACCCCCTCCTCAAGAGAACAGAGATCTAGATTTACAGAGTGAGGATCAGCCATCACAATGTTAATCTGTGATAAGTGCAAAAATACTAAACCACATAGTATTGTTCTATGTGTTGAGAAAGTCCAAACCAGACTAACCAGTACGCGCACACACACAAGAATTTTAGTTTCACTAGTTCACTAACAGCTGTCAGATTTTCCAAAGATAAATACTAGGTAGTTTTCACAATCTTTAACACATCTAATAACGTACTAATCAGTTATTATTTTTATGATTGAAAACATCGTAGCTTTGAAATAGATTCCAAATGCAATCGGATGTGAGAGTGAGATCCACTGGTTGTGGATTTTAATGAACCTGAAATGACCACCTCATTACTTCATTAATGTATAAATATTAATAACAAATGAAGTAACAACAAAAGAGGGCATTTGGTCTAGTGGTATGATTCTCGCTTTGGGTGCGAGAGGTCTCGAGTTCGATTCTCGGAATGCCCCCTAGAAACTTTTTTTTTTTTTTTCAACTAGTAACGGTGTCGTTTTGTTGGGACTTTTTATGAATAAAATATAGAATAATATCACAAAAAACAAATTTCCCTCCCAAACATTCTCAGCTTTCACCCAAATCTTTTCCCACTGTCTTTTTTCAGTTCCCCTCCAAACCCCTGTTTAATTTCCACTATTTCTCATCATGTTTTGTTGTGGTTTTCTTTTACTTTTAGGCTAATCAAGAGTGACCCAGATGCAAAAGCACACTCTTTTTTGTTCTTCTATGATGGGTAAGGAAATTTAGCAGCAAAATAATGAATGTATGTATATATGTAGTTCATAAATTTTCCCAATGGCTGATGTTAGCGACTCTAGCAATATTCAGATTCTTGACTCTCAGCCTCAGCCCCCATGATCACCACCATCTGGTAAGCTTTTTTTTTTTTCTCTCTTTCTCTATTGATTTCTCAGCTCTTTGCTTTTGATCAAATGATTGAAAATGGGAAATTGTAAACTACCCATGTCTTAAAAAGTAGAATTTTTTTAATTATTTTTATTATTTGGTAGTAGATGTTGATAAATGATTCTTTTTTTTTTTTTTAATAATAATAAAGTGATTTTTATGTGGTAAAGTAGACAAATATATGGTAATGTTAGTTTGTGTAATGAGACTTTCCTTTTGGGTACAAAAGTAGGAAATGAAGCTAATGATGTGACAGAAGTTGGGTATGCTATGGCTTATGAAGATACTGTTGTGCTTGATAGTTCATTAGCGAAACCCAGTTGGAAAAACTTGTTTTTGATGACGAGGTTGTGGGTGATGGGATTGGGGGTGCAGTATGTGAGTATGAGGAAGAGGTGGTGCTTGACAGTGAGGATGAGGGAGTGCAGGGAAGTAAAGTGGTTAATGTTGTTAATGGCGTATTGGACGGTAAAGCCGGTAGAAGATTGAAATGGAATGTGATGGACTTGTGGAAGGGGCAGCTCAGTTCGCCTTGGAAGCGAGTGGACATGGCATTGGCATCAAATGTCTCCAACCAGGAACAATTTGGAGCAGGTTAGTGTCCACTAGTTTTATCTGAAATAGTATTTTGTTAGTGGGTTTTGAATTTTATTTTCTTCGTGTTATTTATGACTATTGTTGAGTCTTCATGTTGTGTTATAACTTATAAATGAACTTACATTTACATGTATATGCATTTCTTTAATCCTTCTGTGAGAAAAAAAGGGCAATTTTGTGAAAACTATTATGTGGATTGTTTGAAGGGAATAAAGGATCTTCTATAAATTTTGAGAGCACTGGTAGGGGAAAAAATCTATCTCATCCACCTCCAAGTGATTACAACCTTGCTAGATTGAATTACATCAATTCTCAGGAACCTGGGGAGTCGGCTGAAGCCAATGCACTCAGGTTTGTGGATCACTTCTTGTCATCTAACAATGTTGGCATGTCTCCAAGTGTTGGCCATGGAAAGACTTTTAGGGAGAATCACTTCCTGTATTCAGTGCAAAAGGAACTCAAGTTTGGCAAAGAGAATTAAACTTGGAACCGCAATTGTAAAAACAGGAGCCCTTGAATGGACTGATAGTGATCAGCATGGAGGTGGTGAAATTGCTAGCAAAAGGATGGAGGCATCTATTGATTTTGGAGGTTGCAGGCAGAAATCAGTGACAAGTCATCAGGACACCAGGAATCTTCACATTAAACAAGGTGGCAGCTTAGTTAATGAGGGCAAAGAGAACAATGAGTTCCTAAATCTCAGTAAGGAAATGATGCATTCAACTTGTGCTGATTCAAGGTCTGCCTTATTCAGCTCAAAAGAGATTAACAGGACATTACAAGTAATTGAAAATAACCCTGTTGAGGAATTAGAGGATCGGTTAGATGCTAGCTTAACAGGACAACAGTTGGAAGCTAGCAATATGGAAAGAGAAACATCTGACATGTTTGATATTGGTTTTAACACTCAAGTGGCTGTTGAAGCTATGGAAGCTCTAGCATATGGACAGTTATGGTAATGCTTATCAAAGTCCAGAAAACACCCTTGATCATTCTACAAGAGGTGTAAATGAGAATGAAGCTCATTTTGGACATCCGTCCTTCCAAGAGACTGCTTGTTTTGATTTAGGAGACAGCAAGAAAAACAAAGCGAAGAAAGCGTTCTGCTAGAAGATTTAGTAGGGGAAGTTCAGGTTCATTTCAGAAGCAGTCTGTAAATCAGGAGTTAGATCTTGAGTTGGTAATAACAACAAAAGTGAGAAGAGGCAAGTCCTCTGATCAGAGACAGTTAAACAGTGGAAATTCTGGTGATGCAATTGAAAGTTTAGGCAGAAGATCTGTTAAGCCTAATAAGCAAAGAAAGGCAGAGGGATCTTCAGAAAGGAACAAACTTAAATATTTTAAGATTGATGTGTGTCCACCTCTGTCAGTTGAAAATGTCTCACTTGGCAAAGTACAGTCCCAAGGAAAGTGTATGAATTTATCTCTGATTGCCCACCATGACAGGCAGTGGATGTCAGGGAGTAATGTGATAAAGACTAAGAATCAATTAGATAATCCAGGAGATGTTATATAATTCAATACAGAAGAAAGAAGAGCCGTGTAGTTGCTGATCCAGTTGAAGTTTTGAGAGCCAACGAAGGAAATTCCAAACTGGACTTCAATTCATCTAGGGAAGCTAGAAACAGCAAATTGAATCACAAAGATCAATTTGTTCAAAGAAAGGCAGAGGCATCTTCGGAAGGTACCAAACTTAAAGAGTTTGAGATTGATGTGTGTTCTTCTGTGTCAGTTGAAAATATCTCACTTGCCAAGGGACAGTCCCAAGGGAAGTGTATGAATCTATGTCCTGTTGCCCAAAGAAACAGCCAAAGGATGTCAGAGGGTAAGTTGATGAGGACTAAGAATCTAGGAGAAAGGATAAATGATGGTGTTATAATTCAATACAGAAGAAAGAGGAGCCGTGTAGTAGTTGATCCAGTTGAAGTTTTGAGTGCTGATGGAGAATATTCCAAATTGGACTTCAGTTCATCTTGCGAAGCTAGAAACAGCAAATTGAATCAAGATGATCAATCGATTCAAGAGGTCACCGCCATAACCAATTCCTTAAGTTGATGAGGACTAAGAATCTAGGAGAAAGGATAAATGATGGTGTTATAATTCAATACAGAAGAAAGAGGAGCCGTGTAGTAGTTGATCCAGTTGAAGTTTTGAGTGCTGATGGAGAATATTCCAAATTGGACTTCAGTTCATCTTGCGAAGCTAGAAACAGCAAATTGAATCAAGATGATCAATCGATTCAAGAGGTCACCGCCATAACCAATTCCTTAAGATCAAATTCATGGAGATATCCAAGAGGGAAAAGAACATATCGTAGTGTACGAAGACATTCAAGTGGACCTAATAACATGCATGCCTCATTCACAACAGTAGATTGAAATGACAGAAATCTTCATTGTATTGAAAGTCAAAAAAGTTCAGAGGGCATTGAAAAGTGAAGGGGAAAGCAAATTCACCAGTATATACTTGCCCACATCGGCATTCTACAGAAACTGATGAACCAGATTCTGCTGGTGCTATTTCAAACTGTGAATCAGATGCCATCAATACAAGAGTATTTCCTACAGGTTTGTGCAGAGCCAGGGCATCTATGCAATCTGGAAGTCTAAATGGGAAAGATTATATATCATCTACTGGTGGTGCAGGAAAGAACCATAAGTTGGAGGTGTGATCAAACAAGACTACTGAGCCATCTGGTTCAGAAAAAACTATTACATTTAGCTCTGCCAAGGGCATAAATGTGGCAACATCCAATTGTATATATTATGATTATCACAGAAAACCATGCAACAAAAACCTACCAAAATCATCCTTTTTGAAAGAGCTTTTAAGACTGGGTGTCCCTGAGTCAACACCTGAGATTACCTGGAAAGACTCAAGAAGACGAAGAGATATGGCATTTGTTCGAGTCTTGTTTAGCCAGCACTTGGACAACAATATCATCAAGCAACAGAAAAAGGTAGATCTTGGAAACTTTTCAATTAAAATGCTTTTCGTATTTACTTGTTCATTTTATCAAATTTGGAGGTTTTGGTTCCCTTGAAGCAACTAACAAAAACAATGTCCATAACACTTGTACACCGCATGTGAAATTACCATAATTCATGTCTTAACTTATATTTATTTTCTTCTGGCAGATCCTGGGATGACTGGGCATATCCGTTGCGTCATGTTGCAGGGATGCCACACATTTCATAGCTGACAAATTTGCACGTACAAGGAATATGTTGGAATCCATTGCTCTAGGAAAACCAGTGGTGACACACTTATGGCTAGAGAGCTGTGGACAAGCAAGCCGCTTCATTGATGAGAAAAATTACATTCTGAGGGATACCAAAAAGGAAAAGGAAATTGGCTTTAGCATGCCTGTCTCACTAACTCGTGCAAGCCAACATCCAATTCTAAAGGTAGGCATTTATAAATTGGCTCTAACCAGATAGAGCTTTGGCCTGCTTGCAAATTGGTTATCTCTTGTCTTGTCAATTGAGCTGTTTTTACATGCTGATGTCTGTTGCCCTACATTATTTTATTTTTTATTTTTTTATTATTTATAATCGTTACCTTACAATTGTCGCTTCTTCCCTGTAGGGTCGCAGAGTCGTTATTACCCCAAGTATAAAACCTGATAAAGAAATGATTACAAGCTTGGTCAAAGCAGTTCATGGCCAGGTATGTAATATGTCAACATGTGTAAATCCAAAGCTAGCATCTATTAGTTTATTGTTGGTAGCAATGTAGTGCCTGTCCTAACGTAGTTAAATTATATTATGATCTGTTTTCTGTTTTTTCCCTGCATCTCACAGATGCAATGATTTTCTATATACTATTTACCTCTTTGGTGTTTACTGAGTTTCTGATAAATTGCTCCTCAGCCAGTGGAGAGAAGTCAAGTATTTCCAGCAAAGGATGAAAAGATCCTAGATGATCTTTTGATTCTTTCTTGTGAAGAAGATCATGCAATCTGTAGGCCTTTCCTTCAGAAAGGTATACATCTATCATCCATCTTCTTTTTCTATAAAACAAATACGAGTTGTTGTAAATGACATATTGTACCACCTGTTCTTGCAGGAGCAGCAGTTTAGAGTTCAGAGCCTTTACTGAATGGAATAGTTATTCAGAAATTGGAATACGTAAGGTTGGTATTGGTATGACAACTATATTGTAATATTGAAGTGTGCATATGCAAGCTGAGGTTTGAGTTTGAATCTGGCATTCACAGGCTCCAGAAATCTGGTTCACACCAACTCATCATTAGCTAGTATCCACCTTGAAAATGTTTTTAATGCTTTTAAAAGCTTTTCACTGAACAAATGATTAACCAGGCACTTTTTTTAAGTCCAAGTGGCGCTTAGCTGGTAGTATGTTACAGCAACTCAATTCATGGAGTAGCATAAAGTGCTAAAGGTCTCACCAAATTACTTCAGAAATTTGATCTGGTGAAGATGAGTACTCCACTTAAGTTAATGGTAGACAATAGATAACTTTGGAGACCAAATAAAGTATTAACCAGGGCCCTTAATTGCCCTAGTAAGAAAATACCATGCGACTTTGATTTGATTAAACACGTATGGGATTTATGGGATTTATGCTATTCTCATCAGGCAAATGTAGTGAATATTTTCAGCCATTTGTTATTTTTCTAACTTTCCGTTTCATTTTGTTTATGACAGACATAAGCTGTTCACAAATCAAGAGGAATCTCTATAGCACATGATCAAGAAGCCACTTGCTATAACAGTAGCATTGCATTTTTGCAATCACATTGATAATCTGAATCTTTCTAGCACAAGATCAAAGAAAGATGATGACTTTTGTCTTTGTGTAAGCATGTATTTAGTTTTCCCTTATTGGTTTTTGCGTTTGTGGGTGCTAGAATTCCTTGCAGCCGAATCAGTTTTCTGCTGGAAAGGGAGGGGTTGGTCATTTTTGTTGTAAATTATATATCAGTAGTTCACCGGAGTTCTTTTGGTAATCATAGAAACTTTTGCATATTTGTTTCATGTCAAAACTCATCAAATTTCTTTGGGAAAAAAGAGCACTAAATTGTTGTCTACTAATCAATGTAGTGTAGTGTAGTATAGCGTAAGCATTATGCCAGGATTTGGGGGTTTGTAATTGCTTTTTTAAGGACACCCTGCAATATACATGCCCCAAGAGTATTAAGCATATATTGATTTGTGTAACATTGTTGTTCAGGGCATTAGTGCCCCAACCTAGTTATATTGTAAATTTCTTTTTCCTTTGCCTTAATTTCTTGAAAAAAACATTAAAGCAAGAAAAATATAATGCAAGCGTAGCATTGAAGATGCATTTTGGTCCATAACTCACACCTTTAAAACGATATACCCCATATATACACGTATGTATGAGTATAGAAGCATCAATCAATTGCTAGTATTATGTCCGAGCAAATAACAAGCATTTAGTGTAAAGGAGGCAAGTGATCTCTTTCCAATATTTCGTATATTTTAAATGCGGCACATGGTAAAATACCAGTGCCAATCAATCCAAGGAGTGACAAACTAATAGGAAATAAAGCTGTAAAATTGGCGTAAGGATAACAAGCCACAGGACGAGCAAGGTCCTTATTGGAGCCAAGCTATCTTCAAGCCCCAGTGCCATTCTAACAAAAAATGGTCCTTGAACACAATTTCTTTTTACTTAGTGAGAAGGGGGAAGAGAAAGGGGGTTGCAGGAAGCCGCAAACCGAGAACCCAAACAAAATTACAATACAGATTGACCAAAAATTATGTCTTTTCCTTGCAACCAGCACTTGCTTGTGAATTGGTTTCTGAATACATATTTCAAGCAATAATTGCTGCTACAGCATAAGAGCATGTCAGAGTAGATAATAACTCTCTGCAAACAGTTCTTTTCAAGTAGCTACAACTAGATATGCATCTATGACATGATTCTTACAAAAATGAGAATGCACAACTATTCTTTATGTTCAGCATCAGGTGACAAGCTCTTAATGCACATTACACAGTGAGAACTGAAAATCACTGGACCAAATGATGGAAATCCCAACATAAGAGTTGAACCACAAGAATTTCTTGGCTTGCTTCATTTGCCTGTGACAAGAGCATTATCACTAATGTCACTATCATAAATACAGGGTTTGATACTTGGTGCATCAAACAGATGTACTTATCAAAAAATAAACAAATTAAAGACATGGAGGATTTATGTAATTTTCTTCAATTATATTAAGGATATACAATAGAATCTATATTAGTTTTCAATAGTCACTAGAGTTGATAAAAGAAAATAACAATGTGGGGAATTTCATTTAAAACTGCCTTAGAGTCCCACCCATTGTAAGTTAGAAACAATATATATTTCAGTTTCTTAAGATATTAGGTATGGAATTAAACCAACCAGAAGATCAAGGCTAATGATTAGCCTCAGGAGCTTGAGTTTTGGCATTGAGACTATCATAGCCTCCACCTGTTGATGCCACTGGATTGGCTTGATACAAAGGTGGTGTGACCATAGGTGGTGCACCGTTGGAAGAGGTGGGTGCTGCTGTGCTTCCAGGAACTGTTGTGGCTACACTACCAGGAGGCCTTGGAATAGGATTTAATTGAGCAGGTAAGGAAGGAGCACCAGGTGGAGCCATCATAGGTGCCATCGCCGGAGAAGGCATATAACCTGCCAAACCCAAGAGAATTATTTAACATAACACGTTGCTACATGCTTACAGACAAAGAACAGTTTGCATTGCATGTCTTGCACATGGATCAAACATTGTGTACCAAGATCACACATTAAATATAAACCTGGAAGAGAACTAGCATCAAATTTATATTCCATGTGTCTGACAAAGGAGTTTAGGGTAGAACCATTGATTAATGAAACATGGTGATAATTATTTAATGTAGTAAACATGCAGACACAAATCATAATAATCTGCCAATGTTCTTGTCTATCCACCATTTGACTGCTAAATATTGGGAACCTAATTAAAGATGGATAGAATACAGCAGCAAAAAGTTGGGAAGGGGACATGACCAACAGATCCTGGCTGGATCCGGGCTGGGATAGTGGCACCCAGTCCTAACCAGTTTAAAAAGGTTTGCTTATGGGAGGGAGTAATAGCATCCCAATTCAGTGATTTGCTCACTAGTTCACGCAAATAACAAAAGAAAGAAAACAGATGTGCACAACAATATCAACTAGCAGTGCCAAAAGCAATACACCAAGTCAAAGAAAGATAGCAGGCACAGACAAATCCAAACAATTCAAAATATGAAAATCTACATGCAAAATGTGCTAACATAAGGATAAATGCAAAATGTGTTTCAATTTACCTGGAGCACCAAGGGGTCTTGGCAAAACAGGAGGCCTAATCCCTGGGATTAATGGTGAACTTCCAGGTAACTGTGTGCTACCAGGCATCGGCATTACAGGTGTAGGTAGAACAGGAAGGCGGGGCCTCTGAACCATTAGATGTTGATTGTAAGCAGCACCAACCTGCTGGAATGCTGCAGTTTGCCCAAGATGTTCCTTAATCCTTTGGTCAATGAAGTTTTGAGTTTGTGCCTCCTCAAATTGCTGATAGTATGACCTAACATTTGCCTATATTTATTAAAATAATTAGCATATAAATATAGTTAGGGGAAATTACACTTTACCACCCTAAACTATGCACTAGATTATACTTTGCATCTTAAACTATCACATTTATCACGCTTTGCACCCCGGTGTTATTTTTGCTGTTATATTTAACAGAATCTCGCTGCATGTGACAAGCACATGCTTCTTACTTAGGTGGAACAAAGGTAAAAGACTGAAACACCCTTCCTCAAAATCAGTTAAAACAAAACCCAAATTTTTTCTTATTTGTTTGGTTTCCCGCCGCTTCATCTGCACTCTCCCTCTCTATAAAAGAACACAAAATCTCAGAGTTTCTCTCATATCTTCCTCGGCCATTGACAAAGTTTAAATCTTCTATCACAAGTTAGCAAAATCAAAATGCATTCAGTTTATGAGATTATTGTTCTAAAATTTTTTTTTTGATAAGTAATAAGATTATATTGATATAAAAAAGGAACACCCTAGTACACAGGGAGTGAACAAGGGATAAGAAATCAAATACAAAAATTGCAAGAGTCTAGGAAATCAATAAAAGAAGGGAATGATTGATTTTGCAAAGCAAACAACCAATCCCTTAAAGTTCTAAAAAAGAGTAGCTTGAGGTCTGGAATAGATCTCTCAATATCTACAAAACATCTACTATTTCTCACTCCAAAGACACCACATTAGGCAATGAGGAATGATGGACCAAATATAACCCTTTCAATGATGACCAAAATTTCAATTTCACTTCCTAACTGCCTCTTTTAAATCGGTGATTTATTTTATGTGTGATGTTGCTTTGGGTTCGGATTGATAGAGATATATATATATATATATATATATATACGGTTTTGTGTTAAATTTCATATGATTGAGCATCTGTCTAAGCAGATTTGGGGAAGGTTTTGCGTTTGAACCTCACACTCTCTCACTCTCACTTATTACTCTCTCACTAGTTTTGTGTTACTGATGAGTACTGGAACTAGTAGTCAGGGATTTTGCTATTTGGTAGCTTTTTGAATTTTTTAATTATGGATGGGTGTGTGTGTGTGTGTGTGTGTTTTTACACAGTTATAGAATATTATTATGTGTTTGTATTGACTTAGGTGGTGTCTTCAATTGGTCCCCACACTGTATAGAATAATTTTTGTCCCACTCTTAATATTGAAAGCATGTTTTTGACTAGAATATTTTAATGCAGAAAAAAATACGGCCAAAACATGGAAGAAGGTGATTTAATATTTGAGATTCACCATGGGGGAAGGTTCAAGAATTTGAATGGGTTAATTTATGTTGGTGGTGACATATCAATTCATGGTGTGAGGGATATGATAGGGACCATATGTCTTTTATTGAGGTTGAGAGTATTTTGAAGTCAAGTGGATATAAAAGGGGGGATTTAGTTTATTACAAACAAGTTAGCATGAATTTGGATGAAGGGCTTGTGCAGATAAAAACAGATCCAGATGTGTTGAAGATGGTTGACTGTCATAAAAGTGTAGAAAGTGTGGTATTATACACTGTTAGTCAAGAAATTGAGAGTGATTGCATACCATTTACTCATAACCTACCTGAAAGTGATATTATTGGTGGGAGCAAAAGGAAGGGAAAAGAGAAGTGTGTTGCTAATGCTGCTGGTTTTAATAGACCAAAATTGCAGATTAAGGGTGGGAAAAACAAGTCTACTGGTAGCAATAGGAAGGGGAAGGAGAAGGTGTGTGATGATGTTGTCCCCCTAGGGTATGATGCCGATAGTGACCTTGATGTGGATTAGCATGAAAATATAGTTGAAGATGAATATGAAAGCTTGAATGAGAGTGAAGAAGAGAAGTTTGATGTAGAAAACAGTAGAGCTTAAAAAGATCGTTTTTGGGGTGAGGTACTAAGTGGTGATGAAGACATATTTGAGCCAATTGGGAAGGAAAATGACCCCAAGAAGGTATTGTATTTGACACATGGAGAGCAAACGGGTAAGGATTGTGGTTCTGATATTGGCAAAAGATCATGAGCTGATTTCTCCTAAGCCCACATTTGAAGAGGATAACTATAACACCAACAAAAATCTTGAATTTAATGAAATTGATATGGCCTGTCCAGAACTTGTGAAAGGTTTGAAGTTTGGTGGCGTTGCCACTTTTAGAGAAGCTGTCAGAGAGGCCAACTTGATTAAAGGCAAAGATTTACATTTTGTGAAGAACAATAAAGACAAGGTGATTGTGAGATGTAAAGCTGAAGGATGCAAATATACGGTTTATGGTTCTCAGTAACAGATGAAATGACCTTCCAAATTAAGACATTGAACCCCACTGACACTTGCACTAGGGCATACAAAAATTCAGCATGTACATCAAGGTGGATTTCTAAGAGGTATATGCAGAAGTTTAGATATGATTTAAACTGCCCTACCGCTGGAATGAAGAAAGAGATCAAGAATAAGTTTCATGTTGATGTGGGTAGGATGCAGGTGTATAGAGCAAGGCAAAGTGCTGAAAAAGTAATTGATGGTGACGATAATGAACAATATAATAGAATTTGGGACTACTGTGAGACATTGAAGGCTACAAATGTGGATAACTCTACATTGATGTTGGTGGATAGGCCTACTCTTGATGTGGCAGGTAC
The DNA here is from genome assembly GCF_932294415.1 of Quercus robur. Classification (NCBI taxonomy): domain Eukaryota; kingdom Viridiplantae; phylum Streptophyta; class Magnoliopsida; order Fagales; family Fagaceae; genus Quercus; species Quercus robur. The sequence continues at coordinate 18,549,868 of NC_065545.1, read as the reverse complement.
ATTTCAAAGGTTATACATTTGTCTCCAAGCTACAAAGGAAGGGTTCAAGGCTGGATGTAGACCCTTAATTGGGCTAGATGGATGTTTCTTGAAGGGCGACCAAAAAGGACAAATCTTAAGTGTTGTGGGAAGAGATGCCAATGATAACATGTACCCCATTGCTATGGCTATTGTAGAAACTGAGAGAAAAGACAGTTGGTCTTGGTTCCTTGATTGCTTATTGAAGGATCTTGGCCCAGTTGAACATGGATGGGCATTTTTTCAAATAGACAAAAGGTAGGGGCAATTTTCATTTTTTCATTTATTAAATTTGACCTTTATATATTTTGTTATTTTTATTAAAGTTTTTGTCTTTTGTATGTAGGGCTTGATCCAAAGCTTTGACGTGGTATGTCCTATGGCAGATCATAGGTCATGTGTGAGGCATTTGTATGCCAATTATAGAGATAAAGGCCACAAGGGGAAAGCACTTAAGGACAACTTGTCAGCTGCAGCTACAGCGTATACAGAGCATGAGTTTCTTTGAACAAATGGGTGAGCTTAAGAAATTGTGCCCAAAAACTTATGAGTATTTGGATAATGTAGATCCATCCATGTGGTCTAGGTCATATTTCACAGACTATTCAAAGAGTGACCTGCTTGTGAATAATCTGTCAGAGAGTTTCAACTCATACATTTTAGATGCTAGGGACAAGCCTATAGTAACCATGATTGAAAAGATTAGGAGAAAGCTGATGAGGAGGTTCCAATTGAAGAGGGAAGGGATGTCTACATTGACAGGGAAAATATGTCCCAAAACTCAAGCGAAGTTGGACAATGAAGGTTAGAAGACTTTTGATTGTGTGTCAAAGTATGCTGGAATTGGTTTATTTGAGGTTGAGTGCAAACATCAAAGGTTTGTTGTGAACTTGAGTAAGAGGACATGTGGTTGTAGGAAGTGGGATCTTACTAGCATCCCATGTCAACATGCCATATCTGCATACTATTTGATGGAAGTGTACCTAAAGATTATGTGCATCCTTATTACACAATTGAGACATACATGAAGGCATATGAACCAATAATTTACCCTGTGGCTAGCATGGAACAGTGGAGAAGGACATCAATAGATCCTTTGGAACCACCCAAGGATAAGATACAACGTGGTAGACCGAAGATAAAGAGAAAGAGGCATCCTTCAGAACCTAAAAACCCATATAAGCTAAGCAAGGCTGGTACAATCATCAAGTGCTTTGAGTGTAAGAAGGTGGGACATAATAGCAGAACATGTCCATCCAAAAAAGACAAGGTTAGTTTTGTGTGCTCTATGTTATGTTTGCCATCATTAATTCTTGATATTTATATATTTTTTTGTGTTATAATGTAGGGTACAGTGTCTACCAATGCTGAGAAGACACCTACAACAAACAAGAAGCGAGCAGCTGGAGGTGCAAGGGCTACTGCTGCAAGTGCTGTAGATTCAAGGGCTAAAGGTGTAAAGACTATTGCTGTAAGTGCTGTAAATTCAAGGGCTGGAGGTTCAAAGGCTGTTGTTGCAAGTTCCACCAGTGTAAGAACTTCAACGGCACCATTAACAATATATGGTGGTGGTGCTAACAGTGAGTGTGTGGTGGTGCCAACTTTGGAAAAAGCCATTCAAACGATGCAGGCTTAGAAGAAGAAAAACCTTGGGTTTGAGAAAATATAATTAGTTTGTGTTGGGTTGTGCAAGCTTTTTGTATTAGGCATTAACAACATGTAATCCTTACATTTGGGGTTTTTTTTTTTTTTTTTTTTTTTTTTAATTGTCAATTTGTGAACAATGATTTTTACTAGACATTAACAATTTTATGTTCTACGTAATCCATACATTTGGATTTTTTTTTGGTGTCATTGTCATCTGTGAACAATGAGTAAAGCTATTAATGTCAAAGCACTTTATTTTGTGTCATCGTCATGTGGAACTCATATAATGTAGCATCATGGTGGTTTAGTACCAGGTACCCTGTGAGTTCAAAAATATTTTGCTTTCTAGCAATGATTTGCAAGGTATTTTTACACTGGTTAAGGCCATGTTATTGTATCATACAATTTAGCAATTTGTGACAAGTGGTAAATTCTCAGATATTTGATTTGCAATTTGTGGAATTCAAGCATTTCTGTGTTGTGATCCGTATGTGATATGTCTTCTCTTAGCTAGTCAAGTAAATGTCTAAAACCATGTTAAAGAATGCCATGGATAGGTAAAACTTAGCTGATAGAGGACTTATGGGGACATAATGCCATAACAATCTCTTAACCTTTTTATTTTAATTTAATTAAAATAGCAATAGTTGTATTAAAGTACTAGACTACTAGTTCTTGTTGTACTAATGTTTGAAGAAGTCAGAGCCCTCCTCTAGCCAGACATAAAACTCATTTACTCTACCAGCCCAGTCTGCCAACTGAGTTGCCACTCTATTAGATTGTATTTTTTATTATTATGTTTTTTTATATTATTTATTTGGTGATGGTGGCCCTGGTGGGGGAGAATTATGGTAAAGCAATCATGGGTATTGAAATTGTGTTTCTCATTTCATTTCCACTTTAAAAAGAAGAATCTGATGAATTCATCAGAAATAATCATCAAAATTGATCTAAGCAGAGAATGATAAAAAGAAAAAAAAGAAAAAAAACAGTCAAGAATTACATCCGTGAATTTGGAACTTTGTGTTTCTCAAAATCACATCCATGCATTTTGATTTTGCTAACCTGTAATAGAAGATTTGAACTTCGTCAATGGCCAAGGAAGATACGAGAGAAACTCTGAGATTTTTTTTTTTTTTTTTTTTTTTTTTTTTTTTTTTTTTTTTTTTTTTTTTTATATATTTAGAAACAGTGCCAATGAAGCTGCGTCTGGGGAAGAGGATGGCCCCACGTGAGATAGAGGGAGATGTGGAAAAATTTGGGTTTTGTTTTAATTAATTTTGAGGAAGGGTGTTTCAGTCTTTTAACTTTATTCTACCTAAGCAAAAAGCATGTGCTTGTCACATGCAACAAGATTCTATTAAATATAATAGTAAAAATAACACCGGGGTGCAAAGTGTGATAAGTATGATAGTTTAGAGAGCAAAGTGTGCAGTCAGATAGTTTAGGGTGCAAAGTGGATATTTTAAGGTGGTAAAGTGTAATTTTCCCATATAATTAAGAGAGAGAGAGAAAGAGAGAGAGAGATGTGAAGTACCTTATGTTTGTAACCTGCATTGTGCTGCTTTCTCACAGATGGCTGAGATAGAAAGACGATATCATCAGCAATATAAAAACATTCATTATGTCAATTTCTAGGAGCTGTAACTATGATATACAGGAGAAGGCGCATGAACAATTTCAAACTTCAAAGGACATATATACGGTAAACCATGCAGATTTTCATAGTTACTTTTTATGAATAACATAAAATTTTATTAAACAAACACACAAATTCAAGGACACAGAGAATACATAAGAGAAACACCAAAAACATAAAAATAAAAAATAAACAAGGCAATGAACAACAGTGAAGTGTTCTTCAACCCTTTAAAAACTTTGTACCCATTGCACAAGCTCCTCTTTCTGCGGGATCTTGAACTGAGAGAGGTGGTTAGTAAGCAGTCATACCAACAACTTTTAAGGAACTAATTCCCGGACTTGAACCCTCAATGTATTGTTTGAATGGAGGACACTTGCCATCACACCAAGGTCCAGAGTCAGACTCTAAGCAATATTGAATCCTTGATATTTAAAAATCCCAAAATACTATTTACAACCTCTTAAGTTTGAGGTTGTTTCTAAATCGGCCCCTTGACTATGAAAACTTTTAATTTACACTCTAGAGTATTACAATAATGTCAATGTGCCCTTTCCGTCAACATCCATTAGAATCTTGCAATTAACCCACACAAAAAACAACATCATTTTCAGGAAGGTTAATGGCGAAAATGTGCCGGACCATAACAGTAGGAGCATATTGACATCATTATAATATTCGAGGGTGAGAATTGCAAGCTTTGAGACACTGACTTAAAAGCTACCACAAGCTTAAAGAGTGTGTAAAGTGCATTTTTAGCATTTTGAAATCATAAGAACCCAGAAGATCCCCACAACACAAGACTCACCAAATTGAGCTCCCACGTAAATAATAATAAGAATAACAGTTCAACTTCAACCTAAGACCTCAATCAAGTTCACAAAGATAAACCCATCAGCTTCTAGTAAAAGACATCATGTGCAAGAAAAACCACACTTTTACTAACAAATAATACCAAACATATGAGGAGCCATCGCATTTGAATGATTTGGTTCAATATTGACATAAATCCTTAAACTGACATACATATAATCCAAATGCACCAAACAATTTAAGAGAGAGAGACTTACAGAATCGTGAGTCAAGTAGGTGTCACAGTAATCGCAGTAGTAGCGAGGCATGGCTGTGCTGAATTGAAACCCTAAGGTTCAGAGAGAGAGAGAAGAGCAAAAACCCTTGAGAGAGAGAGTAGAATCTTCGATGAGTCAAATCAGAGAGAGCTCTCGGTCCGACTCAAATCTCTAAGCCCAAATGCATTTAAACGGCACCGTTTACGGAAAAACTACGTGTCGTTTTGACCAAAAGCGCAGCTGCTTAGATTGTCTGGTAGCACAATTTAAAAATTGTTTTCTGCGTTTGGCTCCAGGGGAAAATATTTTACGAAAAAAAAAAAAATTTCAAATGTTTGTTTTGGATTGTAGGAAAAACACCAGAAAAGTATTTTCAGTGTTTGGTTGTGCATGTAAAAGCATTTTTCCGGAAAACAATTTCCTACATTTGGGCCCCCAAAGTAAAACAGTTTCCTGAAATTGCCAAAAAATAAAACCCAATCAAACCCAACATATCAGAAAATGAAGCTCCACAAATATATAAATATATATATGAATATATAAATTTCGTCAGAGTTGGGCTTTGAGTGGTGGGTTTGAGAAATGGGTTTACGGAATGGGTTCGTCAGAGTGGTGGGTTTGAGGAATGAGTTCATCGTAGTGGGTTTGAGTAATGGGTTTTCGGAAAGCACAAAAAATGGGTGTGGTGGGATGCAATCAAATCGAGTTGAGTTTGAACAAGAAAAAATGGAGGGGACGACGAAGCTGGAGGGGACTTAAGACGAGGCTCAAACCGGTTTGGGCATTGCTCGACAAAGATTGAGGGGACTTCCGACGAGGCTGGGTTTGAACAGATGGGTTTGAGCAAGCAAATAAAGGAAGGAAGAGGAACAGAGCACTCACCGTCGCGTGGAGGGGACGGGGATGGCTATCTGACCGGCGAGGATGTGCTTCAGGTGGAGTGTGCTTAAGCTCTGTCTCAGTCTCTCTCTTCGAGTGTGGTGTCCGGAAAATGGTTGAAGGTAAAACGAGTGCATAAACGATTTTACGCTTTAGTGGGTTATTTTACAGTCAACGGTTTACTGGATTTCCGTTTGACTGTATTTTCCATGTGTACCAAACAGACAGAAGAGTGTAAAACAATTTCCTAAAAACATTTTCATGTGAAACAAACACAGCCTTCAAACAATGTAAACAAAAAAAAAGGGGGAAAGAAAATCCTTCATAAGGATGTTTTGGTTCGAAGTTTTTAGTTTCAATTTTTTAAAGTTTGCTCTTAAAATATATGGAGATTAATTTTTTGAAAACAATATTTTTGGTGTGTGTTGTGCATAAGCTAATTTCAATGATGGGTGTGTGAAATTGGCATGAGTCTTGCGACAAACTTGATCAAGTTGTGGTCGCTAACTTTAGCTTGGTGAATTAGAGGAGTTACAATACTTTTGTGTCCACTCTTCGTGGCAACATGGTCGAATTGGATTAATATTGTGCACCATCATGGTAGCTTTAATGACTACAGTGGTGTATTAAAAAAAATATATATTTGGGAAGACTAAAAACATTATTCATAATTGGAAATAGAAACAACGTTCTGGATAAGAACTTGTTCTATAAAACAATGATTCTTTTCAATACAAGCATGGAAATCACCTGTGTCTAAAGCTAGCATGTTTTGCTAAAAGGTGGACCGGTCTATTACCTTGCATACATACATGAGAGAATTCAACCCTACAAAACTCAATACAAAGAGCTTGCATACCAAAGATAATACAAACCATGAATAAGAAAGGGGGGTAGGGGGGGATATTTCACGTAGAGCCCGATAAACAACTTGAGAGTCACCTTCAATGAAAAACTCTTGAATGTCAACATCCTTTCCAAACTAAAGGTCAACTTCAAAAGCCTTTGCCTTCGCCTCCATGGGCCCCAAAAGTGCATGTGTTTTCTTACTTAAAGCCACTTGGGTGGGTTTGCACAAGATGGTGTCAATTGTAAAGATTTTTGGCGGAAAGAGTCAAACACTTCTTAAAAGCTCCAACTAAACAATCCCTCAATTGCTCCAAAAACATAACCACCCTAAACCAATTCAACTGGCTTAGTTCACGATTTTCATCGTTAAAACAATGGTTAATAGTTTTCTTCTATTATATACATACATATATATATATATATATATATATATAGAGAGAGAGAGAGAGAGAGAGAGAGAGGTCTATGTGAGAATTGATTGATGAGTACTATACCTGTCGTCTATAATATATCGTTATTAGGACTCTTTTCACATTAAAGTGCCTTTGAGCCACGTCATTGCCAATTTTGTTTAATCATGACATGGGAGAAATCACAATTAAGGTTTATTGTAATTGTTTATATAGCTTAAAGTGACTTAGCATATTTGACGAGAAATTCAAAACATGCTCAAACATAAATTTTATAATCCAAATTCATAAATCTGACGAATGTGTGTTAAGTCTTACAATAAACATGTATCAAGTGTGTGCATATACACAAATACATATGTATGTACATATATACACATGCGTATGTGTACATATCCTATATGTTTATTTTTATAAGTGTACCAGGAGGAAGAAGATACTTGAGAAACTAATTTTCTAAAAGGTTGAAAATAAATATTTATAGTGTTGTCTAATTTTGTGTCACGTAGCTTAGGTCTCCAGTTGCATTATTTTATGTTTTTGGAGGATGAACAATGTTTTCTAATGTCCATTCATTCGTGAGAGGTATGTCATTCCATGTTATTTGTTTTAGTATTTTAATACCATGGTATTTGCTTATAATAATAAAGTTTGTCATTTAGGGCTGGACATCAAAGCTTGTGGTTGTAACGTGGTTCTCATTAGCCCATGCTGAAAATTGTAGACATTAGAGCATATTTTATATCCTTGAATAACCACACTTTATTTATATAACCTATATCGACCGATGGTGCTACTAAGAACAAAGATTTATCGATAACACGTAGTATATGAAATTTGGTTGCACGTAATCCAATTAAAACACAATTTAGATGTCTTAGGTTGTTGTTTGGGGGAGATCATCCAAATTTACAAAATACCAATGCAAGGTGTTATAATTTTGAGTTTATTTAATTTACTTCAACATTATATCATGCTATAGTTGATTTGGTGCCAAAAAAAACCTTGTAAAATATTTTTGCAACTCAAAGTTGGTTACAACATAAAAGTTTTGAACATTTATATTTTTTTGTGTATTGCATGGTACAAAAAGTGCACATTTTGAATGAACATTAAAAACAAATTTATTTTATATGTTTAAATATATATTTATGTTTAATTTTGGACAAAAAAATATTGAAGATTTAAAATCGTTGTCACTTGAAGTTGATACTTTTTTTTCTTTTTCTTTTTTGAGAAAAAGTTGATACTTTTATAGTTTAGCGTTGCCCATCAAATTTAATTTAATATTTTTTTGAGAAAAAAATTTAATTATTTAGATTTTAAGTTAAACATCATTTGTTATGTTGTTTGCTTCATTCCTTAAAAAAAAAAAAGTGATAATAATTAATTTTCTTTTAAAGTAGTGTTTTTCTAATATAAAATAGTTTAGTTTGTGTTAAAAAAATTTGAAAAAAAAAGGAAAATATTTTTCAATCATTAATTGAATTTTTTTAATTTAAAATATTTGAAGAAAAATTTATAAAATTGAAAAATTAACCATAACATATAACAAAAGTTGATGGAAAATCCTTAATTGAATAAACTTGAAAGTTAAAAGACTGAAATGAACAAATGCAAAGTTAGAGGACTAAAATGAAATCTGAAAAAATTTAGAGAATCAATTTTGCATTTTACCCTATAAAATAGTTTAGTTTGATTTTGAACTCAGTAGCGGCTCCAAGAATTTTGTTTAAGGGGGTCATTAAAAAACTTAAATTAATTTTTTTTTTAATAAAAATAGAACTTGAATATATCAAGTTATAGACAAAAAAAAAAAAAAAAATGAAGTTTTAAAATTTCTTTCTATAAGTTTTCAAATTTTGAATTGTTACATGGTAGTTCATTATTAGTATTTATTACCAATGTGGGTAACTATGACCATTTTATTTTGTTAAATTTGTCTAACATTTTTATTTTTATGTAGTTGTTATTATCTATTAATTTGTCATTGTTTTTATAAAAATATTTTAAATTAAATGAATAAAATTAACTCATTGGCTCTGTATAAATTGTTGGCACACACAACCACACTCATTCATACATAAAATAATACACTACGTGACTACTTAACCAATTAAATGCTTGAACAATCACTAACTTTAAAATTTTTCTTCTTGAATTTTTCTGACTTTATAACAAAAAGTTATTATAACATGATAACAATATACACATGTAATAAACCCTCTCTATTTCCTTAAATTATGTAAAGTTATATTATATTTATATTGTACACACAAATATCCAAACACATCATTATTCACACAAATAACATTATAACAAAAAGTAATGCACATAATTAATATTAGACACACTCACACACATATAATATAAATTTATAATAAAGAGTGACACTTACAGTTCACAAACACTTACTCGTACTCTTAGAGTTGGAAATACTTGTAGTAAGGGTGCATAAGATTTAAGTTAGGGTGTATAAAAATATTTTTAAGAATAAATTAAAATATTAAACTAAAAAAAATATTATAAATATATATATATATATTTTGGAAGTCTGGGGTTCATTTGAACCCCCTAAACAAAGGGTAGAGCCACCCCTGTTTCAACTAAGGGCTCTAAAGCACGTGTACAACATTATGTAAAAAGAAAGGAAGATGAAAATAATAATTTCTTATTCTAAATCAATCAATTAAAATAAATTGAGTTTAGTTAATTACAGATTTACATTTATCTTAATGGAGTTTTTATAAGACTATAACTAATTCCACTCATTGGCCATCCACAATTTCATGAGTTTCCTTGTAAGAGTTTTTTTTTTTTTTTTTTTTTTTTGGGGGGTGGGGAGGGGGGGGGTGGTGTTGAGAACTTCCCTGTAGAAGTTAATACATCTAACCTTGGTTTGAGTTGAGTAAGATTTTCAATAATAATGTAGAGAAAAAAAAACAAAGGATGTACAAGATTAAAATAAATTAAGTAGTGTAGGGTCACGTTTTTCAAGCTAAGCCCAAGATGCATGGGACCTTAGACCAGTGAGCCCGGTACAATGAATTTGTAGAGAGTGGGCCAAAGAGCTAGGTTTTAGTGTATGGACAACAGTAATCATGGTGTTCTTCATGGACCGAGTTTACTAAAGAGGATTGGTCATCGGCGCAATCTGGGGAGCTTTTTCTGGTGCCTCTGGTGTGATGGGGGCGTGTAGTAGTGGTACACTCATGCAAGCTCCAAGAGCATATAAAGCATGAGTGGGTGAGTTACTTAGGCAATGTGGGACAAAGGTGTAAAGCCAAAATGGTGAAGATCCTGGACTCCCACCCCTTCGTGACAAATCTATGAGGGCTTGGCTCCCCAAAGCAGACAAACACTGCTTAATGGCGGGGCAAGTACCCACAAGTAGGTTTATCTCTATAGATTGAGATTGTTGTAGTGAATCCGAGATTTCTTGTTGGAGATTGAGATTGCCAGGAAAGTAGAAAGAAAAACAATATTTTAATATATTTAGTTTACTTAATGTTTCAATTTTAGAAAATTGTTTTATTTTTTTTAAGATTAATTTAATTGATTTGGTTGTATTTAATCCACCTGACATGATTTATTTGGTCCAACTAACATTTTTTTTTTTTTTGAGAAACTTGGTCTAACTAATATATTTTTTTAAAGAGTTTCAACTTATGGCGTTTGCTACTGATGACAACTCTTTATGATCAGACCAAAACACCAATCGATTTTTGGTGTAGACGAAAATTAAATTTCAAGTCTTTTATTCAACTATTAGAGACTTTACTATACTTCAATGGCATTTAATAGACACATGATATAGACTCCAAGTTATTTTTAAAACACTGCCTTACATTGGACGGAGGATAAAAAATTTAAATTTAACTAACATAGATGTCAGACTTCAATGGCATTTGATGGACATATGATACAAATTCCAATTTATTTGTTTTCAATCACTAATTATCATTAGAATATTATATTAAAAGAATAATTTTAGAATATTCATTCCCTATTCATGTTTGAGAGTTTTAATAGAGCCTTATTTGAAAGTTTAAATGTGAGAAAATAAAATGGATAAGAGAGAACACTTATTCCTCTCTATTATTTTAAAACCTCAAATTTGCATTCCCCTAAATTAAGAGGAATTGGAGTAAATGTAATTAAATTTAATGAATTTTTTACTAAAACTCTCAAAATAACCTCTATATATGTAGACATTTATTTTAAAAGAGGGGTCTTGTAGTAATATCATCATAAAAAATACCCATTAATTTCCTTCTATGTTACTTAAAAGCATCCACAGCAGTGGAGCTAAAAATTTAGCAATTTAGCTCCACCAAAAGTTATTTTATCCATTTTACCTACACACATGTTGCAGCAGTAGATCTATTTTAGCTTTCAACACAATAAAATAATATAAATATCATAATAAAATATTCATCATATACAGCATCATCATCTCTATCTTTTTCTCTCTCTTCCTCTTTGTCTCTCTCTTCTCTGATATAGAGCAAGCAAACCACCACACCACAGCAACAATCACACCACGACACACCATAACAATCACACCACGGCAAAAATCACACCACGGCAATCACATCAACACACCACAGCAACCCACAGATCAACAACCCACCACCACCGACCCACAGGCCACAATCCAGCAACCCACATCCACGAAACCCATTGGTCCACAGGCCACAATCCAATCAGACCACACCCACAGCACAAACCCAGCACAAACACAAACACAAACTCTCAGCACACATACACAAATCTAGCACAAACTCGGCAGTGATGGGGCTTGGGGAGATAGGGTCTCAACCAGCCAGAACCACTCAACTCACGCTCGCCAAAACCGCTCGACCCGCAGCCACTAGAACTGAAGGCCAATTGACCCAAGCACCACCTTGGTCGAAGAGCTCGTCGGCGAAGCAGAGAGGAGATGAGGGAGGCGCTAGAGGAAAAAAATGAGAAGGAAAAAACAGAAGAAAGAAGAGAAGCCAGAGAGAGAAAGAAAGAAAGAAAAAGAGAATAAATCAATGAGAGAAGAGAGAGAAATTTAATAAAATATTATTATTTTTTTTAGCTTCTTGCTACAATGCACATTTATTTTTAGATGTGCATTGTAGCTGAGAAGCAAAAAATTTTGCTTATAGCTCCATTGCTGTACTCTCCTTTTGTGATCAGTGATGCTAAAAAATAGCAATATAACTATTTAGCACCACTGCTGTGAGTGCTCTTACGCTTGAACAAGTCAAGGCTCTTGTAGCTTAATTGACACCCTCACTCCACACGCACAAAGTACTTGGGGGTAAGAGAAATGATTCGAGTTGTGGGGTTAGTAGCACATTGTAATATCTTAAAAAAATGTTACTTCCAAATAAGGTTACTTAGGGTATGTTTGGTAATTATTTTTTTTCCTTATTTTCTGTTTCCAAAAACAATTTTTTATTTTTGAGACTAAAAAACTTGTTTGGCAACCCAAAATGGATAGAAAACAAAAACTGTTCTCAAAACTCAATTTGTGAAGGAAACTGAGAACATGTAAAAAGCTGTTTTCAGTTTCTAATATTCAAAAGTCAATGAAAATACGCATTTAATTTAATGAATCTGTCTCATTTAATGAGTTAGCATTAGAGTTCAAATCCTAGTAATAATATATTTTAGTATTTTCTATTTTTTCTTCAAAAAAACTATTTTTTTTTTTTAATTTCAACTAACCAAATAGGTTTTTGATTTCAAAAATATAAGAAAATTGTTTTTTTTTTTCTTTATATTCCCCAAAACAAGTTTTTGAAAATAGAAAACAAAAACTGTTACCAAACATAAGCTTACCTTATATTCCTTTATTTTTAAAAATCCAAACAAAATTATTTATTTTCATTTTTTTTTCCATTCATTTATCATACTTAAATACATTTCATTCTATTCCATTTATTTCCCTTACTTAAATACATTTCTTTCTAATCCATTTATTCATTTCTATCGCTTTATGATTTACTCGTGTAATTTCATTTCCTTAGAGCATTCACATTGGGAATGGAATATGCCATATGTAGAGAAAATTTAGCATAAAATGCCCAAAACCCCCCATACATCCAGACTTGTAAAAACCAACTATTGCAAAAAAATTTGCAATAGTGCTACAGTGCAATTCTACCTTTAGAATTGCACTGTAGCTTGATTCTAAGAAAATAATAATAATAATAATATTTTATTCACTTACTATCGATTCCTCTCTCTCTCATCGGGTTTTTGGGTTTTGAGTTTTTGTTTTTATTTGGGTTTTGGGATATATTATTGATAATGCTCTAAAAATCAGTAAGCTAGATGCTTTGAGCTTGAATGATTTGAAGGGCCTGAAAAAGAAAAACAAAGAATCAAAGGAAACCAGGGTTGACCGGCCATAAACCCTCCAATGATGAAGTTAGTTTCTCTCTTCAAAATCTAGAACTCCCAATTTCTAGGAATTGTGTAAAAGGAAAAACTTGCCTTTATTTATCGGAGATGAGTTTTTATATAGTGCTATGGAAGCGGTTATTTGTCTTGTAACTTCCCTCACATTTGTGGAGGTCAGGAGGTTTACTCTAACTTCTTATAACCGTTATAGAAGTTAGAACATTTACTCTTATCTTCTGTAACTGCTTTGGGAAGTTAAGTGTTTGACAGGAGGTTACAATGATGCGTAGGATCTTACCACGTGGTCCAACTCACAAGTTCATATACACGAACCTTGTGCTGAGGGTCATCCATGTCTGGACGACCTTCTTTGGTTTCGACGAGCTCTTCTTAAGAACCCTGGATAATAATGGGTGAGTAGTAGGCTTAGTTCCCATGGTGCTTTACATCCGACGGACGACTACTCAAGGACGAGTTTACATTCCATGGACGACTACCCAAGGACGAGCCACACTTCTTTCCCCATCAATTATTTTATTATATAAAAATATTATTTTAATGTGTTGTATTGTAAAATAAAAGTTGAGATATTAAGAATATTGTAAAATAATATAATATAATTGATAAAATAATTTTTTAAAATGATAAAATAAAATGAGATGAAATTTTGAGATGTGAATGCTCTCCTATTAACTCCAGAGCGATGCTAAAAGGCAAAACCACAGATAGGTGTAATTTTGTAATAAAAAAAGAAAGAAAGCATCATAGAATACGGCATCGTGTCGCTTAACAAAGGTATCCATAGATTCCATACGTGCGCACATCTTATCATTCCCTTTGGTCGTCCCCTTTTTCCAAATCCTCAGGACACGTACGAGAAGGTACCTAGGAAATAGCGAAAATGGACAACCAACCTGGTTCCCAGAAATCTTCGATTATTCCAGGTTCTAATTCCCTCTCAATTTAACTCAGGGAAAAAAAAAAAACAAACCTTTTTTTTGAAAAAACAAGCAAAGATAATCAGCACCCACTTCTGAAAATTTCATGTAAACAACTGTGGCTTCTCTCTCTCTAACATTTTCCTCGGCAACCCAAAATGCAAAAAAAGTCTTTTTATTTGTAATTATGATCTTCTTTTGAAAGTAAAGTTTGTTTATGTATTTATTTGTGTTTGAATGAATTGGAACTATTAGGATCTGGGAAAGTCAACAATTGGGCAGCCTCACCATCGCATCTATGCTATCACTTTGGTACAAGTGGGCTTTCTGTTGCGGTTGCCACTGGTGTCACCCATCCTCTAGGTTTTTATTCTTGATCACTTCCTATGCATTTTTTGTACGTGTTACTTTAGAAAAAGTCATACTTGTGTATGTGTTTGTGGGTGTTATGCGTGGTTCAGTATTGTTTGTGTGAATGAAATTGTTTAGTTACAACTTAATGCATAGTTTTAAAGTTAAAGTCTATGCTCAGCTTATCAAATTTGAGGTTGTTAAATGCTCACCTTTGAACTCCAAGAAAGGATTCATGGGTTGTTGTTGAAATTCTGAAGGGGCCACAGCTTTTTGAACTGTTTCGGAATTTGAGATTGCTATGAAAATGTATGTTGGATCGGGTGGGTATATTGGTGCTTTGGAAATTTGAAAATTTTGCTCAACTACCAGAGTTTAACTGCAAAGTAGATTTACACATGGGGGAAAGTTTTAATTCATTGCAATAAATTGTGCACTGGTTGCAAAGCACTACCATGGTCTCTGAGCTCTTCAAAGACCATAAAAGACTAAAATGTACCTTAGATTCAAGTTATTTAAAGAATTAATAGTTATTTTTTAAAGAGAAATTATTGATTTTTTGTTTTGAACTTGAATTTATGTTTTGGATGGAGGAAGATGGGAGGAGGTCAGAGTGGAAGGTGGTTGGAATGTAGTAAAAATAGTGTACCCTGGCCACCAATTCCTCTCCCCCTTGTCTCCCTCTATCTAAACGTGGTGATGTTGCAAGTGGATCCATATTCAAGAGAAGCTTTTATAGTTAACACAAAGTTTCTCACTGACTCTATGTGGATGATGAGTAATGTATAGTAGTTTGCCTATGGATTATGTTTCTATAAGCTCTTTGGCTTGTTGAAGATTATCCCTTGAGGTAGAAGAAGCCAATCTATGTAGTTCAGTACCATTGTCAAGGTTCATTATTGCATTTCGAGCATATGTGTATACTTGTCCACTGGCCCTGCAGCTTAGGGAATAGGGATCAAGTATAAATTTCAAGATGGTTTGCTGACTTTTTATCACACAAGCTGGGAGGCTTTGTGTAAAGAAATAGAGTGGCTAATATAGTCTGATAATTTTCTTGGCATTTATTCTTGAGTACTGGAAGATGGAATGCAGAAAAAATAATAAGAATTGATGTAAGGGTAGAGTTACAAATCTTGACACAAGTATTTGCAATATAATTTTTTGTAAGGTGGCATTAGATCAAGACTTTCTGTGGGATGTTGAAGTTAATTCAAGAGTTTTGAAATTTTTAAATAAGAGACTATAACATAAGAACTCAGGAAAAATAAGAAATTCTAGAAGGAAAATCTTTGTGTTTCTGTTGAATCTATAGGTTTCTAATTTATCTTAGATTGGAATGCAGATGTACTCAAAGTCAGGCTACAAATGCAACTTGTTGGCCAGAGAGGTCCTCTAACAGGAATGGTATTTTGCCAAGCCTTGGGTGTACTTTCATTATTATGATCTGTTTTATCATATTTTTTTCTCTGAGGCTTGTATTTATGGATGTACACAGGGAAATTTATCAGTTCATATATTGAAGAATGAAGGACCAAGGTCTATGTATCTAGGATTGGCACCTGCATTGACAAGGTCGGTTGCTTATGGTGGTCTTCGTTTAGGCTTGTATGAGCCCTCGAAATATGTTTGTGAACAGGTTTTTGGGTCCACCAATATCTTTGTTAAGATTGCATCTGGAGCATTTGCTGGTGGTTTTGCAACCGCACTGACCAATCCAGTTGAGGTTGTAAAGGTAATGTTTCCATGTCAGATGAATTTAAACTGTTTTTCATAGATTTGTTCTGAAAAATAATTTCCTGTCATCAGGTGCGGTTACAAATGAACCCAAACTTGAGAAGAGGACCGATTGGAGAACTGCGCAGAATTGTTTCTGAGGAAGGAATTAGAGCTCTGTGGAAGGGGGTTGGCCCTGCCATGGTCAGGGCTGCTTCTATGACTGCATCACAGCTGTCAACATATGATGAATCCAAGCGGGTCAAGTTCTAAGCATGATCTTTTTCACTTTGAATATCCACGATGTAATTTCCACTGTATCTGAATAGTTAGTGTCATTTGATTGGCAATATGAAAAGAATGTTTGTCTTAATATCTTCTTTTTTTTGTTTACTAATGGTTTTCTCCATCTTCCTATATGTGCAGATTTTGATCAGGTGGTCACCACTTGAAGAGGGATTTCATCTTCATCTCATGTATAGTACTACTCTTAGCTTTTGTTTTGTTCTGTCTTTTTGTGTAGATCTGCCCAAACCTGCAATTCGAGCTAGAGTAGGTTGGCATGGTCTGAAAACCTGGACTGTGCTTGTAAACTGTAGAAGTTGAGGTCATGATATGATGAAGATTATTTACTTTAAAACAAAAATAATTTTAAATAAAATGATAAAAACTAATGTATAAAAAAGTAGTAAATCTATGTTCTATTCTAAAATAAATGAGAGATAATTTCTTTCCTTTTGGGACATTGGTAAATATGGTAATTAGTAATATGAAATGGGTATGTATATATGTGTGTATGTGTGTGTGCATGTATGTCTGTATTGTGTCTAACCACATTTGCTCATAAACTATTGAACTTGAAAACCTAGCCTGTTGATGTTATTCAGGTTGATCTACTATTCAATCTGGGGTTAAATAATGTTGGAGATGTACATTATAAGCATACCCTCATATTATGTTTTACATAACAAGAATGGCAAAAAAAATATCATATGTTTATGGCTAACTGTATATTTCACCTTTTGAAGCTCAAGTATGGTTGCAGGCACTGTCAGCACCCTCATAACTGCACCAATGGACATGATTAAAACCCGTCTCATGTTGCAACGAGAATCTAAAGAAGTTGGGAACTACAAAAATGGATTTCACTGTGCATATCAGGTTTTTGAATTTGTTTTCATTTTCATTTTACATTGATTTTTTATATTCATTCCTTTCTTAAATTTGTGGGTGATTGTTACTGTTGGCAATTTTGTAACTTTGAGAAAGGAATATTTATGAAATTTCCATGAATGAGATACCCATGGGATGCATGTAACGAACCCAAAAATGAAAAATCTTAATTTTCCCTCTTCCTGGTGTTGAGGATAGACAACATGATTCTGTGGTGGCTATGTAGCATGAAACAACAAATTCTAGTACTGTTAATTCTTGTGTCTCTGATACAGACTGGGTACTTATTTTTTGACCATTTGTTTCATTTTCTTAATTGATGCACTAATTTAGTACAGAGGGCTTTAGCTACTCCACATGCAAATCTGCACCTGTTTTTTTTTGTCTTATAGGTTGGATTTCACCTTTTTTATTTACACATTTTCCACTGTATTTGCTCTTACTGGCCACTATGAGGACACCAATATATGAAGAATAATACTGACCAGAATTATTTCTTTTATTAGAAAGGCAGCTTGGCCTTTCTTGTCTAATGTGTTTGAGATTTATGGTTTCAGGTTTTGCGCACTGAAGGTCCCAGGGGACTTTACAAGGGGTGAGTTTTGGTTTAAGCATCCACATTCATGCTCTCTAGTTTGATCCATGTATTATATATGTATATGTCTAATTCTTTGCAATATTCAAAGATTTATGGAAGCCATGAACTAATTGCAAAGCTCATCATGAAGTTTCAGATAATCTCTATTACTAGGCTTTAAGCAATAAAACTAGATCATGCAACTGCTTTTTTGGTTTGAGAAACTTTACAATCACTAGCTCAGAGAATTTTGAAGATTTTAAATTTGTGTGCTTGAACAAATCAGGTAGCTAACTTCTATATTTTATCAGGGGGCTTGCAATATTTGCAAGATTGGGTCCACAGACTATGATTACCTTCATACTTGTTGAGAAGTTACGCAAGCTTGCTGGATTAGATGCAATCTAGCCATGGGATTTGTCTTTTTGCAACTGCCATCATTTTCTTGCCGTAATGGCTTTATTGTAGCATGGGGGGACAAACACCATCATTGCCAGAAAGTCCCAGTTAAGAGGGAATTTATTGTAGTATTCATATCCAAAATTTTTGGGGTGACTGAGAAATGTCATGCCATTACAAAGGAACCGGAAAATTCATTTTGAGTTCCAGAGTTGCAGTGGTCTAGGATTGAATCACTGATTTTGTTGTAATAATAATATACTTAAACCTGTCCCCACTTTTTTTTTCCCGGGGTCTCAGGCTAGATTCAATTGGAACAGAATATCCTTGTACTTTGATGTTGTTTTACTATCATGGTTGTTGTATTAATAAATGATTGGTGACTTACTCATTCTGACTTGAATGAAATCCAGCAAAGTTAGCCAATCCTCATTATTTTTTCAATGATATTGCACCTATTGTTTTGTCTTTTTCCATTATTTAAGGTAAGATGTCCATCAAGAATCTGCTGGGGTTGACCTGGACCAGTTGGAATCCTGTTAAGAAACAGCTTGAAACTTGAAAGCCAGACTTCTTATTTACTGTACTTTTGTTTTGTTAAATATTTGTTAGGTACATCTAACTCCCATTTGACTTTAGAGGAGCTTTTCACATTAGGGTCTTATTTTTCTATGACGGTGCTACACTTTTTGTCAATTTCCCATCTCATTTTAATCTTTTGTTATTTACTTTGATATTGTCACTGCTACATTCTTGTCCTTTTATCAGGCTCTCTCTCTCATTCTCATTTTCCTTTCTTTTTTCCGTTTCCCATTTCATTTTTTCACAACAAAAGCGGGCCACTGGAGATGTGACCCAACCTCCAGTTCAATTATCAATATATATATATATATATATTTTTTTTTTTTTTTTTTGAGAAACTTTTTTTATCAATAAATCTAGTTGAAATGCTTGGGATATAGTTTTTTCACTACAAATTTAATAATTATTTAAGTAGTTATCTATGAGTAATAAATGGAACTAACATTTATGGATCCATTGTTTTTTCTCCCGGCACTCATAGTTGACTACTTCAACAATTATGAAATTTGTTGTTAAAAAAGTTATCCATAACATTATTGAAAATAATGAATTAATACAAAATTTTGTCATTTTTTTGGCGTGATATATTTTAATAGTAGTAATATTATTTTCACATGCGGCACTAATTAATTTTACATGTTTTATATAATAAAAAAAAAAGTAACTTTTTTTTTTAGAAAAAGAGTTTCAACCTATGGTGTCTGCTTTTGAATCTTTGATGAACAAAATTTCGTCACTTTTTTTACGTTGACGTGATATATTTTAATAGTAGTTGTGGTTGCACGATTTTCCCGGCCCAACTTCTGTTGATCAGGCCTTGGCCCAAAGCACAACCCACAATAAATACTTGTAGAGAATGGGTTAAAGAGCTTGGCCTCAATGAAACTAACAGGTCTAATGCATGTAGTGTACTGCTTGCTGAAAGGAAATAAGAACGCAAAGAAGGATTCCTCAAGTCTGATTTTATTTCTTTTGTTCCTCTTACAATTCTCCCGTCCCTTCTTTGAGGGACTTCACTACATTATATATTTTTCTTCTTTTCATCCCAGCCTTACACCTGTTAGTCATCCAAGCCTCCACTCGAGCACCTGTCCCATCAGACGCCCTCATCAGACCCTTTGTGAGTTGCAGAGGCCAAGGCGGTACTGTTCAGGGGTCTTTTCCTCATTAATGCGGCCAAGAGGGTGGTTGGGGCGCAATTAATGTGGTGGTAGCCTTCCGTGAGATATTTTGAATTTAATTCGTTTTATATGTTGGGGAAGGTGAGCTGAAATGGCTGAGCAGAGTTTCTCGTCTGGCTTCATGATGTCCGAGGACGAATTGCTTCTCGGACGGGTTTCCTTGGAGCTGCTGGGATTGGGTAATGCTGCATACGAGGCTCTTCCTCGGATAATACGCTCCTCGGACGGGCCTGAGTTTGGAATAGCCCATCATTTTTGGGCCGGCCCCCACAGTAGTAATTTCACATGCGGCACTAATTAATTTGACATGTTTTATAAAAGAAGTGATTTTTTTTTTTTTTTTTTTTTTTTGTGAGAGAGAGTTTTAACCTATGACGTTCACTTATGATGATAAGTTCTTTATCATTAGACCAAGACATCAATTGATTTTTAAATTGAATCCTAGATCTCTTATTCAAGATTAGAGACTTTACTAGTAGAACTAATTGGAACCCACAAGTAGAGGTGTTCACCAAACGGCATAAACTGCGAAAATAAAAAAATACACCAAAACCGCTCGCAAAATGGCATAACCACATCGCATTGCAAGTAATAGTGCACGACACTACATGGTGCAGTACAGTTTGCGGTTTTGTAATAAGAAAACAACACAAACTGCACCACACAATCTCTATATATTAATATATTTATTTATTTTTAATATTAAATATATTATTAATAGTTTAGTTTTCAACAAAGAAAAAAAAAAAAAAGAGTTTGATAATCCTAGCAAGTGTTGACTAGAAAAGCCAGCCTAAAATAAAGAAAAACTAGCTCAATAGTTTAAAACTTGGCCCAAAACAAAGGGAAAAATTAGTTTTGGACTGGGTAGAAAAAACCAAATTTTTTTAAAAATATACCGACTTCAAGCCGTTCAAAATGCATACATCGCACTACACGTGTGACCGCAAAAATGAGATGCGGTGAGGTTATGATTTTGGCTAAACTCTAAATTGCATTGTACTGCACATGTGACCGCAAAAATAAGATGCAGTGCAGTTATAGTTTTAGTTAAACCGCATCGCAAAGTGTGGTGCTAAAAATGGTCTAAAACCGCACCGCAAACACCCCTACCCACAAGTGACATATTTTAAAAGGAATGAGTAATATTACTTTTTTATGGGTCATTAACTAATACGACTTTTAATAAGATAAGGCTTGGGGTCAGTATCTTGTTACAGTGAATGTGTCATGATTTTAATGGGTCCAACATAACAGGGCACACGACATGCTGGAACCATGCCAAGTCCCTATTAATATGCAAGAATCACGTTTAGCATTATTAGTTAAGTTATTTCTAACCAATGGCTTGTAATCAAAGACGTATCCAAATCCACTTGGAATTTCATTTTCGTTTTTATAATTTTGGTGGGGGAAATGGAAAGTGCACTTGATCACAGCTTTGAAAATTGAAACAAAGACTTGAGGTCACCGTCAGCCCACTTTGAGCAATTGACCAAGGCGGAGGAGAGATATTAATTCCAACATGGCATGCAAATGGATTAGGGTCCCACGACTCTTTTGTTCGCTGCTTATTGGTGGCTGCCAATCAATTCATTCACGCTTTTTTACTATATTCAAAGTGGATATACATATAAATAATCACAAATAGAGCTGATCCAAAATGGATATATTGCATAAGACCTTTTCTTTGCTTTAAAGGGTAAAAAAAAAAAAAAAAAACCCAGAAACTTGGTTCTACGTATCATACTTCTTTATGTGTAAAAGTAAAACTAAATATATGCTTCTCTTTCATTGTGTATTTACTTTTTAGTATATATAGGTCCACATAGAACCACCTTTTATGTGAAAAAGTTCCTATTGAAATAATTTTACTAAGAAATAAACTAGAGCTCAATGGCAAAATTACTTGTTTAGCAACGAACGTATATCCATTTGCCAATGTTTTTCTAGGTATGCATAAATGAAAATCAAACGTATATCCATTTGCAACTTTGTTTAACTGAAATTTAAGGATTTTAAAGTCAATCTGCGCAATCCATTACTATGATATAAATATGAAAATTCATAGATTTTATTCTTTTTTTTTTTTGGCAGGTCTAACTCGAAAGTTGAAGGTTATGAGTCCAAGTGTCCAACTGTCATGAGGACCTACGGATTTTATTTAGTAAAAGTTCTTCAATTTCTTCTATAATTAAAGACACCTTAAATTTGCTCATTTTTACCACATCCTATCATAGATAAGACTATTGCACGCACCATATCATCATACTTGAGATCATTTGACTAATGAAATTCTAGTCGAAAAAACTATCATGCAAGATAATAAAAACTTGATCAAGCCACTTTTGAAAAGGAAAGTAATTACAAACTTTGATGAGTGCATGAAAAAATTTTAGATGAAAACTTTTAGGTTCAGTTTATCTGTTAAAGTAGCTACAATACGAGTGCCACTCTTATTGTCACTGCCCAAATAGCTATGGGCCAAACCAGATTCTGTAGAGGTGACTGTTGATGAGGTAATTAGGCACGCAATGTTTTGTTGTGATGGATGCAAATAAAAAACGATGTTACTTAAATCACAACAAATTATTTTTAACGTTACTCTATATGGTCCTCAATGTTATCATTGAGTTTTCAAAACAATACCATCTGAACATATATGTTTTCATACCGAATTTTACGACTTGTTGATTTCTATGCGACTGTGACTGGTTAACAAAAAGTGGTGGATTAGACTCGTAGTATATCATTGAGTTTTCAAAGCAATACCACAGACATGCCTATTTTCATACCGAATTTTATAGCTTGTTGATTTGTGTGTGACTGTGACTGGTTAATGAAAAGTGGTGGATTGGACTCACAGTATATCATTGAGTTTTCAAAACAATATGCTTATTTTCATATTGAATTTCACAACTTGCTAATTTGTGTGTAATTGTGACTAGTGTACATTACACTAGCCAAGGCAAACTTGAGTGTTGATGTGACTGGATTCGGACCTTACACATGGGCCAATTGTGAGGAAAGGGGGAGGAACGTTGGCTAAAGGAAGAGTACTTTCAGCTCATTCCAACGACGTGACCATCTTGGGGAAAAGTGAAATATACTTCTGGTATGGACACCCAATACCAGCGTAAAAGGGAGATAGCGACCCCTTATGGTTAGAAGTTATAGAACACCCCTCATTGGCTAAATTTACGCTGGACCACTGCTAAGGGCACGTGCATCACTCCTGACCTCCTTGATGTCCATTTCCTTATCTATGACCTATCCTCCACGGTGTAGCAGAATCGCCCTTAATCCCATTACCCTGACATTGGCAAGTCTTATTTCTCCTCTAGTCGTAGTATAGTACAATAGTTGTATTAGAGTTTAAATGAGGGAGTGAGGGCTTGGCACCTTTCCTTATGTACCTAACAATATTTCTCGTACTATAAGAGGAACATGTTGCTGAACAATTAGGGCAAGAGGCAAGAAAGATAGAGGGAAAAGGCAGAAGTTTGGGTAGGAAAGTGAGGTAAAAAGAGAGGCTTTCTATAGGAAGAACATCACCATATGTAAAAACCTAAACTTTCATATAATAGAAAGCTTTAAGGAGTGAATGATATTCTATCCTTCATTCAATCGTGGTTTTTCATCCCTATCCAAAGGTTTTCCACATATGTTACACGTCTTCTTTACTTTCTTTATTTTGCCTTTGCATTTCTTTAGAAGTTAAAGTATTAAAGTTCCCATTTTTATTGTTCATGAGCTTTGCACTTAAATGTAATGTTAGATCCATAGCTTATTTTCCTTTACAAGCTTGATAATCTAAGTTGCACGTACAACTGGTTAACGAAAAATTGTGGATTAGACTTGCACCGTCCTATAAATCAGTAAGGACACGTTTGGTAGACTGTAACAGTAATTACATAGGAATATGAATAGATATTGCAAGGAATACAAAATGTTGTAATGTAATGTTTATTACTATTTATTTGTTTGATGACAACACCATAATAGAACTCTGAAGACAATGGAATGAAAACATTTTAAATCAAATTTAAGATATATTTTAGGAAATATCTTACTCATATAATTATATTTCCTAAAAAATAATATTTTTTAAATTTAAAAGAGAGATTAGTTATTTTTTATAATTTTTTATTTTCATAATTGTTATGTGTATATGGAAAGTTTGTTTATTTATAAATATATTAATTATAGAATTTAATACTCCTACTAAGGAATAGCTATTAGATCCCTTTTAGAGATGAATAGTTATATCTCATTTTAAAGAATAGCTATTCCTTGTAATAAAAACATAACCAAACTATTGAATAGCTAAACTATAGGAATAACTATTACATTACAGTGTCTATTTCAATGTACCAAACATACCCTAGGTATCAGTAAGTTATGAAAGTGGGTGTTTCTTTTTTTTTCTCATGCAAATGTCGGTAACTTTGTGTGGGGGTTTTGTCTCTTTGGACGTGGAGACTTAAACAAGGGTGAAAAGTGCCAGTTGCTGCAAAGACTTGCACAGTAGCTTAGGCTATTGGCAATAACACCTTGGAGGAGGAGGAGCTAACTAGAAATCATAAAAGAAAAAAAGAAGAAGAGCTTGGCGGGACAGTCTGGCGTACTTATATATGTGCCTTAGTTTTCACTGTTATCTACCGTTGTACCCCTCTATATCCAATTTACGGTTTTGACCTTTTGTTCTAATCACAATAACATTCATGCACTCTCCACACACCAACAAGTAACGGTATCCGTACTCCTTTACTTGACAATGACCCGGATACTAAGCTGGTCAACTACGGCAGAAAATAATATATTGTCTTTTTTCTTTTTTGGATTTTGAATATCTTTCTTATTTTTATTTTTTATATGTTTTTTTTGGGGTCAAAATTCTGTAATATTAGTTCTCATTCTAAGTCTCAGTGCCTGATTTGGAAATTCATATTTGTTTTCAGTTTACCATAATGAGTAATCAAGTATTGGGAATATATTTCTCAAATATATATATATATATATATTGAGAATATATTCCTCCATTGGTTTCACAACTTTTCAGTCCCATGCCAAAGTATCTTTACTCAAATTCTTGCAAAAAAAGAGTTTCTTGTATCCTAAAAAAAAAAAATTCTTGTAAGTTCTGTGTACAACTTCTTGGCTCTGATATGTAGTTGTCCAAAATAGTCTCAAATTATATATACTTACACTCGACAGATCTACGATGAGTATATACGTTATAGAAATGCTAATAGGTATGTAAAAATATAACTCCATAAATTTAAGTAGAAAATATTTTTCACCGCTATTAATGTGATTGATTGTAATTAGTGTATAGTAAAAATAATGTTAGCAGTAAATTTAGTTTAGATAAAAGTGATGTTACTCAAATTACTACTTAATAGTTCGTAACAAAAGTATGTCTATAATATTGATTTTTTAAATCCACTTATGTATTTATCTTTTCATTTGAATTTGGACTCAGCATAAGTGTTTATGGACTGCTGATTCTGAATTTTTATTGACTATTTAAGCTAATTAATGAAATTCCCTTATTATATTAATAAAAAAGAATATACTTTTATGTTTGAGGGGAATAAAAAACTAAAGAAGACAAAAACATAAAAGAAAAAAAAGTGCAAACTTTTCCATTAAAAATTGAAAAGGAACCCTTCAATTTCCTAGTGGGAAATTTTGACTCACTGTTAGATATATTATACATTGAATGACAAAATATCGTTCAATAAGAATTTTCACTGATCTGCAACAATCAACATGTTATATGCATGCTTCTGTGAGTAACTTAACAAATAAGAACATGTCAAAGTCATACGTATATAAAAAAAAATCAATAATATATAATCCATAAGATTAGGACGTATACAAATTTTTTTTCCTATATTTAATACAAAGCTTAAGCAATAGAGATGGGTAGGTATTTTCCCATCAATAGTGGTTGAAGTCAGCATTAATTTCCCACTAGTAGTTGAAATGACGGTTCAAGAAGTATATAGAAGGAAATTGTTTTCATATCGGTCTTAAATAGTTACCTAAAACCCATTATCTACAAGCTAACTACGTAAATAACTTGTACCTCATTCCTAATGTAGACAGATACATAGCACATTGCCTCTATAGTGACCCTTTGACGCAAGAATATACTATGCACCATCATTTTCGAATAAAAATGAAGGAATAGAGAGAGAAAGAGATAGAGATAGTGAGAATCAATTGCAAACAAACAAAGTAAACGAGGAAAAAGGAATTGAGAAAGCCAAACAAACATAGGTGTGTCCTTTTTGGCGTGGTGTTAGCTAGGGTTGCATCATGACCAAAAAGAACAAAGCTTTTAGGGACCTGTCACTTTTTATTCTAGTTAAACTCAAGCTGAGAAAGGGAAATTTTTGTTTTACAATAATTGAAGGTGGGAGATCAATTTACCAATTAAAAGTAAACAAAGTTGTGCCGCAATCTTCTCTTCCAATGGAATTTATCGTCATAATTAGCATATATATACCAGTTTGAATAGATCACAGGAATTGTTAGTTGTGACCCAAGGTAGCATAACTATTGCTTTCATTGCTAGAAGGTAGTCTGTCACAAATTCTACTTATTTTTTTTCCAAAAAAGAAAAAGAAAAAAGAAGAAGAGAAATATAGAGCTAAAATGAGTTTGTACTTTTCCAATATGAAATTTTCATATATTTACTTAATTCACTTCAAATTTTATAATACCACAAAATCTTATGCTACTGATCAATAGAATATAGTTGGCAATTACATTATTTTTATAAATGGTAAAAGTAAAACATAGTCATTTTTTATATTTTATAAATATTTAAATCAGTGAATAAAACATTTTTTTAATTGAAACAAGAACAAACAATTAAGAAAGATTTTCTCCAAATCTATATTAGAAGTCAAACAAGAAAAAAAAGAGAAGAAGATAATGTTATATTAGATACACAACTCTTCAATACGATTTTGTCGTTAAATAAAGATCGTGTTTTATTGTCAAGCATCTTATAATTTTTATTTTTAAAAAGAGTCTTATAACTAAATTGATACATCTTGAAAATTTTAATAAAGAAATATAGAATTTTAATCTCCTATATTTAATTATCAAATAATAAAATTGTGAAATAAAAATTATAAAACATATACAAATGGTCAATATATAGCATGGAATTTTTAATTTTAATTTATAAGGGTAATAGTGAACAGTATAGCTTATATATATTAAATTTGGCCAAAAAATAAGTACTTTTGTCTCCGTCATTAACTGAACTCTAAGAAATGTACCTTAATTTAGTACCTAACGAAACCAAACTGTTTCCTTGTCTGCAAAACAAAAGTATAATAAAAGGGGCATTAACGTTAATTCAGTTACATACAGTCTGACAAAGCGCGAGGCTACTAGTACAGCTGTAAATGGCAGTCTTCGTAAATAAAACAGAAAACCAAACCCAAAGACAAAAAGTTCAATTATAATAAATCCAAACTAAGATCCATCCATCTTCTCCACTGTATAGATATAGAAATCGAAATTTTACAAATCAAAAACCTCATTTTTTCCAAACAAACAAATTTAAAAAAAAAAAAAAAAACCAAAAAAAAAACCGCTAGAGAGAGAAAGCAGGGCAAGAATTTAGAGAGAGAAATCAGAGAGAGAGAGAGAGAGAGAGAAACTGTGAGCGTTAATGGCGGAGGGGAAGAGAGAGAGAAGAGAGAGTAGCAGCGAAGAGAGCGTGAAGCTATTCGTGGGTCAAGTACCGAAGAACATGACGGAGGTTCAGCTTCTCACAATGTTCAGAGAGTTTGCTCTCGTCGACGAGGTCAACATCATCAAAGACAAAACCACGCGCGCCTCGCGTGGTTCGCTCTCTCTCTCTCTGTTTCTCAACTCACATTCTTGAATTTTCTTTGGGTTCAAATCGAAAGTTTCAGAGTGTGTCACACGGCTTTGTTTGAAGAACCCTAATTTTTTTTTTGGTTTCTGTAGGTTGTTGCTTTGTGATTTGTCCGACGAGGGAAGAGGCAGACAAGGCAGTCAATGCGTGTCACAACAAGAAAACTCTATCTGGGGTTAGTTCAATTTTTGATCTTTAAGAATTTTTTTTTTTTTAGAAATTCGAAGCCACTACTGCTAACAATGCGTGCTTATTATTGGTGTAAAATTTTGATCTTTGACTAAGTGGTAAAAATAATAAAGAAGAACTGGTTTCCCACTGGGTTTTGTACTGTAAAGCTGGTGCATTGGTAAATTTATGGGCTTTGTTGTAAATAAAAATGATGTTGACTATTAAGGGGTTTATGTGTCAGTGTAACTGTTTGTGAAAAAATGGGTATTTAGCGGTGGGCATTTATAGCAATTTTTATAGCTGGGGTTTAGCATTGAATTCTGAACAACACTGTGGATTTACTGTATATGTACTGTAGCTTGTTTGGGTTGAAGGTAGAATTGTGGAGTTTGAATCCAGCTAGTGGAGGGTTGTGAACTATCAATTATTTCAGATTAATGGGGGAAAAAGGTGTTTTTATAGTGTTTGTGTGGCTTTACATTTGACACTGTATGGACTCTTTGCACTTGAAAATCAATGCTGTGTCTTTATGACCAAAATTTCATCTCCCCCTTTTACTCTCCCTTTAAAGAATCTTTGTTCTTTTTATTTATTTTTTATGTCTTTTCTCTCTTTATCCTAAAAGAGTTTTTCTCTTTGTTTAAGAAACTGATTGAAAGCATTTTAGGTTTGATTGCTATTGCCATAATTTTAGGGATTCTTTGTTGGGTTTCATCAAATTAAAAAAGGCTGGGGGAAATTTTTACCACATTGACTGATTTGCTGTGTCAGCAATATAGAATTATGTGAAATTAGTTTGTTATGCTTGAACACAAAAAGAAAAGGATGTATCTTTGATAGCATTTTTGGTTACTATTATGTTGCATTTATTGCAATTAGCGAATGTAAATGCTGTTGGTCTTCTTTATATTTTCACTTTTTAATGTGTAACTTGGTGCATTGTGTACATTATGAGTTTCAGGTTTGTTCATGAGTATAACAGTAGAAGAAAAATAAATCAAAACTGTGAGCAAAGCCTTAGTCTTAAAATTTTGGGGTCAACTATGGATTCACAACAAATTAGTTAGGATCGACCACATGTATTGTTTTCATCAATTCTATTCTATCAAAGGTCGAATGCTCTATTACTTTCTTAATTGACATGTCCTTTTTTATTACTTATACTAATGTGAAAAATAGTGTATCTTAGGTGCATAACATTAGTTCCAACTAACCAATTGTTCATGATTGTCAGCACATAAGCATTGGTATGCAACGTATTTACCAATCCAAAAAAATAGAAAAAGCATTTGTATACAACACCATGACACATAATTGGCTGTTGGTACCTTAGTAAATAGATCCTGGCAGCTTGCTCCAACAATGTTAAAATTTTGAGTGTAGCACTACTAAAGTGCAGCGCTAGTTTAAAAGATAAATATTAGAAGGAAATTATGCAATATATTTGACTAGCATTACCATGCAGAAATAGTCACATGAGTGTAGTGTATGCATGGCCCATAAGCACCTAGATGGTAATTTACTTGCCCGACTGATCAATTTATCCGGTAAATTACAGGGAGTTCATGTAGCCCATGCCAGATTAATCATTTTACCTAACTAATGAACAATATATAAGATATTTTCTTTCTAACACTATGACACAACAACTTTAGGGTCTGTTAAATACTTAAAATAAAAAAAATAGTTATGTTTCATGGACAATGAGAATTGATCTAGCTTATATTAATTTCTTTCATTTCCTCGTGAATTTGGACTGCAAGCCCTTCCAAACAATGTCATCCATTTGATGCATAGATAATTTGTTAGATACTTTGCTGCTGACAGTGATGTTGGTAGTGTGATCATGTTGCTAATCACATAGCAAAAATGTTTGGTAAGGACTAGGGAATGTCTAGCTGGAATGCCTATTGTTATTAGCAAATGCTGACACATAATTGGTATGTGGGTAAAAAAAAAAGTCAATTTATGACAAGTTGTAGCAGATTATGAAGACAAATGGCATGGAATGAGAAATTGGCCAATTATTGTGGCTTGAGATGAGATTAGATTAGATCCATTAGCAAGAGCTAATTGAGAATGAAAACTTTAGTTTAGAGGAAATAGTTTTGAATTTTTCTTGGCTGTGAAATAATGAATAGAAAAAATTAGTAATAGGTTAAATGAATTATAAGGGAAATGCAACTTTGTTAACATTGTTCAGATAGAGTATTTATTTTCACATTTTAGGAAATCCCTCTTTTTGTGTGATTTATGCACCAAAAATCATGATTAGCAGGTTGATATATGGACCAATGTGATTAAAAATTTTGCTCATGCAATTTGGCATTTTTCTGACCTAGGTGTTAAAGTGACTGGCGGAGCCCTATGTAGGCCTTGCTGGACCTTCAAGTGATTGCCCAGGCAAGCTTCTCATTTGGGCTCTTGCCTTTGCCTGTATAGCAATTGTGATTTGTTATTGAGCCAAGTAGGAATATTTATGTACGTGAAGTTAATTAAAAATATTTCAAACGACAGACAGAAAATTAATAGAGTTCTTGGTATTTTAATCACCTGAATTCTTGCCCCAGACTTCACTGACTTTGTTCAGCTTATGTTATCTCTGTAGCATTAATGTGTGATATATTCATATTTTTCTCACTCTGATTGTAAGGCGTCCTGTTCTTTCTGTCCAATTCAGGCATCTAGCCCGTTGCAAGTGAAGTATGCTGATGGCGAGTTGGAAAGACTAGGTGTAATATTTATTATTTTAATTACATATTTTGTCATTAAGATGGTTCCTGTGATTGTTGCTGCGTCAGTCTCCTTACTTGATGCAACGTTTTTTTTCTCTTCTTCATTGAATTCTTTATCCTACATTGCATGTCGTGTAACCTGATAAATAATTTTGACCGTGCCTGCTGTCCAGAACACAAGCTCTTCGTCGGCATGCTTCCAAAGAATGTTTCTGAAGCTGAAGTTTCTGCTCTCTTCTCTACATACGGAACTATAAAGGACTTACAGATATTACGAGGCTCTCAGCAGACTAGTAAAGGTACTAGTTAAAAATCTTGCATTTTTTTCTGGCTTGATTGCTTGTCAACTGCTAAAATTATAGACTTCACCAGGCCTCAGCTTATTTATTGGTTGTTCTGTATTGCCTTTTCCTATTGCAGGCTGTGCATTTTTGAAGTATGAGACAAAAGAACAAGCCATTGCAGCCTTGGATGCCATCAATGGAAAGCATAAAATGGAGGTTGGTGCATATTATACATTTTAGTGGAAATTCATTTTAGTACCATCTCTTCTATCGTCTTTAATCTTTCCCAAGTAGTGGGGCTGATTGAGTTGAGTTAGTTTGTGTCTGTTATTTGCTTATGCATATAAATAGTTCAGCATTGGTTGATCTGGTAATCTGAATCTGATCATCTTTTGCTCTAATAGGGATCTAGTGTTCCTTTGGTTGTCAAGTGGGCAGATACTGAAAAGGAAAGGCAAGCTCGGAGGGCTCAGAAAGCTCAATCTCAGGCTTCTAATGTGCCAAATACTGATTCACAACATCCTTCATTATTTGGAGCTTTACCATTGGGTTATGTTCCCCCATATAATGGATTTGGTTATCAGGTTGGTTTCAGAGCTATCACACACACACATATCATAAATACATTTTAGCACTTCGTAACCATGCTCCATTATTGCACCATCTTGCCTCCTAGAAATCATGTCTTGATTGTATGGTTTTGTCATTGACAATGTTGATCTTGTATCTTAGTAAAGTTCAGATTGTAATGGTCATCTCCCTTTTTATGTAGGCTCCCGGATATGGACTTATGCAATATCGCTTGCCACCAATGCAGAATCAACCTGGATTTCATAGTATGATTCCTACGGTAAACCAAGGAAATGCATTGCGTGGAATTGCACCTGACCTTGGCCCCAGTATGAACCCTAGAAATTATGCAATCCCTCCTGCTAGTTATATGGGATCTACTTATCATCTTCAGCATCCCCTGGCATATCCTGGAGGAATGTTCAGCCATCGGCCTTTGAGTAGTTCACCTCGGTCAGTGCCACCTGCAGTTTTAAGCAGTAACTCTGCAACATCTTCCAGCACAGGAAAAGGTTCTGGGGGTCAGGTTGAAGGTTGTTATCTATATTTCATTCTGTTTTTGTCTTGTCTCTTGTTTTTTGTTTTATAGTGTTTTTATTTGGGGGGAAGTTCTTGGTGGTGTTATTCAGTTAAGTATTTTGTCTCCTCTGACTTAGGTCCACCTGGCGCTAATCTATTTATTTATCACATACCTCAAGAATATGGAGATCAAGAACTTTCAACTGCTTTTCAGGGATTTGGTAGGGTCTTGAGTGCTAAGGTTTTTGTTGACAAAGCAACTGGTGTTAGCAAATGTTTTGGTGAGCACATGGTCTAGTTAACCTTCCATCTGACATAAGTTATATCAAGATTTCTATTGTCTAGTTAACCTTCCATCTGACATAGTGTATATTGATATTTCCATCTCTAACCATTAACGCTATTTTCAGGATTTGTTAGCTATGACTCACCAGAGGATGCTCAATCCGCTATTAGCATGATGAATGGATTTCAATTAGGTGGCAAGAAATTAAAGGTTCAGCTAAAGAGAGATAACAAACAGACTAAACCTTATTGAGCTGAGGGCAAGTCAAGGAGGAAAAGCAGAATTCTTAATGATTTGTGGTCGCATGCAACCTGGTCATATTCACTGCAATATCATTATTTGGGGTGGACTAGCGATTAAGTGTGCTCCAATGGGTTGCTCCATCCAACTTGTAATTGCCTCATGGGATTGAAATCCCAGAAACTTGTAATTCATGGTGCATTTTTGTGCCAATACAATTTGTAATTTGTGTATCATGGAAGTACATTAGACATTCATAATTAATTTATTGATTTTTCCCCAGAAAACATCTTTTAGTCATTTTTTGTGTGGAAACAATCATGATGATCTCTCTCTCTCTGGTTCAAAGATTCTTTTTTCATTGTGTTTTCCTTTTCTTTTTGGGTCTCATTTCCTAATCTGCATAATTTATGCAGGGGTGTTGACTATCTATTTCGAAAAATATCATGTATCGATCTCCTGTGTATTTTGAAAATTGTGTGCCGTGCTTCAATTATTTAAGTCTCCATCTCTCTCTGCCTCTGTGAGTGTGTGAAATGCCTGTGAAGTTCATAGATATTGAGTAGTCAGCACAAGCAGTCTTCCTGGCCAAAAATTGTTCTAGAATCGATCCCTAGTGCTTGTCCATGTTGTATCTGTTGAAGACATTTTTTCCTTTTACATTCAGGTTGTTCCCCATATGCTACTATCAACCATAGCCATTTAGGTAGATTACCAAATAGATAGTAAGTTGCCCTGCTTCAATTTTACTCATCACAATGTCAGGTTGTTTCAACATGTTGGTTTTTTCAGTTACATGTTGGAAGCAACTTTCTCTTTCAGTCATTTATTTGAAAATGTTAGATATATGTTCCATGGATGGTTATCCAATATATGTGTGTATATATATATATATGTATATATGTTCCCTGGATGGTTTATTTGATGTAAAATTCAGGTATTTTTTCAATTGAAGTCTTAGCATGTATTGGTATGTAATTTTTTTTTTTGTTAATGAGTATTTACCTTCCTGAACGTCACTGCTGTTGAAGGGCAATTGTGGATTCTACATTCTCTGGTCTCTGTTGGTGCTTCCTTGCTACAACCAGTCCAATATTCTAAGCAATACCGAGGTAGTCTCTATATCAACGGGGGAAAGAATGAAGAGAAGCATTACCATGCTCCCATTTTTTCAATGCTGGTGAAGGTATTTTGCCCTTGGCCTTAACAGAAGTTCTTTAGTTTCCACTTTCTGTTCGTTTAATTTTGGCATCATTATCATGTAAATGAACTGGTCTTCAATTGTGAATTTCTAATCTCATCAGGCTGATTATTTGTCATTATGATGAATCTTGTATCTTTTCCACCCCCTATTATGCATGCCAAGTTTATATTGTCTTGATTTGTGTACTTACTCCTTCAGAGTATTATTGAGTGATGTTCCTTTTGCAAAACTATTCTTTCAATATCACTTATAGGGAGATTTGGTTTCCATGTTGGTGTTTTAGGCTGTTAATCTAGAGTTCAGTGTATACAGAATAATATACAGTGCTCAGATGTGGAACTATAGTTGTTGACTTTACATTTGCTTTCTTATATATTAAGCAATTAAAACAATTTCACCAGGAAATTTTAGGTCACAAAGCATGGAAGAACTGAATTGTCTTGGAATTGATTTCTCTAGTTTTTATGTTAGTTCTGGCAGCTCATGGCCAGATTCTCACTTCGGATAAATTTATGCTTCGTGGTCACCCTTTGGCAAATCATTGTTGTATGTGTTGTTGTAATGAGGAATCTGTGGATCACCTTTTTATTTTTTTTCCTGTTAGCTCATTCTATGTGGATGCATATGCTTTAGCTATTTGGGATTGATTGGGTCATGCCAGGTTCGGTCGTAGACTTACTATGTTGTTGGCACTATTGGCTTGGGAAATATAATTCCGATATTTGGAATTTGGTTCTAGGTTGTTTGATGTTGACTATTTGGTTTGAACGTAATCGGTGTTCTTTTGAGGATATTGAGAAATCACTTGTCCAGTTGTTAGATTTGTGTTAGTGGAGTCTCTTCGATTGGTCTCGGTGTTGGGGTCTTTTGGATTGTTCTACTATTATTGATTTTCTTTTGTCTCTTAGAATAGGTTTTTGATTCCTTTATTTCTTTGTTGTTCTTTGTTCACTATCGGTGAATGCTGTGTATCTTTTCTTCTTTTCTATTAATAATATTACTTTCTTACCTATCAAAAAAAAAGTTGTGTCTTCTTGTAGGCTTGCCTCCTTTGTAAAGAGTTCAGTTAGGCCTTCCACGGGTTGACTTGAAATAAGTTCATTTGGAAGTCTGCACTGTAACCAGTCACTGCACAATTCGTCTGCTTAAGATCATGTGGAAAAAATTTCAGAGCTATTAATACCAATGTTGAAATTAAAAGCAGTTGGGAGGATTCCATTGTATAGCCGAGAAAGAAGATGAAACCCTGGAAAACTAGTCTTTTAAATTGAATGATGGGTTCTATTTCTCAGAATTCAGGGTGATAATACAAAAGCATGATTGAGAAGTCTGGACAGAGTGGGCAGTGGGCACCAGCAGCTAAATGTAGTTTCAAGTTTTTCATTGTACTGGCTATATTTGTATATTTTTAACTTTATGGTATTGAAATGCCAAATATGATAGTCTTTTTGGGGTTTGTTTTGAATCAAAATATAATTCAGCTTTTCCTCTGCTTTAGTTGCATATTTTAATATAGTTAGTACCAAAAAAAAAAAAATTGTTTGTCCTCTTCAATATTTGTACAGGTGTTTTATCTTAGCCGTGCAACCAGACAACTAATGTCCATCTGTCCAGTACTTACGCTTATTTCAATTCTGGCATCATCATAAAGCTTTAGCAACAGTGTGGAGTGCCATCTTTTAGTCTTTTTCAGAGTTCAATAATGAGGGAGCAGAAATTGAATTTTTGGGGGATGATTTGACTATTATGTTGTTTCACTTGTCTAAGAATTAGTCTTGTTATCACTTCAACTGAACTTTGATGTGGTTTATCCAAAAGTCAAAAATTTTTTTTTTTGGTATTAAGTATTTTGGCATTGATTGAAATGGCAACGCACCGGCCTAATTGATGCTTAATTTCCGGGTGTGTTGGTGGGGGCATGGGAGATAATTTGAAGATTTGACAATGCTGAAAAATGAAAACTTTGTCCTATCCCCAACTCTAGAAACACATTCTCATATTTTTTGGTGATGGGTGTTTGATCATTCCATCTATTAATCTGGTTCATTATAAAAAAATCAATCTTTTTTTGTATCATGGTTTCAGATTCAGGCATTTGGTCATAACATGGTTGGAGAACAGTAGAATTGAATTTTTGTTGTTACATAATTTGACATACAACCTATTTTCTTCTCTCCCACTCGCTGGAGTTATTTCAACGTCTTTTGTAGAAATTTTCAAGTCTTCAACCCCTAGTTAGTCAGTTCCAACCTATTGGTTGTGTTTTCAAAGTTCTTCATTTATTAGATGTGGACAGCAGAACATGCAGCATGTGACTGTTGTCTGCAGGCACCTGATGTTAATGTTAAACTAACTGAAATAACTATTACCAAGTAGTTCTAGCTTTTCGGATAACTTGTCATTTATCAGTAAGGCAAACTTCCCAAAATAAAGGAACAAGGGCATCATTACTGTTTACAAGGCCCATAATGATACACACACCGTTTTAGAAACTATCTGAAGGTGGTCCAAGATCCTTTTTTTCAAGATAGCTTATCTGCTGATGAGTCTGGTGCTCTTGGTATCTTGTGTAGCCTGGAATTTACCCATTCTATGATGTCAATCCAAGCAACCTGTTTATAGAATTGCTTGTGAGATTGGTTTTTATGACTGTTTTTCAGTAATAGGGAAAAGATTGCATTTTGGGTTCAATTCATGGTTTGATACTCACTCTACCCTTGCCTGTAGTAATCCTAATGCATTTTCAGTTTCTGTATTACAGAAGGGTAGGATTTTCAGTCCCTCGCATTATGCTGAAAATGGCTTCAAACCGGTTAAAAGTTTGGTTCATGGTTGTAGAACACCGATCCCCCCCCCCCCCCCCCCTTCTCTTTATTATTATTATTTATCTTCATATTGTGAACTAGAAAAATAAAAAGATAATCTAGTCAATTTAAGGCAACTAGCCTCCTTAATATAAGATAGAAATTCTATTCTAATTTAATCTAAGTGTATATGTGTGTGAAGCTCCTTTTGGAGACTTGAACTCCAACTTTTGCTCCCTACATTCCACAAGCACTTATACTTGTGGAGTGACCATTGTGTTAAAGTATAATAGACTGTTTGGGTTAATTTTATGCTTAATTCTCATTAATGCATTCAACATACATAAATAGCCATTAATAAGATAACCTCATAAAGTATAAGTGTTTGTGGGATGTGGAGGGTAAGGTCGGGGTTTTAATTTTCAAGAGAAGAGTTTCACATATATATACACTTAAATTAGGTTAGAGTAGAATTTTTATTTTGTCTAAAAAAAAAAAAAAAAGAGATAGCCTCATCAAGAAATTCTAAAACATAGGAATCAATCCTATCCTAAAATATAGGATTTTTTTTTTTTTTTTGATATGAATAGGAAATAATTTGAATACAAATAAATAACAATACTAATCCATCTAGGAAGCCATATTCTATCACTAAACAAAATTTAAATAATTTATCTAGCACATGAGTCATAACATCATCCTTCTAGGCCTTTAAATTTGTTCCACTTGCATGTAATATGCTGAATTTTATAGCAGATTACATGATCTAGTAAAATCAAAACAACAATAAATCCGGTGACTAAAATTTTAGTGCATAATAAGAGTGGTTAAATGATGTGTCAACGTGAAAGTAATGTTCTAATCATAACTTGACATCCTAACCAATTGTGAAATTGGTTACAAAATTTTATATCTATAGCATTGCCATAAAAACAAAGGCTGGATTTGGCAGAAATGTGTGGAAGCAGGTCTTTTCATACTGTTTTAGTTGTGAAATGGGTAGGATATGATCTTGATGCCAGGTAGGACCTCCCTGTCTGATATAATTTTGATCAAGATATATCCATAAATGAAAAAAAAAAAAAAATTAAAATTATTTTCCTTTTCCTTTTTTATTGATTAGGTATGAAACACAGAGATGGGCGCCCAACTTTTCTCTAGAAACAATTATTCAGCAAAACTTATTTAATTTCTTAAAACTTAGATTAATTAAATTATTCAACCAAATCCATAATAATATCATAAAAACATGACAAGTTTTTTGTGATCTTTGGTGGGTATTTGTCTGCTAAACCAAACAGACGTGGTTGATTTGTAGTGATTTTGCTTTAATCAGATGTTTACATTATATGGGTCCTCATGATTCACGTGTGCTTCTTAGTTCTTAATACACGTTATGTTATTCTGAGTTTGTACATATAATAACGCAAAGCAAACTCGTACAAAAGTTGACATGCCATTGGAGGTGTGCTGCCACAAAAGTCAAGCAGATATGGATTTTTGGACAAATTGATAGTTTTTGCCAGATTTCAACTTCCAACTTTTTCCATTTTTTTGGTCGTATATATCGGTTTTTAATGGACCTGTGGACCTGTAATCCTATTGTGTGTAATAAGCACGTTTCGATCATGTAATGTATGACCATGTTTGTCCATTTTCCAAATTGTTCAACAGCCAATAATGTTGAATTGCAGATTATTCAGTCATGACTCGTGACCCATAACTTTTCATATACTTCAGTAATTTTGCCAATAATACATTGAAACTTCCTTTCTTTTTTATAAGCAAATGGATAATCATGGACTGAATAAATCATGAATGTTTACTTACCCCACCTAATGTCTTAAGTTGCTTTACCTTAACCAAAAAGGAAAGACCCACACAATACAAGTAAACAAATTACATAGATCCTAGTCCTACATAACTTGTGGTCAAAATCCACATATAATGTTACATTATATTCCTTATCATCTATAAACTTTTATTTATTTATTTATCCAGAATAGGTGAAACTTTCTCATAAAAAAAAGAAAAGAAAAAAAAGTGAAACTTCATTACCTGTTTGGTAGGAGGATTTTTGTTTTTGTTATCAAAATAGTATGAAAACAATTTTCAAAAATTGAAATTGAAACTACTTTTCAGATAATAATTTTTACACTATACATATTTGGCTCTCACTTATAAGAACAAATTTTAAAAAAATTTACAAAAGAATGTATAAATTACTTTTTTTTTAATTTTTTTTTTTTGGATAATGATTAAGGGAATAGAGCTCATGTGCTTTTTTTATTTATTTTTTATTTTTTATAAAATAACGATAAGTTTCAAATTTGAAGCATTGTATTTTTATTTATTTTTAATATGATAAAGATAAGTTTCTTAATTTAAGAGATAGAAGAAGTTTTTTTTGTGATAAAGATAAACTCTTTAATTTAAGAGAGAGAATAGTTTAGACAAATCCAAGGACGGAGGGAGACTTTGACCATGGGGGGCATGGCCCGCCCCTAAATTTTTTTTTGTAAAAAAAATATTAGTATATATATAGGTATAAATTTTAGTAATTTTGTTCTATAAAATTATACTTTGCCTCTCTTAATAATATCATTGATTTTTTTTTTTAAGAGTAATACTATAACCACAAACTTTTCTACAACATTTTTATAAACTACTAACGCAGTAAATTCTTATTGGTTTGCATCTAGAGTCATTTGTAACTCTAGCATTTTTCTCATTTTAAAGGGTATAAAAAGATTTATAAACCTAAAATCTAAAACAAAATATACAAGTCCAAAAAAGTTAGCTCAACAACAAAAATTACCAATAATAGCTTAAAAACAATTCAGCCCAATTAACCAATTTTACCCAAAACAACCAACTCAGCCCTTTAAAAAATTTTAAATAAAATAATTTTGTCCTTACCCAATAGGAAACGCACACATAAAAAATAAAAATAAATAAATTAAAAAAAAACCTTAGCAATTAAGCAATAAAGCTAGAAGTTAGAGCAACCACATGCAACTAGTAGCAAAGCTGCCCCCAACTTCAAGTTTTAACTCCGTCCTTGGACAAATCTATGAGGTTCATTGTTTTCAATTTATTTACAACTATAGTATTAAAAACATCCTTTTAACGGTCTTCGAAATTCTGTTTTAAACTGGGAAAATAACTATTTTTTGGTTTCCAAAAATCTACAACATTGTTGTAAAGACAGAGTATAGGTTAATTTGAGAATTTGGTGAATTTTTGTTGTGTCTCTAATATGAATAATAACACGAGTATCCCTATATTCACGTTTAAAAAAAAGCAACTTGATTTTGTGTTGCCTACTTAATATTTGCTAGAAGCTTACAAAAAAGACAAACAAGTGCCACTAAAAATTAGGAAATTAGAAACAGATAAGTTCAAATCCCATGGTTTTCCCTATATCCACGCTCTAAAGTTGCACTAGTTTGTTTCTCAAAAAAAAAAAAAAGTTGCACTAGTTTGTTCCCTCTACTCTTTTTTTGATGAACGTTCCCTCTACTCATTTTGTGTTCTCTAACTTCTAAAATAAAATAATAACAACAAACAAACAAATAAGTGTAGTACAAGTTATTATCAAATGGAATAGAAACGTCCAATAATATTTGGAAACCATGTGCCATACACGTGTAAGGATATGTGGAATCCCTTCTAGATGGATGAGTTGGTCCACCAATATAAATTGTTGCTCTCTTTTCTAGAAGATTGGGTTGAACCAGTTTTGGCATGCATTAGTTGTCTTTGTTCTAGAAGAACAGCCACACTTTAATACAGTTTACTTGCGTTATATTAACTAATATAAAATAATCATTTTTTTCCCATTGTTTTCGACAATAAAAGTTCAATTTGAGGAGGCTAACTTAGACAGCCAGCCCACCACTACTTAATAAAGTGTCAAACAAGAGAGCCCACCTTCTTACTTTAGATTTTCTTATTATCTTTCTAAGTGTCTATTTATAATTTCGTATATATAGAGGCAGACTTGGGAAATTATTTTAGAATTTTTTAAGTGTGACAACATTGAGAGAGAGAGAGAGAGAGACTCCATGTTTACAAAAGATTTGTTTTCATTGTGGAAAAAGAAGATGAACTTGGAGAATGTTGTGGACGTGTCTTCTTTCTTGCTCTTTGAAGCAACAGGAGATTCTGAAGGTGACTGTAATACCATAAAGGGTGGTGGTGATGATAAAATTGGCCAAGACATTGCTATGGCTGATGATGATGATGATGCGGAGTCATGTATCTTTGATTTATCTGATTTTCCTAGAGTGAGTGAGGTTGATGATTCTGATATTCAACCATGTGTTCATGATGATGATGATGGTGACGATGATGATGAGGAAGAGGATGAAGATGAAGATGAAGATGAAGATGAGGTCCTTAGTTATAGAAAATCTACTGGTAAACAAGATTGGAAGCTAATGGGCCATCAAAAATCAAGTGTTTCTGTTGATACAAGTAAGCATTCGATGAATGAGGCAGAGAGGAGCAGACTATTTTGGGAGACATGCTTGGCATCCTAAAAAAGTTCCCTTTTTTTGTTCTTAGCTCTTTTCTATGTTTGTTTCATAGAATTCTCTTTTGGATTTCTCTTCTTTTTGAGTGGCTTTCGAAAGAGAGAGGATGAGAGGGTAGTGGTTTTGTTCATTAGATTAGGTTCAAACAACTGTACATATTTGCTAATAGTAATAGACAAGATAACATTTAACTCTTCATACAAGGCATGTTTGCCATCAATATTCTTCTTTATGCATTACTGAAACCTTGCTATGGTGATTTTGTTACTAACCCAATTCCATAGATCTCAAGAGCTGTACATTGCAGCTACCTTCTTTGTAAATGAAATTTTTAATGGAGCTTGGTATTGCAGGGAGATATGCCTGGTTCTAGTTCAGCTAAGACCGTTCAAGGCTTTGCATTAGGAGATCAAACCACATTCTTTGGTGCCCTTTTCCTCTTTAACAACCAGGACAGTGTATGGGAAGAAGACGACTGGAAGGCAATAAATATGGTAGAAACTTCTTACAGTGTTCTCTTACATAGTGGAGGAGAAAGCAACCAAGAGGACATCACAGTGAAGAGATGATAATTGGGTTTTCCATATTCAACACAGTGGCCGCATCTAAGCTCAGATTACAAAGAATATTAGGTTGGCACTATCATTTTAAAAGATAATTTGAATGACATGCAATTAGCAAGTAAGTGGTTCATGATTAGATTAGGTTCCACCATCTCAATATTTAACATGTTTATGAGGGGTTATAGGTAAAAACTTGTAAAAGAAGAGAGATCATTGGTAAAAATTAATTAATTGAAGAGCATCTAAACTTACTGATCCCTTTTTCCAATAGTTGATAGAAATATGAGGGAGATAGTTTGGCAAAGCAAGATCTTCTACAGGAAATGGAGCAGTCTTATTTTATTTTTTATTGCATTTCATTGAAAACACAAACCATCACAATTTTATTCCTCATAGCATCCCTAAAAGGTAGTTACTTAGGATACTCTTCTCCATTTATTTCCCTTTTTTGGTAAGTTACCACCCTGCGATTCCAAAATTACTAAAACTCTGTTTGTTTTGATAAAAAACATTTTCTATAAATGACGTGTTTCTCGTGTCTGGTTGCAATTCCAAAAATAAGAGTACATTTTTAGATGATAAAATATTTCCTATATTTTTGCATCATTTGATTTGAGTACCTTAAATATATAATAAATAAAAAAGAAATCCCAAATTTGGAATTTAAATGTAACTGTATCTGAGAAAAACAGTTGAGTAAAAATCTTCAATTGGGAAAGAGTCAATCAATAACGATCAACAGTTGGTTTGTGGTGGCAAAAGAGAGAGAAGTTATGATTTTAAATTTTTTATTGTGGTGTGAAGTTTATTAAATTTGTTTTCTGTTGATGACCAAAAACATTTTCCGTTGACATGTGTTTTTCATTTTTCCTACTAAGGACTCCAACATGAGCATAATACAAGGACTGAAGACTCAGGTCCCTTGAATTCTAACCATACAAGACATGTCAATCAGGTTTACATAACAAGCTGAATTTCAGACCAAATTAAATCAAGCTCCCTAAGAATTCAATACAAACTTTCAAAATGTTAAAAAAGAAGACAGACTGGACTTCGGACAACAATTCCTTCCAGTCTGAAAATGTCAAAGTTAGAAATTGTTCACTACTGAAAGATAAAGAACAAGCACAAGTTCAGCCCTAAGCTGAATCGTGATCTTTCACAATCCACAAGCAAACACTCCCTACTTCACTTTAACACAAGCCTCACACCCATTGCCGTATTAATTTACACAAGCAAACATGATTGTAGAGAGCTAACAAAGTATATTACCACTGGTCAAATAAAACCAGTCAAGGAGTTTAAGTAGACGCAAACAATGGCATGGGTGAAATGAAATCCATACTATCCATCATCTCCATGTCATCTGTGCTTGCACATCCTATTGACGTGCTCTCTGTATCAGTCTTTGAGTCCACAGCTGTAAGACTACTCCCCAAGTCTTCTACATCACTTGATCTCAAACCAGGATTTCCATTCT
Source organism: Quercus robur (assembly GCF_932294415.1). NCBI lineage: Eukaryota > Viridiplantae > Streptophyta > Magnoliopsida > Fagales > Fagaceae > Quercus > Quercus robur. The sequence goes on along the minus strand of NC_065545.1, from coordinate 18,506,737 downwards.
TTATTTCCTCGGATGACACACCATCATTACCAGACTCCACACATTCTATCCGCAAATCATTTGCTGGTTGTTCTGACAAACTATTTTGAGTGTCATTACTCTCATCCAATTGTCTTAAGAAGCATTCTTCTATCTCACCTAAAGACCTCACCTCAACTTCATCTTCATCTTCACTGCAGTGTTCATAAGGAACATTATCATCATCATCATCATCATAATCTGATGCTGGTCCTCTTGATTCACAGCTGATATCCATCTCTTGTTGACTGTCAAAATCCTCATCAGTTTGCTGATTAGATGAACGAGATGACATAGGTGAATATGCTCCGGTTGCAGACTCTTCACGTTCTCTTAGTGTTCTCATAATCAGGGTCTTGAGCAAGTTCATTACTTGAACAGCATGCATTAGAGCCGTCAATGGATCAGACATCTAATCAAAGAAAAATAAAATGTAAATTTACTTAACAAAATTGATAAACAATGCCAACTTTAAATAAATTATTGGTTACCACTTTGAACATATCTTTCTTGTGTTTAAAAGCCAAAAAAGAGAAAAAGAAGTCCATTATTTCAATTTTACTGCTTCTGTAAGCAAGAGGAGGCAATTCCAAAATGCTAACTAGATGATGGTTTTTTACCTGAGTCATATTTGGAGCAAAAACCATGGCAATGTTTCTGGCATTCATTTTGTTAGATTCCTCTTCTTCAACAACGTCAGCCATAAGATCAACTGCCCAATTAAGCAATGCAGCATCAGTTGGCTTTAGCTGACTCACAAGCTCAACAGATTCTTCTTCAGTGTTGCATTGGAGAACTTGTTCAGGAGAAAGCCCATCAAGGACTCCTGAAGGAAGTTCTCGGAACCAGGCTTTTATAAGCCCTGCCAAGCAATGGACATCTATATTGTCAGGGACGATACCCCTGTTCAGCTGGTCCCTTACATGCTCCTCTTTGCTATTCTCTGGGTTTATCCTGAAAATTCCTTCTGCCTACAAAAAAATGAAAATCACTTAAGGAAACTTATTACAAACAAGCAACTACATGCAAGTAAACTAATAACAATATTCAAACAACTAGTACCTTTAGGCCTTCTTGAGAGTATAAGCGCTCCTGCATTAGCAAGAGTATGGTTGGTACGCTATTTCCTTTTGAATCATAAGAGCATTGCATTGACTCCGCAGATACGCCAAACACACTTGCACTACAAAATTTCAGAAAAAAAAGTTAGGACAATCCACAAAAAATGGATTTAAATCATTAGAAGATAACATACTAAGAAACATGGACACTTCAAAACTTCAAGTCTGTGTCCAACACGCCAGGGACACTTCTGCATGCGTGTATTGAAAATTTATAAATAAACATGAAATAGGCCTATAAATAAATAAAATTACTATATATATATGATATATATTAATCAATTAATTGTGGTATCTCCACCTTATCAAGTCCTAATTTTTTAAGAATTGTTGTGTCATCGTGTCCAAGCTTCATAGATAACAAGTAGGGTAAGATAGGGGGGAAATTTTGAATCAATTTAAGTTACTTGCAAATTGTTGAGGCGAAAATTGAAAAGCAAAAGATACAAAAGTGAACATGACAAAAATGGAACAGTAGAGAAAATAAACATTCTTGATAGGAACTAAATGTAAAGGAATTTAGGATTAAATCCAATTTGCATAGATTTTGTGGCTAGAGAAATCTAATAAGCAAAACCCAATCTCATCTGTACCATTAAGAGTTTACAAAGGCCTGGGACACTAACAAGAACCCAACTCATCAGTTCAAAGGAGTTCCCCAAATATAGTTGGGACTCCCTTCCAGTGACTTCCCAAATATCCATAAATTTTCCTGCGCATAAAAATACAAGAATTTCTTTGAATACAGAAATTTACTATTATTAGTAGAAATGTTTGGCTTAGTATTAGTAGAAATGTTTGGCTTAGTATTAGTAGAATTTTTTTTTCTTCAGAAAATATTTTCTAAGAAATAAAACTGATAAACAACATAAAGCTCAGCATTGTCATTTCTCTATTACTCCACTTACTCTACGAAAAAATGAGGTTTATGTCTTTTGATCACCACATTTTCCCCAACCTTCAAAGCCCTAAATAAACCATCCATAGACTCACAATATATTAAGCTAAAAGAGAGAGAAATTTCAGCTCAAACGTATTTGAAATCTGAGTTCCGGTCTGCTCAAATGCAGCTAAAATCTCAGGTCCTATGCAAATCGCCCTCTCTCCAAGAACCATAATTGTAGTTAAAAAATAAACAAAATAAAATCAACTTGCTTGCTATTACTACTCTGTCAGATCTAATTAGCTGCCAAAGAAAAAGAAAAAAGTCTACAATTTCAAGCATTCCAAGCGAAACCCGGATAAAATCTAACAAAACCAAACCCACACAGAAACCAAAGGCAAAAACTTTATCATTACCTAGCACTTGGAACTCGACCTGGGATCTCAACCTCAAACTCCACAGGCAGACCCAGAAAGCCATTGAACCTATCGAATGTCACATGTGTAATATGTTGCACGTTGGTGGGCCATCCGATCTCCATGTGATGAACAGTTGACATCACATCTTCTCCACTATCAACTCGACAAGCCACCATTGATTTCCTCAGAGCAGTCATTAGAAACGCCACCAGTGAAAGCTGGTTTTGCTCTTCCTCTGAGCTCTTCACTCCCTTTGTTCCTTTACCACCACCACTACCACCACCACCACACCCAGCTCCCTTTGTAACCATCACAAGCCCTGTCATCTCTCTCTATGAGAACCGTGTGAGTGTGTGTGTGTCTTTTTTTTTTTTTTTTGGTTATCTGAAACTGTCTTATGTTTGTGTTTATCACTTTATTGTTCTAGGAGTGAAGCAAGTGAAAGAGGGTTGTGTTTTAAATTTTGAGGCTGAGAGTTTGTTTTGTTTTAAATGATTTTTGTTGGGTTGCATTGAATTCAAGTTTGGTTTTTTGTTTATTTTATTTTTTGTTTTTGGGGTTTGGGATTTATGAAATTGAAATGGAACAGAGACTATTTTGAAGTTCAAACGGCCACTCGTTTCAAATATCTTTCTTTCAGGGGCTTACTTTATCTACAGTATTGGAAATGTTTGACCTTGTGTTTGATAATTATTACATGGCCAGCCACTCACAGTTCTACAGTAATGTCAAGGTAAATGGTAATTATATTTTCACAATATTTTTTAACAAGTGTCAAGGACATGGTAAGTTGTGATTGGAAAAATTTTACTTTCATCGTATTATTATCACTTTTATTAGTTGCAATTAGCACTAATCACAACATACCATCTAAGTTATACTTGAAACTCGGTTACCCATTTATTAGTTGCAATTAGCACTAATCACAACATATCATCTAAGTCATACTTGAAACTTGGTTGCCCATAGTTTGCGCGTTATGCAAAAATATTTTTGATGATGTAATTTGGTTGGAGGATTATTCGCCACTAGCTTTGGAAGCCTTGTATCATGACTCCCTATCTATTCAGTAAATAAAATATTGTTTTATTTTCCCAAAAATAAAAATACAACATACTATTTAAAGTTTTTAACAGTGGAAAAAAAAAAGCCATGTTAATAAACCACATTAAAAAAGTTTTTACACAATTTTTATAGGAAATATAAAAAATTGTCAAAAAAATTAATTACTTTATTATTTTTTCATAAAATGTTTTTAAAAATAGTTCCTAAACCAATGCCGCATCCATAACATTTCCATAAAAGAATATAAAGACTTTTGTGATTCTAAATTTATGTTTTTAAAAATAGTTCCTAAACCAATGCCGCATCCATAAATATTTCCCAGAAAAAAATATAAAGAGTTTTGTGATTCTAGACTTATGGCATGGTGTGTAGGATTAGGATCATTATGAACTAATCTTGAACTTAGCTTAACTGACCAGCTAATTGGGGTTTATTCTAGACTTGTAGTGATGAAAAAAATTTACTCCTAATCTTTATCTATAAAATATAGGAGTTCACTTACTATCCAAGCCATTTGAGTATGTCTGTATGTGTATATCCAACTGATTAATTAATTAGGTATTTTAGTTATAAATTGGTTTTGTTTTTTTTTAATAATTGGATAGTCAATTGGTATTTTAGGTATATCCAACTGATTAATTAATTAGGTATTTTAGGCTCTCTCAACCCTTTTTTTTCCTTCTGGAATTTGTTCTCTAACTGTTTTAAGCAATACCATTAAACCCAACCAAAAGGGCATTAGTTATAATATGTTTGGAGCGGGTCTGACTCGAATAATGATAAAAAGAAAAACAAAAGGACGAAAACAACTACAACAACATTGAATTTAAAAAAAAAAAAAATACAGGGTCATTTAAAAAAAAAAAAAAACTTTACCTTTATTCTAGGAAGACCGGAAGATATAAATTTATAAATAAATGCTGCTATGTTGCATTGAACATTAATGAACTCTTGATTTTATTTAATCTTCTTCTTTTTTAAAAAAAAATTGGGAGAGAATATTTTGCTCAATAAATTACTACTAGCTTGATTAACTTAATTGATATTGTTGGTCTATTTCTAACACTTGTCAACTAACTGGGTCTTTTTTTTGGTTAATAATTCTTGTTCAACTTAAGGTCTTCAAGCTATTTCTAATAAATCTTTAAATTCAGGACTGCATTTTTTTGGTTCTCATAAAGAAAGGAGTTTAATCCAATCAAATCTATTTTAATAAAGTAATTATAACATTTAGTTTTTTATAAAAAAAACTGCTCAAAAAAAAAAGTTAAAAAGAAAGTAATTATAACATCTGGTAAAAGAAATTATTATGATATGACGTTCAGCGTCGGATGCATGGACAATAGATAATGCCATTTTCCAAGAGAATCCAGATTCCATTCCACAACATACTTCTTTCATTGGAAAATAAAAAGCAATTCGAATTTGTGGAAGACCGTTGGAAAACTTTGGTTTTCCCTTCTTTATTTTTTTTTCCACAAGAAAAAGTAGTGAACTATGATTGTGATTGGCCCAGTCAAATGAAGACAACTTTGATATTTCCAATGATCTTGGGTCCTTTTTATGATTCGCGTGATTAAAGGTAGATAGATTATGTTTTTGTTTTGTAAAAAATTTTAAAACCATTCCTTAAAATATTTGTCAATTTTTATCTAGAACAATGGGTCGTATGCTACTAGTGGTTTTGATTTGAGAGCTAGGTGTTGGTCTTTTCTATAAAAATCTTTGAGAATTTTTTCATGCTTTATTCAACCAATGGCATTGACATACTTGGACTCTATATCATTCTATAGTACAATCCCATCAGTATCATTGGGTAATTAAAAAAATTTTAAATAAAAAAGAGGGAAAAAAATCTAGGCTGTGACATAAAGGCTTGGACTTTGGGCCAACCCAAATCTTACATGATAAAAAATGTGACCCTAATTTGTAATTTTCCTAAAAAGTTTTGTTGATATTCACCACATGATTCTGTCCCAATTGATGCCAAATCACAAAATGTAAAAGCATATTTGTCAATTTTTGTAACTATCGCTTTTCTCACATTCATTCCAATAAATAAATAGGATATTTAATACTTTTAATTTTTTCTGGCCAAAAAAAAAAAAAAAAAAAATTATGGGTCCGACTAATTTGGTTGCTGACAGATGAAGAATTATGGCTATATTAATAGTTCAACAATGTAGTAGACAGTGCTGCTCCACTCCACTCCTTCACATGTTTCACATGTACATACATATCTCTCTCCCTAGCTTAAACAATGACTCGTTATGCCCAAAATCTACCAAAAGTTCATTCGTGACATATACACACTAACACATCAGTTCTAATCTATCCAAACAAAAAGATTTTGGACAATCTAATCAATTTGCTTTTGGACAACTTTTAATATCAATTACTACAAACTTATTATATTTTTATGTAGATGGGAAAGCTTAAAGTCCAGGACTCTTCTTTTGGCTTTTTGCAATCCCCCACCCCCTAAAAAAAGTGATAAAAACTTGGGGAATGATCATTTTGTTTTAGGAGCATGATGATACCCATATGAAGCAAATGATATCTTCATTCGCAAACACAAAGTTGGAACTATGAATAACAATGGAGCGGGATAAGGTTAGATTAGGAATGAGTTCTTTATTTGGGATGGGAAAAAGCCATGCAAGGCAATAAAGAACAATTTGGGATAAGACATGTTGATGATATTTTGTTATCTCAAACGAGATGATTTCAAAATTAACAAGTTAGAGAAGAAAGAGAAAATGGAGAATCACTTGACTTAAGAGTACTAAGCAAACCAAGTGTTTTTTTTTTTTGCTGGGCCAAGTGTTTTAGACAATAATAATAGCATAAGTACAACAAAATACATTGTATATAGGATTTGAATAAACATTATTAAATTAGGTATAATTTAAATATAAATGAAATAAAAATATATTCAAGATTAATAAAATTTGTTTCTTTATATATAAGATAAATAATATGAGAAAGATGCTGCATGTGTAAGATGATCCGTTCAATAGCTAAGACAGAGAATTTTAACTTACCCAATATTAGAGAAGCTCTATAAAACACACACACACACACACAAATTTCACAATTGCTGATAAGTAAAAAAAAAAGCAATGTCATTTGCGTAAATAGAATTTGTCAACTCCATTATTTTGAAAAATGTGAAAAAAAAACATCTTTTGTGTGTACAGAATTGTTGCCTTGTTGGAAAGGTTGGAAGAGGCTCATGTGGAGCCATTGAATCTTTGTGGAGCCTCAGAAGGCAAAAGAAAACAGTGGGGCCACCAAGACAAATGGCGTACCGTTTGGGTCTCAACTATGGCCCACCCCCTTATGCATGTGATTCCATTACGTGCATCTCTCTGTCTCCCTCCAAAACCTACTATTCGAATTTCAAAATCTCACCTGACCAACGTCCAAACACTCAAAGCAATAGAAATTCAAAATCTAGAGACCAATTTGATCGTTACCTCTGTCTGCCTTTCCCGTCTCCTTTGTGTACTTCCCCTCTTACACAGTCACTGACTCGTCTTTTTGCTTACTTTCGTTAAGGTTTATGGTACGTTCCCTAATATTATGGGATGTTCAATCAATCATCAATACTATTTTTGGTTTTTTTTTTTTTTTTTTTTTTTTTTTTTTTTTTTTTTTTTTAAGAACTGGTTCCATTTTTATTCTTTATGTTCAAAGGGTGCGTTTGGATATAGTTTATGTTGCTAAAAATTGAAAATTAAAAACAAAATATTTTTTTTTTTTATTATTGTTCATACCAAAAAATTAATACTGTTCATTTGCTTATTTGTACTGTTCATGAACATGAACAATACACTAAGCATTAGTCCCAAAAAAAAAAAAAAAGAACTAAAATGTAAAACACGTGGACATGAACGTGATCCAAACGATAACAAAGTTTGCATGAACTAAAGCTAAAACTGAATTTTTAATTGATTTAGCGGCTAGCTATTATACATAGCTTTATATTGAGTATTTAATTATTTATTAACAAATTACGTTAATTCTTACTTCTACTTTTCTCTACTCTTTTTCTTTATATTTCTCTCAATTTCCTAACAACAAACTTAACACAACTAATTATCGACTTAAATCTACTTTTAAGGCACATCTTATATATGCATTGCTTTCCAAATTTTAGAAAAGAAAACTATGCTTTTTTAAAGCAACTTAATAAACAAAGGATCATTTTTTAAGTTGCTTATTTATATACGTTGCTTATAATTACTCTTTATGTATTATTATAGATAAGCATGATGATGAGCAGTTGGGGTTAAAGGAAAAATGAGTTTTCCTTTGGCAGTAAAAGGAGTGGGATTATACATGCATATTATTGCCACAGATCTTGGGGTAAGATTTAAGATTAAGTATTAAAACTCACAATTTGTTAAGTTTAATGCCAAAAAATATAGAGTACTACTAACTAGAGTATTTGACCATTATTCTTTTTTGAAAAATGCTAGTGAAGACCACAATAATTTATATAATTTTTGCCACAACTCTCCATATGTTGAGTTATGAATGGATCAATCACTTTTTCTTCCACTGTTCACAACTCACAACGCGGCGAGTTATGACAAATATTGCGTAAACTATTGTAGTCCAAACATTATTATTATTATTATTTTTCAAGTAAGAAAGAAATTACTAGATTCAAATCTAAGTTCTCTCCATAGTCCATAGAAAAGGATTGAACATACACTGCTTTACTAGGTTAAGAAGCCCTTAGTTTGGCCAAAAGTTAGTTGACTCTCCTAAATTTCCTTCTCTTCACAAGAATGAAGTAGGGCATAGCCTCAGGTAAGATGCTAATTGTTAAGCCATCTTTGATCTTACCAAACCCATCACTGTGATTTGGAATTTGGAACTTGGACCAAGTACTATATATGTTTCTAATTGTTAAAAGTTTGCCAGGTCCAATATTCTTGTACAATTAGCAACACTTCCCTCTGGCTCTCCTTGAGGGGCCATCTCTGCTAATACATAAATGGATTAAGTATCAAGGGGCCTTGGGAATGAGCTGGTTTTATGTAGTCTTAATTAATTATAAGTATACAATTAAAGACCCAATTAGCTGAGCTCTTCGACCATGAGCTTGCCATTTGCCATTATGTTTTTCATACAAGAAGAAGAGAAGAAGAAGAAGCAAAAAAGCAAGTAAAGAAACAAAGAGACAGAAAACCTGTGCTAATAGAACCGAAAAAGGAAAGCCCTGCCGGCCCATTGTGTTAATGATTATTATGTTTGATAAGATAACAGTACAGTAACACTCATCCAGCTCCGAATGTGTTAATCGATCTTTAAAAAAAAAAAATTAGAATCTATAAAAAGGTTCCAAAAATGAAAAATCCGGTTGGAATTAATTCAATGGTCAATTCCTAAATCTATTTACTGAAAAGTTCGCTTTTGTATTGCACTTTGATGATTTTATAGTGCAAAACAGTAACACTTGAGGCTTGCATTACATTTACATATGGCAAATTCACGTTGTGTTTTGTACAAAATTACAAATACAAGTTATTTTGCTCCACGAGGTCTGCATCGAATTTAAATTTTATAATCTTCTTTTAATGGTTTACTTTATACTCTACTAGATTGTAGCTAAAAAAATGAAGGAAAAAAAAATCATACACAACACACTGCAATTGATAAAGTATAATGTGAAACAAAAAAAAAAAAAAAGACAAATTTATTTACGTTTGATCTGCATTACTCCTAAACTAGAAAGAAGTTAAAATTCTTAAACTATTGTGGTGTAATGGCCGACTGATCTTATCCATTACTCTTTTTTTGGTACTATTAGTTATTAATTGTGCATTTTTAATTATCTTTTTATTGAATTAGAAAAAATACAAATAAAAATAAATAAGTAAACTAAAAAAAACTGATCTAAATGCACTATTCTGATCATTTCAATAACCTCATAGTGTAGTGAATACATTTAATAACCATCTAGAATACTAGTCCAGTGTGTATAGATTACACGGTCCAAATCTATTCCTCATAATTCTTGATCCAGTCAAGTTTTTGCTAAACTTCTTGATCCAGTCAAGTTAAAGTTCTTTTGTTTATTAGTTTCATAAGTAGCATTAATGATTGAATTGCGTTATATAGTAAACATGTGACATGAAGTAGTTGGATTGGGTAGCATTTGGACTAATTAATAATATCCAAACGGGCCTTTTTTTTTTTTTTGTTTTTTTTTTGAACCTGTAAGCTAGCATCAGGAATATCTAGCATAAGTTGCAAAAATAAATAAATAACATTCTATAATGTTTTTATTTTATTTTTACTGTGGATATAAATAATAGCAAAATGCTTAAATTAAATTAAATTGGAGGCGAGATCGGAAATAAAAGCGTAGAATTTTTATTTTTTATTTTTCCAAATTGACTTCTGAATTTTTCCTTTTGGCTCTACTAACATTACTTAAAAAATTCCATGAGCACCACATTATTAAAATGCCCAACTACAGCAACTTCATAAAGGGTGTCTGGAATTTTTCAAATAATTCAAAAAACAAAATTGTGAGTTTGTGGTTGTTGTTTTAGCAGTTTCAGTCAAAAAGAGTAAAACAAACAAAAAATGTATAATACTAAACTTAAACAGCTCCAAGAGATAGGTCGGCAACTCAAATATTAGAATTGCTCAGAATCATAGTGAATCATGGAAAATAAGTCTTTAATTTGGTTGAAAATTTGGAATCACTCTTCGTACATAAAACCAATAAAGTCGTTAATTCAATTTTCTCCCTTCCTCTTTTTCTCTATAGAAAATGTTAAAAGTAGTATGAATTTTATTACAAGAGACTTGTAAATAATATAATAATTAAATTTTGTGGTGTGGCATTGACAATTTAATAAAATAAATTTATTAATTATTTCTTTTATTTTGTATTTTTATTTTGAGAATCGTATTATTTTTGCATTTAAAACATTGATACTTTAATATCTAAAGTTTACATCACAAAATTTTATAATATTTTTAACTTCACTCTTAGTTTATTGTAACCACTTTCTCAAAAAAAGAAAAAAAAAGAGTTTATTGTAACCAATAAATGATAAACTTACTCGATCTTAAACAGATTTTTGTTTTTTATTTTTTATTTTTTAAAGTCTTAAGATCTTGAACTACGATTTTCATATTCCCTTGACCAAATCTACCCAAACCAGAATTCCTCAATGATAATAACACAAAATGTTAGAAGAAGAAAAATTTCATAGCGATTTTGTGGGCTTCATTCAACCGACAGTTTTCCATTTGACTTAGAATTTGTCAACCAACAGATACGTATGTGTACTCATACGTACTTATAAAAAAAAAAAAAAAAACCTTCAGTAGGTAGTACATAATTTTCATTTTTGGTCATTGGTACTTGAAACACAATTTGATAAGTCATTGATCTTGTTCATTGGAACAAGTTTTTTTTATGTCTAATTGGAACAAGATGATTTTTTTTTGAATGGAACAAGCTTTCTTCTTAGTCTTTTTTAATAAGAATGCAGTAACTTTCTTCTTAGTCTTAATTAAGGCTACATGCTTCCCAATTTAATCATTTTCCAACATTTCTCTTCCATAAAAGTCACAAATGGACCACGTGTAATTAAATTAAGGATATGATGCAATTCCATAACTTCTGCCAAAAAAAAAAAAAAAAAAAAGAAAAGAAAAGAAAAGAGAATAGAATAGAACAAATTAAAACCTATACTCCTACCAGATTTTAGAAAGCCAGATTGTAGATTGTAGGCGACTATATAACATGGTATTGGCCCCCTGTTACGCGGTATTGAGATAGTTTTGTCTCCTTTGACTCCAGTTTCATATCTCACAAACTAGAATTTACGCCCCTTAAATTGGCCCAAGGCCTGCAATCGTTATTATTATTATTATTTTTTTTTAATTGAGTGTATATATATATATATATATATATATATATATAAAGTAGATAATGTACTCATATGATATTATTCTTAACTTAAAATGAAACTAAATAATAAAAATGTGCTCTTATTTCCATAGAATTGGAACAAACGATACAAATAATGTCAAGAGCATTATAATTCAATTGACAACTCTTTATACAGAAATGTCTAGCTAATTTATATCTTTCCAACCCATTAATTTATTTTTGTATATCTATATGTATATAACTATACATGCATTTTTTTTTTTTTGTGTGGTAGAAATGGGAAAGTCTTATTTAATTATAATAGAGTTTATACAGTCACAACTATATCCAGCCTCAAGGGACATATTTTGCTTCTCCCTAGGCCTACCATATCTCTTACAAAAGAGTGTTATACAAAATTGGGACAAGTGTCATAGATGTTCAAAAGTTGCCGCCGTTGGTTTCCCTGTTTCGCTAAAACACATGGTATACCTGGACCACTCATGCCTACTCCATAAGACTCCTGAGATCACAGATTAAATATATACATTTTTTTAATTAATGCTTTTAATTGCTCTTTATCCTTTTATTTTTATTTTTATATAAGGACAAGGATATTGCGGTGTAAATGTGACAATTTATAAGGAAACTTCTCGTTTGAGCAAAAGAATAACTTTTTTTTTTTTTTGATAATAGGATATATACTTCCTATTTTAAAAACAAGTCACAATCTTTCCTACAGCTCGCTTTTCCCTGTCAAAAATTAAAAAGAAAGAAAATACAAGTCACAAAGATAATTGTAACATTTCCTATTAGAATAATAACTTAAATTAATATATATGTAAAAGTATTGAACGATCATGTGGGGGAGAGAGATCTACTTTCTTGAACTATAAGTATAAACAGACTTGGCCATGTTGGATTTTGTTGACTTTCGAACATTTAATTTTTTTTGTCCTTGACTGACCTAAGCTACAAGCGGTGCACATGTACATGGGTAAAGTATTTGTGCGATAATAATGATGACAAGATTAAGGTTTATCTGGCCTGAATGAAATTTGTATTCCTGTTGAATTCAGAATACCATGCATTAAAATAATTAAATAAATAGCCACAGGACATGATAATATTTCATATACATGCAATCTTGGGACTTCCAAGAAATGATTAAACTCAAAAGAAGATAGAGATGAAAATTGATTTAGTTTTCCCATGTATGTAATGTTATCCGAAAAAGAGTTAATCTATTAAGTAACATATTGACACACTTGTGATTCTGACATAATTTATTAATTTAGTCTTAATTCCAACTGTCAAGTCTATGAATTTGAACCATTCGTTAGCATAAAAGGTCGCATTCTTTGTTTCTCAACTTGATATATTTTAGTATCAGTACTAACTGCCAATGTTGTCAGACCAAATTTAGGCCCAAAAAACCATGGTTGACCAAGAAAAAACTAGGATTATCATAACAATATTGGAAATTGCCTAGTGATCACTACTCACAATACAGATAAAATACTCATATTATTTATTTCATAAACACCATATGTTAAGAAGGTGCAATGCAAATGAATGATTTTAGCACCATTTGAATGTCTCTGGTCTGCATTTTCATATATTAGGTAGGATAATCATCCGATTGATCATGTCAAAAATCAAATGGTTTGTAATTACTTAATTTGTCATTTTACAACAATATTTTAATGTAAAGTCGGTAACGATGGATCTGAATATTTAGAACTATATATTAAACAACTCTCTCTCTCTCTCTCCATAAAAAAAATTTTGCTTTACTGGATCTTACTGTAAAGATGCCATCAGATGTGTATATAAGGAAGGAGTTTGTTGTTATAAACCAGGGCATCCTGGCTTAGAGTTGCTATATTAAGGAGAGTTTGAGCATTAGAGTTACTTCAAAGATATTTGGAAATGAAGACTAACATTCTCCTTTTGGTCTGTTTAGTAGTTACTGCCATTTTTGGGGTTTGTCAGGGAAGCAGTCTCAAGAAGAGTTTCTATGAGAAAACCTGTCCACGTGCGGAGAAGATTATCAAGAGTTTCACATGGAAGCATGTCTCCAGCAACCCCAACTTGCCGGCAAAGCTTCTCAGAATGCATTTCCATGACTGTTTTGTTAGGGTAATTATCCATTCAAACATGCATGGCAGTGAAGTTGTATAAATTTCTTCATGCTAGTTTATATGTATATATGTGTGTGTCTATATATATATATATATATATATATATAAACTCTCGCATGCATTCATGCATACTTAGAAACATAAAAACCTAAACACTATAACATGCATGTATGTATGTTGGCATTTAGCACTCATGCGTTTAGTAAAACTTCATATATTTTTAGCTTACAAGTTACAAGAGTTTTGTTAGTACTTGGAGTTGGAGCTACTAGCTGCTACAATTGAACTACCTTGCTAGCTAGCTACATCTTAAAAAACTGTGACGTTTTAACATAATATTTTGATATGAAAATAAAACAGTCCGCATATACAGCTATGAAAATTTAATTTAAGCTTACAGAATTCAATGGAATTTTTGCAGGGTTGCGATGGATCAGTACTATTGAACTCCACAGCAAATAGCACTGCAGAGAAGGCAGCAATACCGAACCTATCTTTGTCAGGCTTTGATGTTATTGATGATATTAAATCAGCAGTTGAGAAGGAATGTGCAGGAATTGTATCTTGTGCAGATATCTTGGCTTTGGCTGCTAGGGACTCCGTTTCATTCCAAGTAAATAAGTCAATTAATATCAAAATCAATATTCTGAATAAGAAATCATAGTATATATGACAATCAATAATGTTAAGTTCTTGGCTCATATAGCTTCACTTATTTATAATGTTTTGCAGTTCCGAAAACCAATGTGGGAAGTGCTCACAGGTAGAAGAGATGGCCTTGTTTCACTCGCCACAGAGGCCTTAGCCAACATTCCATCGCCTTTCTTTAACTTCACTCAACTCCAGCAAAATTTTGCCAACAAAAATCTTACAGTGCATGACCTCGTTGTATTGTCAGGTACATCTACATAAATATATCTCAATAAAGAGAAATGTACTTAAAAAAAAAAATTTCTTTAAAAAAAAAAAATGTTAAAGGGCTTGACTTGCCAAATTAAGCATTAATTAATTTATCCCAAATTATTAATGGAGTTGGTTATAGTGTCCCTCTTTGTTAGAGTAATGGGATTTTATATTTTTTACAATTGCTTTTTATTTATTTATTTATTTATTTATTTATTTATTTTATGTATTAGTCACAATAATGTCGTGTCATAACCATTGTAAAAAATTGTATCCATATACTTATTATTTTTTTGTCACTCTAAAGCATTCATGTCTTCGTTTTCTAAGAGCAAAGTAGAAACAAGATTGTTTTTGTAACACTAAAGCATTCACGTCTTCATGTTCTAAAGTAACAGTAGTAACGCGTACAAACAAATCTAAATACGTAGGTGGGCACACAATTGGAATAGGTCACTGCAGATTCTTCAGCAACAGGCTCTACAACTTTACTGGAAAAGGTGATCAAGACCCTTCTTTGAACTCATCCTATGCCCAGTTCTTAAAGACAAAATGCAAAAGCCTCAAAGACACAACAACAACTGTAGACATGGACCCTGGTAGCTTTCAAAAGTTTGACAGCCACTACTATAATATCCTTCTGCAGAAGAAGGGTCTCTTCCAATCTGATGCGACTCTTCTAACAAACAAGCAAGCCAAATATACTATCCAAGAATTGGTTAGGCAAAACGAATTCTTCGAAGAATTTGCGAAATCAATGAAGAGAATGGGAGCAGTTCAGGTCCTTACTGGCACTGCTGGCCAGATTAGGAAGAAATGTTGGAAAGTCAATACTTAAAGGTGCTCCAGGTCAACGTAAATCTGCATGCTTTGTTTCATTGGATCGATTTTAATAGGTTTTAGTTGTTGGCAACGTATCATTGCTTTTGTAACATCTTTTTCTTTTTTTGGGTTGAATCTGCATTATGTATCTTTATTGAAAAAAATAAGTAAGTATTGTCATTGATGTGATTTACAGATTGAATGAACTTTCCAAATTTCTCAGTATAAAATTTTATTACATACCCTCCCTTTTTAACTCAGTCTATGGCAGTAATGTGTGTACCATGAATAATATATATATATATATATGTATGCAAAACTTAGAAAAAATCCAATTAGATTCTACAATTAAAGTCCAACTTTGCGCCATATGTCTTAAATTGTTTATTATTATAGAGCGAATTTTATTTCTTAATTTTGAAGTTAAATGTGAGATCACATCATAAATATCTATTCTAGTGAGTTATTGCGTATAAAAACCAAAGAGTCTAGAATTATTGAACATAAAAAAAAATAAAAAAAATAAAAATAGACAATTTATATTTTCTACCTAATAATATTCTTACAAGACTTTTTGAAGAGTTAAAAAAATATATATAAAAATGACCATCAATAATATTTATATTATATATAAAAATAATACTATACATTTTAATGTATATCTTTTAAGTATATTCATGCAAATACATAGGGTTACGAACTAGTTTGTAACAAAGAGTGTGCTACTATTATTAGTTTATTACTCATTACTTGGCCAATTGACTCCTCTAAACCATGTTTAATGTGTGTATGGTGAATGTCTAAATAAAGAGCGTGTGACTATACCAACTGATACCTCTAAATCATGTGTAAAGTTAGAAAGAAATATGGCACAAAATTAAGAACATGAACTATTGTAACCAAAACCAAAATTCCAAAAATATGCTAAGCTCACAACTTTTACCATAACTTGCTCATGTGGCAAGTCGTGGGTAGTGGAGCAAAAGTTGTCAGTCCACAACTTAACCACTCACGACTTGCCACTTAAACAAATTGTGATAAAAATTGTATTAAAAATTGTAGTCTTAACATTACTCAAACCTCAAACTAGCCAAATATGTCTTAGTGAAAAGTATGATATCTGGGACGTTGGGTTAACAATGATGTCATTTTGATAAGATTTCTTCATAATTTATTTACAATAAAATCATCTTTATCTCTCTTGTCTCATAGATTTTATATGATTTTCAAAATTAAGAATTGTTACATAGGTTTTATTTGATTTTCAAAATTTAGAATGGAGATGATATATACAAGAAAAGATTGTTAGAAAAATTCTAAAACTAATTTTATTGACAAATTCACATGAGGTACTGAAAACGATATTGTTCCAATAAATGAATGTTCCAGAACAACATCAGCTCAGTAAATAAATAAATAATTGCCCAGCAATATCAAGACTAATAAAAACTTTGCATCTCCTAAAATAGTCTAATGCCTTCACTTTTAATAAGTCACATGTATGCCTCATTATACCGGGACTATAAAAGTTTTTATAGTACTTGGTTTGCACCTGCATGTCCATGAGTTACTTGATTCGAGTCACTTTTAAAAAATGTGAAGACAGAATGTAGATAGCCCTAACGCAACCATGAATGCCCCATGCCATGAATTTTGTAAGTTTAATTGGGCCGGGTCAATGATCACATGTGCAAGACTACCATTTTATTGTTCAAAAAAAAAATTATATTACCATTCTAGTAATCTCGTAGCTTTACATCCTCTTTCTTATTCCGAAAAAAAAAAAAAATCAAATTTCCTTGCATATTCCCATATTTCTGGGGCTAATCAATCACTCCCTCTTATGCCACTTTATTTCTAGCGACATTAAATTCTTGTTTAGCCTGGGCGTGGGGTATTTCCATATTGACCGTATTTCTACCCAAAATCTATATCCATATATAATAAGTCTACCTCTTCAATGTTAAAACTTCAAAAAGTAGCAATTGCTTTTTAGAGACAAAAAAGGAGAAACTACAGAAAGAGTTGGTGTTGTGCGAATGGAGGTAAACTACTTCTTCTTTTTCTTCTCCTTCATCACTATATATATATATATATGATAAAGACAAAAGCTAGGGAAAGAATGCTAATTGATTCGTAATGCTATGAATAATGATCTCTCATACCTTTGCTTGAGGTCTAGTGTGGTTTATATAGGGTTTTGCCTTTCTAGCCGTTGGAGACTTTCTATGGTAGCTTAGATGCCTTCATTGTAACGCTTCTGGTAAGTTAATTGGGTGAAGATCCTCCCAATGGTCATCTCTTTCGCAACGCTTCATTGTTAGAAATAGGTCCTTAATTTCACCACATCATCAAATTTTAACAACTGGAGCTATTAAAATGTCCCAAAAAAAAAATGACACCATATATAAGTCATTAAAAAAAAAAAAAAAAACAAAAACAAAATCGACATTTTAAAAGTAACATAACGATCGGGATGGTACAGTGACCTGTAAAGTGATACAGCATAGCACGTGGTGAGAAACCGAAGACTTCACCCACAAACAATTAATGGTACAAACTGTTCATAGCTGTCAAAGGGCAAGGTAGGCCCAAACAGGTTAGGTCCAACCCAAGTTTGCTCTAAGCCCGTTCCAAAACTAAGTCCATCCCACTCCTTTTGCACACAAGCCCTAATTTCCAAACTTATCTCTTACACTCACAACACTCAAACCCAAGTTAATTTCAAACCCTCTTAGGCCCAACATGAAGAAAATACCTGGAAAATCATGTTGTTAACTTTTTATTTAATATTAAAAGAAAAAAACCTTTTAAAAAAAAAGATCGGGCTTGGTTGAGTTTGGATATCCACAGGTGAAAATTCCAGTAATTAAAAACAAATGCTTAATGATTATTAAGATCTAAGTATCCATGAGTAAAGTTTTGGGTCAAGTATACCTAACCCAAACTCAATTCATTATCCCTAAATCCAATCCATGTATGGCATAATGGTATAAAAATGGCAAATGGACGGGTTGGTTGGGTTCGAGTTGGGTCAATCAAGTTTCGTGTCGGGTCGGGTCTATCCGTATTTTTCAAATGAACTTAAAAAAAAATTATAAAAACAAATCAATGCAACCTTTTAAAGAGAATGAATAAAATCAATCAAGGAAATTAATTGAACCTAATGTTACTTGTTAATATCATTCTAATTCTAACAGTTTTGAGTATGACTACAATTCTTTATAGTCATGAATTCATGATGACAAATTCTTCAATGTTAATAAATCATTGCCAAAATTCTTGTAATTACTAATTTACAACTTCAAAGAGAGATAGATCTTAAGGAGCACCCAAAAGCATATATTTTAAATTTACATCACTAATAATATCATTCCCACAAAAGTAACCAAAAAATAAAAACTAAATGTCATGGACCATGTCAAGTTATCATCCTCCATAAGTACACATATTCTTGTTGAATTCAAAATAATTATAAAGTTAAATTTTTTAGAAAGATTATTTAGGAGGAGCTGGAGCAATGGAGGCATGGAATACTGAGTGAGAGGATAGACAACTCTTAGGTTTGCTAGATTGGACTCTTTTTCTTTTTTCTTTTTTTTCTTTTTTTCATTTTATATTTTTTTATTTTTAATTTAGTAACTTCAACTTAAGTTTTGTCACTTTATGTAAATAGACAAGTAGTGTTGGTAACTTAGTAGTGTTATTGTTAGTATATAGTCAAATCAAATGTCTTGAACTTTAACTATTAGTCATTTCTTAATGTTTTTCTATTTGCTTTGTTTACTAGTTTTCCTTTCATTTTAACATCTTCCTTTTTTTTTTGATAAAATAAATGGGTTATCATATGACACATGTCACTATTTACTCTTATTGGCTATTGGCTAGGGAATAGGCTACCAACTTGCCATGCTTTGTGCTCTATGCACCTACCACCCAAGGGCATAGTCTAAATATTTTTTGGCAAGAAAAAAAAAAAAAAAAAAACAGGTCAGGTCACGGGTTAGCCTGGTTGGGTGTCACAGGGTCAATTTTTCTTTTAAATTTTCTGCTTGTGATGGCACTAAACCCCTAACTTAGTCTCAGCCAACACACCACACACACACACATTGCTAGAACACTCAGAACATAATTATCAAGGGAATTCACACACACATCGCACACACAGTATTTACAGGGCACCAACCCTAACCTTTATTACTCAATATCAAGTACAAAAGAAGCCCAGAGAATACACACGAAATTCTCTAAGCCAAAATTACACACTTTACTGTTGACAGCCCCAACAGCCTAGGATAAATGCACAAAAATAACTGTCGCAGCAGTTACTACCAAGTAACTGCCCCCTTATCTAGGACTTGCTACCACAGGTGGTTTGACTTAGGACACCTTCAACTAATGCTATCTTGGCCTGCTCTCCACCTTTCCAGCCCTTACTCAGCAGGTCTCACTACAAAAAAAATGCCTATTAGCGACCAAGAAATTTGACGGACCCAAAAAGCCGTCTCAAAAAACCTTATTTGTGATGGCAAAATAAAGCCCTCGCAAATACTTGGTAAAATGTGAAATATTTGTGACCAACAAAAAAAGCTGTCGCAATTATGCGTTATAGCCGTCACAAATACTAATATTTTGGAGGGAAATTTTTCCTCCATATTATTTGCGAGAGACAATTAAAAATATCTCGCAAAAAGTGTATTATTTGTGACGATTAAAAAAATGCCGTCACTAATACTAAATTATTTACGAGGGTTAAAATCGACCTTCACAAATAATCATTAAAATGTAAAAAAATTTGGAGGGAAATGTTCCCACCAAATTATTTCCGAGGGACAATAAAAATTTCTTGCAAAAAGTTTATTTTTTGTGTGAGTTAAAAATATACCCTCACTAATACTAAATTATTTGCGAGGGCCACAATTGGCCTTCGCAAATAGTCATGAAATTATTAGTTATTCTAAAATTCAAAGAAAAATAAAAAGAAATACATAAACATATAACACTTTGTATTCTTTAGATAAACCTTTTGTTTACAGCCTAAAAAAAATGCCTTTTATATACATCCTATACATGAAAGGTCTATCCTTATTTTCTAATAAATTTTATCCATAAAAAAATTATGGATCTATTTGGATACAACTTATTTTTGCTGAAACTGAAAACTAAAAATACTGTAGAAAAATAATTTTTAAATGTGTGAATAGTGCTGTGAGACCCGTGAACAGTGTGTGAACAGTACGTGAACAGTGAATTTTGTCTCTTGTACAATAAATTCATGTGATGTTACTGTTCACGCGCTTAAAAAAAAAAAAAAAAAACGTGAACGTGGATCCACGTTTCCTATACCAATTTCAACTTCAAAATGGTAGTCTGAAATTCAAAAATAGCAGCCTTTTGTACTATCTCTTCTCAAAAGTGAATAAAATTTTCTTCCCATCAAGGAAAGCGAGCTTGTCCAATTGAAATATAAGCCGATCACAATATAAACATTATCAAATAAGTCAAGTCTCTTTATTTATTTATTTGAGCTAAAAAGGATAGAAATGCTTTATTAGAAACAAAGAAGAATTACATTAAATAGTCCTTTTAACACAGAAGCATGAAGAAATTTTTAGCAATTACAAACAAACAACCTGTGTTTCCTTCCCATTTTGTGGAAAATGCTTATTAGATAGATGTCCAACATCAGATTTGTCCTACAAATATATTTTGATTTATGTTGTGCTCTGGACAGGAATGAACACAAAATAATAAATTAGTTCCTTCCATGTCTTATCTTTAATATTCATAATTGTCCCAATCACACTGTCAAACATTGTTATTGATTCCGTTCCGTTCCGGCTGGAACGGCCGAAATTTTTCGTACTGGTATGCAAACTGATATCGAAATACCCCACATTCCACCTCGGGTCAAATTTTAGGCCGTTTCGGTCCATTCCGATCATTCCGGCCGAGATGCAAATTTCGGCCGATACCGGATTTGGCCTATTATTAACTTTTTTTTTTTTTTTTAAGTTTTATTTGGGAGTTCTTTTGATGATGAATTTGATCCTTCTCTCATGGATGATGATGATGAGGAGGAGTAAATCTTGTATTATTTGATATTTAGTTATTGTCTTGTAATCTTCTTATTGTGTGATGTTAAATTGATGTTATATTTCAAGTTATTGATGTTTAAGACTTAAGAGTTAAGACTAAATGATTTGTATTATTTGATATTCAGTTATTTAGTTATTAGAATTGACAATTTTATGTTCTACAAGAATATATATAAATTATTTTTTAAGAACTCCGAAACACCCTGAAACGGTACGCCGAAATCGGCCGGTACCAAAATATTCCATTCCACTGGACAAACCGAAATAGGGTCCGAAACGGTATTAATAACAATGCTATCAAATATATTTTTTTCAACATGCATCACATTCAAATTGTGACGTAACAGAAGTGTGCTCCAATATGGCGATTTAAAGAAAATCAATGTCTATGCTTCAGCCATCTTGTAAGAAGCAACACCAAACCTTTTACATTTTTTATTTTTTTTTTTTTTAAGTACAAGTGTGAAGATTGGAACATAGTACAAGTTTGAAGTTGGCCTTAATGAGGAAAAAACTATGATCCCAAATTAAGATGGATTCTTAAAGGGGTACTTGACTGTAAATTCATCATTCTATAATGAACCTTATATCCCTCGTACTAGTATGGCTTGCATGCCATGTATAAAGTAAAACTTAAATAAAAACACAAATAATTGATCTGAGATTGTCACATTCCTCAAAGAATACTTTACAGTAAGACGTTGGAGCCAGGTCATGACAAATAATACATTCTCTCAGTGATAAACAATCATTTTGATATCTCAAATTAATAATGGTGTCAGCGACAGCAACAAGCACATATAAAGGGAGCAATAGAAGAAAGTCATTTGGTAAAATACTCAAAAAAGGGTAGGAGTTACAAATTCAGATTGTGGGGTGGGGTAAGAAAAGAAGAAAGCAGATCAGTAGAGCACCTTCTAGGCTATTATTGCTTGGCTCATTGCTATCCCTCCCAAATTGCAAACACAGAATATAACCACACAGGTTAAGAACTATATTGCAAACCAAAACTACTCCCCAACTGCAACAAAAGGTAATACCCTGATGACAAAGAAAAGCAAGGGCAAAATCAATACTAATTACAACTCTCTCTATCAATGTTGATGAGCAACTATGGAATAAAAAATTAACATTTCTAGTACTGAGAAAACTTCCAACATAAAGTGATTAAATTCATGAGTTCACCCACCGCCCCATAGTTATGTAGAGTGGAAGTGCCATCTTATCCAAATGCTATTAAAATTGTATTTTTAGGATAAAAGATATAGCCGTTTAAGGAAACAAACAAATTTTATAGTAATTGATAATGTTAATAATGTTATTTTTATTTTGTATCATACATCACACTACATTGATGGAGCATGCAATTGCAAATAGTTTTGACTACAAACTTTGAACGGATCAAGTCATTGAAATAATCTCAGACTATAATACAATCAGATTGTGTGTGTGTGTGTAAGTCACATGGTAATACGTTGGTATCTAACATGCAATTTTAAGGAGAGCTCATAAAAAGTACCTAATTAAGGAACCATCTTTTAGCAAAGAGACAGAGAAATTCAATTTAAATGAAAAGTTAGAAGCACATACACCAAGACCGCTTTTCTTTGGACAGCTCTTGCAGTCAACACAATTCACCCATAGAATGTCACTTCTTGTGTCAACTTGCACATAATAGTCTTTTGGAGGGGCTCCAAGCCCAAGTTTGGCAAAGTACAGCCTACAATAATCAAGTAAACCATATAAGCATCCAAAAGACAAAATGATGAATATGTCTTTTTTTTCCTGCTAGGTGATATTATATGTCTGCATTGTGCTAGTAAAATAGTGTGACAGAACACACAGAAATTATATTTTAAAATTTTAAAAAAGAGTCTAGTATTTTAATATTAGAAACTAAAGATTTTCAGTTAGTTAGGCCTTAAGCAACAACACAGATCAACCTGCCAAATTGTCTATTTCTCTCTGCACCACCAATACAGCAGCAAACAAAAGATTTCTTTTATAATCATTTTTTCAAATTATTTAGGTAGGAGATAAAGGAAAAAATAAACTGAGTTATAGATGGTACTAAAAAGAAAAAGAATGTATTGACTATTACATTCAAACAATAAAAGAACCAGTGCATAGACAAAGGACCAGATGCTACCAACTTTCGTTAGTAAAAAAAAAACCTAGCTTTACTCTTAACTAACAATAAAAATTTACAATTGATGCTTTAAGAAAACACCAATTCCAGTTGAAAACCAATAATTCTAGAGAACAAAAGTTAACCAGAAAACAAATAACTAAGAAGAGAGAGAGATAGAGATTGGATCTCAAAACCAATAGCCTTATCTATCATTATAACATCTTAACTAAAAAGGAAAAAGTAGATAATTACCCCACCAAGACGCCAATTACAACAGGAATTGGCATTAAAGAAAAGAAGAAACAAAGCCCAAATTTGTATATATGCAATTGAATTGTTCACACATTAACCGACCTGTGGGGTTCCAATTCCTGCTTCTGCTATTGCTCTGCTGCCACTGCCCAGCCTCTCTCCACTCACAACCACAGCTGCTCCATAAAAGAAAGAGGCATCTCATAAGGGCATCAAATAATTAAAATATGTCATTTAGAAAAAGGTTATCCAACAACATTAGGAGATAAAACTACCCAAACAAGAAAATTTTAAGTTTTTAAACTTCTTATAGAAACAGGAGATACTCTCTTACATCACTCACGGCATACAATTGATTTTATGAACAAAAGCCTTGTTTTGAATGGTCCGATGTGAACCACAACAAACATCTACAACACTGCCCCCATGCTGTTTTTATTCATCAATAAAATCATTTTAGCTAATAAATTATTGCTAAGGTATAAAAACAAAAGCTATGGAGAAATAAATTAGTAGACATGGGGGGACAGTAAAAATTAATAACCAAAATCCATAAGTATGGTTTCTATAACTTTAATGAAACATACACAAAGAAGAAGTTGAGGAGGTTGCAGCTAATATAATTAGAAACAAAAAATAAACAGAAAACTTGCATTCAAAGTATTGTAAGACAATGGGAACAAATTATGAAAATATCAGATTAATATGACTATAAGCCCAAACATTCAAAGAATACTGATTATTCAAGATGTAACATGCATTTAAACGTAAGTACCAGTAAAATGAGAATGATAAGAAAAATAAGCAGTGACACAAAAAATTCATTGAATACGGTAAAAATCACTAACTAATAATTCAGATAAAACCAAACAAACCCCTTACCTGATTTACAGAACTTAAGCAAAAATAAACTATCTTCCATATAAAACATGAAAACAAAACAAACCCAGATGCCAAAATAACCTAAAAGTTACTCACAACATCACTTAAATTCGAATCAAATTACAACATCACAAAAAAGGAGGAACTTTATTTTTTCAAAACCAACAAAAACCCAGATGCCAAACTAGCTCAAATTGCTTAAAAACAATAAGAATCAATATCAATCATCATATATAATAATAATAATAAAAAATGATACACAAATTAAACAAAACCAGATAACAAAAACACAAAACGAAGTGAAGCAACAAGCGAGAGAGGTCTTAGTCATGTTTGTTTACCAGGAAAGTACTTTCCCACAACACGGAAAATGCGGTTGCCGTGCTTGTCTGAGCCTTGGAGGCGAAAGAACTGGAGGAGATTGAGATCGGAGAAGTCTTCGTCGGGAGAGAGTTACTGGTCAGAGCAATCAAGCCAGTTCTCTTGCTCTTCTTCTTCTTCTTTGTCTCACTTAGAAAGTTAGGTATTCTTTTTTTCAATTGTCTTGATCTTTAGGCGCTTTTTTCTTTTGTTTTTTTTAGTGTCTTGCCGCGCAGTTGCGTGTTGTCAGTTGGCGTGAGTTGGGAGTGTTAGAGGGAAAAGTGAAAAAATTAGAGGGAAAGGGGAATTGTGTTCCGAGGGAGTTGGGAGTAAGGAGTGTTAGAGGGAAAAGTGAACAAAATTTTGAGGGAAAGGGGAATCGATGGACATGTGGCGCTAAGGTTTAAATGTTTATAAGAAATTGCGTGTTATAAGAAACTTTTTTTTGTAAATTTAAATTTTAGAATATATGTTGTGGCATGTGGTTTGAAGTTTATAAGGTTTATAGTTTAAACAATTAGTATAATTTTTTATAATAAACAAGAATAAATAGGAGTATGTATATGAAATAGAAATACATAGGTTAATTAATGAAATAAATTAGATATTATTCATAAATTGAATAGCTTCCCAAAATTAGATAATAAAAAAGATTATATGTCATGTGTTAAAAGAAAAATTAGAAATCTCCACAATGAGCTATATCAAATACTATAAAATAACAATATAGTTCAACTATTAAATATTAAAACAAATTATGGGTTTGCTTATATGTGAAAATGGTTTAATTTGAGCTCGATCTGGTTGTTCAATTGAGCTTAAATTTCATCAACACCAATATTTTACCATGCTCTGCAAATCCAACTGTAAGAATTGGAATCTAAATTGGCGCATGAAGGTTACGTGTCGTGTACCCATACTTTGATCGATCCACTCTCACAATCAAACCATCCAATCACACCCTAATTTCACCAATACCCATTCTTTACCGTCCTCTTCCCATCCAATGGTTGGACTTTGAATTTGGTGCAATTTTCAAAACTGTCAAATTGTAGACCCATGCCCCTGCAGGGCTAGCCTAAGGCCCCCACCACATAAGGCTCAAAATTTTACTCATAAGAAAAAAGGCATTGTCACCTATTATAAAAGGCTCAAAATTTTATAAAATTATATATGTGTGTATGTGTATATGTATGTATTTATATATGTGTAGGTGTGTGTGTATATATAATGGTTGTTTACCTTTTTTTTTATTATTATTAGTGATACTAAGGATAACACAAATTTACTATAGGATTACAAATTGACGTGTTACCTATCACAAAAAATAAATTTAAACATTCAAAATTAGGTTGTTGAAGTTTATCGATCATAATCATTTTCATATTATATTGTGAACATTTTTTAGTACCATTAATACATTTTTCCTTTTCATTTCTATCAAGACTTCCAAAATACAAGACCAATAGAAACCTAACCCAATTGAAACCCTAAAATGTTTCAAAAAAATGTTACAAATGTTTTGGTGATATTTTGGGGGTATATTGGTAATTTTTTGGGTTTTGGTGATATTTTGGACATTTTAGAGGGTGTTGGGGGGTGGGGGGGGTATTTTGCTCATTTTAGAGATTTTGGAGTTATTTTGGTTATTTCAGTGGTTTTTAAGCATATTCAATGATTTTAGAGACATCGGGGGTATTTTAGTCATTTTAGAGGTTTCATGGGTATTTTGCTCATTTTAGAGATTTTAAGTATATTTTGGTCATTTTAGTCGTTTTTGAGCATATTTGATAATTTTAGAGATATCGAGTTAAATGGGTGGGTTACTAATTAAATGGGTTGGGTTGGGTTGGTAATAGATAATTAATTTATATATAAACGGGTCATAAATGAGTATTACACACCTAACTCATTTATGACCCAACTTGCCCATTTGCCTATGAGGTATTTGGTTCATTTTCAACTATCGGTGGTATTTTGGTGTCTCAACCATTTTTTGAGTTTATTGTAGGATAGGTTGGCCTTCTTTTAGTCTTAAGGGTATTTCAATCGTTTTCAAATGAATATTGAATTATATTTCTTCCAATTTTGGTTTTTTTCTTATGATTCAAGGGTATTGTGGTCTTTTTATAGGCTTCATTCTAAATTTCAGTTATTTTCTTGCTTTGGGGGGTATTTTAGTCATTTCTTGGGTGATAGGTGTGTCTCAGCCATTTTTTGAGTTTGTGGGGTAGGTTGGCCTTCTTTTAGTCTTAGGGGTATTTTAGTCGTTTTCACTGAATAATACATTATATTTCCTCCAATTTTGGTGTTTTTTTAGGATTCAAGGGTATTGTGGTCTTTTTTTAGGCTTCAAAGGTGTAGGGCCCCCATTCTTGCGCCTAAGCCCCAAAAGTAGATGGACTCAAGCCTAAAAAGCCCAAAACAATGAATTTGTAGAGAGTGGATTGGAAAACTAGGTTTTAACGAGTTGGACAACCTGTATAATTAATTTAGAAGACAGAAAAAGGAAAATAAACTGATCTAAGGTAAAGAAAATCATCCTTGACAAAGTCTGAGGAGATCAATCCTTATATATATTTCTTCCAAGTGTGATTACAAAGTCAGTTCTAAGTGGCTACAGTGTTTCTCCTTTTTTTTTTCTCCCCCCTTTTTTTCATTAAGGGCCTCTTACATTATATATCTCATTTTGAATGATCTTGGCTTTCCACTTGTCGAACATCCAAGCCACCACTCGAGAGCTTGTCCCATCAGTCACCCTTACAGGCCCTCTGTGAGTTGGAGTAACCAAGGCAGCACAGTTCAGGGGTCTTTTCCACATAAATGAGGCCAGAAAATTAGCTGCAAAGTATTCAATGCGGTGGCAGCAGTTTTTCCTTAGATATTTTCTAGCTCCCATTCTTCCCGTACCCTCATAGTGCATGTCTTTACCAATAAAATCTCCTGGTACGTCACCTTGGATGACAGGAGGCATATTTTGATCTCCGTTGCGTTTAGTTTAGGGGATATTCCTCCTTAGACAACCTCTCCCAGCCATTACGGTCATAGTTTGCTCGTGAAGTTCGAAGTATTACGTCTCTCTTGCTATTGATCCATTCTTGGACCACTGTGACTCCTCGGACAAGGCCCAAGGCCCAAGGTCCAATACATATTTGGGCTTGCGTCCCCACAAAAGGTATTTCAACTATTTTTCTTGCTTCGGGGGTGTTTCAGCCATTTTTTGGGTGGTAGGGGTGTTTCGGTCATTTTCTACGGTTATGCAGGTAAGTTGGCATTCTTTTAGTTTTAGAGGTATTTTAATCATTCCAAAGTAATATTAAATTATATTTTAATTTTTTGGTCCTCTAGTCTCATCTTACATTTTTTTTCTAGTTATTATATCATATTTTAGTAATTTGTAGCGAGGAATTATATTTTATTAATTTGAAGTATTAAATTAAAATATTTTAAATTAGTTTAAAGTATTAAATTCAATTAAATTTTGTTAAATTGAATTATGAAAACATATTTCTATTAATTAATATATTTCATTTTATTAATTTGTAGTGTTAAATTATATTTTATTAATTTGAAGTATTATATTAAATCTTATTAATTATTAAATTATACTCAAATAATTTGTAGTATTAAAATATATTTACATAATTGGAAGTATTAATTAGTAAATTATATTTTATTGACAATTGTAGTATTAAATTGCATTTTAGTAATTTGAAGTATTAAATTATATATTTGTTAATTTTTAGGATTAAATTATATTTTGTTAATTATTAAATTATATTTTATTAATTTCAAGTATTAAATATTATTTTATTAAAAAAATCCTTAAGGAGCTATTAAGGCGGGCTTATTTTTCGCCACAAAAAGTTATATTCCCGTCATAATAAACCATAGCCCAGTCTTTCTTTATTGCAGCAGCTTTAAAATTCTGAACGTTGTCACTATAGGTCAAAATGTTGTCACAATAAAATTTCTGAATTCCCTCTAAAACTCTTCGGTTCCCACCAAAACACTCGGTAAAAATTTGGGGTTTCTTTACACTCACAAATCAAACCATCGGACTGCCGAGCCTCACCCAAACACTCTCTACCTCTCCCTCACTCTCGTCTCCGTACCCTCGCCGGTCGGACTGCCGAGCCACCACCTTCCTCCCCGCCGCGGGTCCAACAGTCCCCCGACAACCTCTTTCTCCCTCATTCCCTTCCTCACTCTCCCTCACACTCCGTCGGCCTTGCCTTCTGCCGCCGACACCACCACCTCCAACAACACAGCCACCGCGGCCATCCTCGGACTCCTTTCCTCCCTCAGCCGCCTGACACACCCCTGACGGTATAGCTTCCACTCTTTATTTATTTAGCACTTTTTATTTTTGTTTTTTCATACAATATTTGTCTTGGGTTTTTGGTTTTTCAATGATGAGGTTATTCGACAATGAATTGGGCCACAATAGATTTTATTGGTAAGCTCATATAAATATTCAAATCCTGCAATATGTGTTTAGTTGTTTGCTGTTGTATCTATGATGTTACTAAATTGGACCTAATTTGAATTTTTGGGTTTCTTTGACTGTAGATTGAAATTTGCACGGTTCTACATATTTGTTTTTATTGCATTCCACATGTTCGATGAAATCCCTCTTAGACTTGATATGTGATGTTTGGGTTTGATTTTTCCCACCCCATACCTGATTGTCCACATTGCATCTGTTTGTGCTTGGAGCTAAACTGACTCTTCAAGGCTATCTTCTTATGTTTTTGTTGAGTCTAGAGTTTAGCTATGCGTGTCACTCTGTTTGGAGTTTGGAATAAACCTGAGTCTTTTGGAATTCTGTTAAACTTGTGCTGCATTGCTGCTGGTCTCAGCTGGTTGTTTTGTTTTGTTCATGAGGTTCTTTTTTGTGTCAATTGAAAGAGATTAAAAGAGAATTCGTAGTGGAACAATATAAGCAATATAAGCATTAGTTGTGCAATAAAAGACAATTTCCTAAATTTGATTGTTTGTTTCACTTATTTTTCTGTGCCTCACAATATTGTTAAAGAGTCATGTTGGGCTTACTTGTGGATTTGTATGGCATGAGCGGCTGGCAATTAAAGCTAAAAACTTGAGTGACATTGTTGAGATTTGGATGCTGAACAACAAGGGTCCACTGTGTGTAGTTAAGTCCGTACTTGAAGTTGGTGATGCTCATCTTCACACGCCAATACGAAACATAGTTTAGCTTCACATGCCAATGCACCCTTATTGGGCACATGTGCTGTGTGCACTGTAGTAATGGCCCATTGGTTGTTGTGTTTGCTCCCACAATGTTTTGTTTTCATTGTTAATGCTCTTTCTGAACAATATTAAATAAAACCTGGCATTTTTGCTTTTAAAATTTAATTATCCATTTGGTTGAGTTTGTGAAGCTTTTGTCTGTATATTTTAAGGTCTTTGTGGTTGTTTCTTTATATTTATGGGAGCAGAAATTGTATTCTGTGTATTTGATTGTTAGACTCTTGATTGGAATTATTTAGTTGGCCATATTAAAAATGGACTCTTTCATGCTGCATTTTGCACTTTGGTAATTTTGTTACTAAACTTTGAAGGTTCTTCCTACTAGAGCATTCCTAAATATTCTTCTTCTTCTTCTTCGTCATTGGCAGTGGTGGAAGGAGACTCCTCCGTGAGTTTATTGGAGCGTTGCTTGGTAGCGCCACCGGCTGTTTCTTCTTCTTCTTCTATGCTGAGTCCGGTTATGAAAGGGCAGTACTGTGCGTTTGGTGCGGTTACCTTGGAGAAAGGCAAGCTCGATATGTCCCAGAAGCAATCCCAGACTAGCCCCAAGGTACTTCTTTCTCTCTTTCTTTCTAACATCTATTAGTGTTTGGTTGCTTAGAGTTTTTCAGAATTATTTGAGACATTACACATTTAGTCTATGTTTCACAATTATTTGGAGATAAAAAAGAAAAATTTTATGTTAGAGTTAACTGTAGGACCTTTTTTGCACAAACTTAAAATTATTAAGAAACTAAAATGAATCATCATGTCCAAGCTAGGATAGGCTAAGATTTGAGGACTAAATCTTTACTTCAAGAATAGAATTCTTGAGATTCATTGCTCTAACTTTCTCACCAAAATAAATAATTTAAGATTTTGCTTAAGTTTCCTGTTTGAATTTCTATTAGGCTTTACTTACCTATAAAAATAAATAAAGAAACCCGTACTGGACAGCCATCAACTTTTGCTTTTGTGGGTTAATTAATTGTGCCAAATCAAATTTGTTTACCATTTCTTCAATGGAAGTATGGAATCTGGTGCCAACATTCTTGATGTGGATAGTGTGGAAGTAACAGAATAGTTGTATGTTCGAGGATGTTGGGGGGTCTCTCAATCAGATGAAATCCCTGTTGATTCGTACCTTGTTTGTTTGCTCTTGGGCATGGGGTTTTACACATTTTACCTCTATTTTTGGGTTCCAAAACGCTTTTAGATCTTCTGTATGACCTTGTAATTTTTTTAAGATACTTTGTGTTCATCATCGCAAACATAAAGAATTTTTCGTCTTCAATAAAACTTTTATCACTTATCCAAAAAAAAAAAAAAAAAAGAATTCTTGACTAATTTTCCTACCAAAAAGTTTTGTTTTCTGGGTACAGAACAGTTAACATTTATAAGAACCAAACAAAACTTTGTGATTTTTTCCATATATGTTTATATTGATTGCTTCTTGTTTTGTTTCTACTAGTAAAACCACAGCTCTGAACCCTTGTCTTCATGCACTGTTAAGGGTCTCTCCCTGATGTTCATTAAGTGCCTTGGTGTTTTTTTTTTTTTCTCTTGCAAGACCATCATAGAAGCATCCTTTTTTGATGGTTTGGCCTATCCTATCTTTTAGTTTTAGGACAAAATTACTGCTGACAATAATTAATAGTATTGGCCAAGGTTTGCATTGGGTGAACCTGTTGTAACCAGTGGCTAGGTTTGGACTTGAAGTTTCATTTTTGTTAACTTCAAGGGCCAAGATATATTTTTCCTGACTTCAAGCTTTGGATTGTGTAGAGGGGGGCCTTGTTGGCTGTTGCACATAAATCCGGAATTGTTATATTATTTTAATTTATATTTAATTTTGATAGTGGTTTAAGTAATCAAATTAAGTTATTATTGTTGTTAAATTAAAAAAAAAAGTTATTACTGTTGTTTATGATATATTATTATATGATTAGATTTGATATGGTAATATGTGTACTTATTTATTGAAGCATTGATACAAATACAAATTCACTTTAATTGTTTCATTTTAACTCATGTTTAATGCTTTTTTATTTTTTTATTTTAAGGATGATACTAGCAGAGATGAAGAGGATAACGCAAACAATAACAAGGAGGTCGAAAACAGCTTGGAGGGTGACTCAGAGGAAGATTAATATAGATTTTGTCATAATTCTGGCTGTTTAAATTTAAAACAAGGTTTTTAATTTCAGGATTTCTTTGTATATTCTATATTTTAAAGTTTGAACTTATATGAATTTTTATCTTTTGATGGATCAATTTTTAGTAATTATTGTACTATTGTATCAATTTTTAGTAATTATTGTACTATTGTATCAATTTTTAGTAATTATTGTACTATTGTAATATGATAGTTAAACAAAAAATGATATAAAATAAATTATAAATAAATAAATAATAAAATATTATCACTGATGACATAAAAATTTGGTCATAAATAACTTTATAGTGACAACAAAGTCCCTCACAATTTATAGAATAGCGACTCTCTTTAACTCCTTGCAAAACGTTTTAAGTGATAGTTTAATGTCGTCACTATTATTCCTAACTAATTGCAAGGGGATAAAATCTCTTACAAATAAATTTTAGCGATGACATTATTTGTCTCGTCGTTAATTTGAAATTTGCAAATAACTAATTGCGAGGGTATAAAGGTCCTCACAAATAGTTATTAACGATGTCTGCTTTTCTTCGCTAAAAATAAGTTGCGAGGGGTTAAAAGCCCTCACAAATAAATTTTAGCGATGTCATTATTTGTCGTTAAAAAGTATGTCGTCAATTTGGAATTCGCAAATAACTAATTGCGAGGGTATAAAGGTTCTTACAAATAGTTGTTAACGACGACTGTTTTCCCTCGCTAAAAATAAGTTGTCGACTTTTCTCGTCGTTTGGTAATATATTTGTGAGGGCGAATTTGTTCAGTACCGACGGTGGGTTGCCCTCGTAAATTATTTATTTGCGAAGGTGTGGTCGCAAAATTTCTTTTTGAGACAAGAGCAAATACGACGGCCTTCGAGGGCCATATGCTCTTGCTAATAACTTTTTGTGACGATATTTGAATTTTTGCGAGGGTATTTGAGCCTCGCTAGTAGACTCTTTTCTTGTAGTGTCTAATCATCAGGAAAGTTAGGAATTGCTTGGTAATTGCTGGTAACTGCTGCTGCACATGCCAGCCTATGTCTCAGCATATTGTGGGGCTTCTGCCCATGCTCCAGCAGCCCACATACACTTGTTCCAGTACATTTTAGAAGGCTTGGCCCCTGCCCAAGCCCTTCTCATTAGCATCACAGCCCACACAACATGCCCATTTGCAGCACATCAAGTAACTGTCATCAGCTCACTCACACAAGTCCATGCATTTTGCCAACACCAACCAGCCCAATGCTTTGCACAACATATCATCATCACAGCAGCCCAGCATTGCCTTGCACTCAAGCTACCAAGCCCACACACAAAGCAACCATCAGCCAAGCCACCAATGCCATGCATCATCTCATAGGGTCAGCACCACCTACTGCTGCCCAACATCAAAATTCGTCTCTGCCCACCATGGCCTTCCTCTGCCATGGCCTTGAGGCATCATGTGAAGCAAGGTGCCTCCACAGGTTGCCCCTCATCATGCTCATCATTTTGAATCCAGCAGGGAGACCAGGCTTGTCCACCTCAAAGAGCAGTTAGGAGCTTTACTAGATAGGCATGAGGAGCCATTGGTGTGTTTAGAAAACATAGAGCCAAGTGACTGGCTTGATGTTGCCCAAGCACTCCAATTCCTCATGCCATCATAATCAGCAACTAAAGCTCCTAACATCGGGCTAGGTTGACCCAAAAAAAGGGGTCGAGTTACATGTCAACCCGTTTTTATTTCGGGTCAAAAAACCGAATTAGGATTGTGTATTTTTGGGTTAGGTATGGTTAGAAAATTTTGATCCGTTTTACCATATTCGCATAACCCAACCATCTCGTAAATTTCTATGCCATGTCTATGAATTCAAGAAATAAATGAAAACCATTGACCATATCAAATAATAAACAATAGAAAATTCAACCCAAAAGAGACCTACCTTTCCACGTTTCCAATTCAAATATATGTGCTAACAGCCCACAAGGGAACGTAGACAAGTAGCCCATTTAACAGGTACAAACAGAATGCAGAAGAGAAGCACTAGCGGCTCTAAGAATTTTTTTTTGAGGGCGGTCATTAAGAAACTTAAATTATACAAAATTTAATAAAAAGAAAACTTCATATATTGACGAAAAAAAACCACACGCAAACACATAAAGTCTTACAATTTCCTTCTACGAATATTTATATTTTGAAATTGTTACATGATAGTCTAATTATCAATATTGCAAACTACATCTCTTTCAAAATTTTAGTTAAATAAAATTTTTCTTGGAATTTTTGTTTTTGTTTGTAAGGATCTAATATATTGTTAAGGAGACCAAAGTTTAAGGACAAAGATTTGTTACAAACTTAGCTGTAGCCTTTTTTTTTTTTTTTTTTTTTTAGAATTTTTAACACACACACATGAGGAGAGGGGAGAAGGTTTTTTAAAGAAACTTACCTTAGTTGTAGCCTAAAACTACAGCTCTCACTAAACAAATTATCATTGCGACATATTTTGAAAATTTAATAGTTGAATTGCATGTTCTTTATATTCTTAAAACATATGTCAAATTTCATGTCAATTGGATGTTATTTACTATTCAATTCATAAACGTATTTTATATGTATAATTTTATACTACAAAAACTCAAAATTTAAACATTTAATTGATGACTATTGATTTTTGATATTCTTGAAATTTTGCAAGTAAGGAGAATATAAGAAGAAAATGTGATTAAATGATGAATTTGTTAAAATTCACATTCAATAAAAAAAAAAAAAATTATATGGAGTTGTAGCCTTAGTCTACAACCAAGTTTATTGCCAAAGTTTGTCCAAAATTTAATTACGTTGGGCCTAAAAAATATTTAGGGCAATCACAATGTTTTTTTAAGGATAAAAAAAAAATCATAAATTTTTAAAATTTATACATAATTTTTTTTTTCCCAAGCTAGGGTGGTCCCCTGACCACCCTAGACTTTATGTGGAGCTGCCCCTGAAGAGTAGGCATACACAACTTAGCCAACATATGCAAGTAATCCATATGCACCTCAACTTGCAAAACCAGAATTTTTATTTACGGTTTGACATAACTAGACTTGAAATGCTTGTACAACTTAAAATACAAAGAATAGTTGCACAGACATCAAATGGAAAATTAAAGTATACTATACCTTATACTTCGTTTAGGAGTTTATAAAAGATTGAAACAAGAAAATAAATTATTGAAATGAGTAAATAATGAAATTTAAGTAATTTTGTTCTAGAACTTAGAAAAAACATAAAAGAATCAAATAGTTTTTTACTATGTTTGGTTGCTCATACAGTGGTAAACCAATGAGGTGGTCATTAATGACTACGTGTAGGAGTTAGGACTCATTGGCTTTGGGTCATCCGTGTTTTCATTGTGTTTATTTGCTAAAATGGATCTCTTGGGGTTTAGTAGTGTTTTTTTTCCCCCCACAGATGATTGAGTATTGTTTATTTATACGATCATTTACCTATTCTCTCATCTTGTTTCCCTCCATTTACCGGAAAATTCTTAGGTACTCTTGGAGTACGGAGAAATGGTGTTCCCTCCTCTCACATTTATGGTAGACCCCACCATGAATTTAATGAGTGAACCCTACCATAAATATGAAAGAGGGGAGCGTGCACCATTCTCCGTGCTCCGGGAGTACCTAAGAATTACTCCCATTTACCCTTTATTTACTAAGTGAGTCATTATGTATAGTCATTAATTAGTCACTATTAGTGCTGTATAGAATTGGTACTCTCTCTCTCCAATTAAATCTTTGGAATTGATTGAGAATTTCCGACCACATTTCCTTTTGGAGAATCGTAGCCACCTTTACCTGAATGTAAATTCTCCATTCTCCAATTCATTGATTTTTTTTTCCCCATATATGATACATTAGCAAAATAGTTTAGTAATTGAATGTAGTTTTCACTTTGGAGATCCATAACCCCCTTTTTATTTATTTATTTATTTATTTTTTTGGATATTTTTGCCAAGGAAGTTAATACTGTACCGGAGGTTATACCGGTTTGGACAGCGGTATGATATATTTTGGGTACCGGTCAATACCGGTATACTGTTTTGAATTTAATAATAATAATAATAATAATAATAATAATAATAATAATCTGTATATATTAAGAGGATTCAAAAAGTTAGTTATTGCTTTTTTTCCTGTCAAAAATACCCCTAAATTAATTAACCAACAATTTAAAAATGAGGTTAAAATAGTAAATTAGCAAAAGAAAGTTAGTTATTACTTTTTTTTACTGTCAAAAATACCCCTACCTAAAACTTAAAAATGGGGTTAAAATAGTAAATTGAAAAAAATAATAAATTCCTACTTCTATATTGAAATGTGTTCCTGCTTCTAATAAACTCCTACTTCTACTCAATAGCTTAAAAAACTCCCCACGTATTTATCTTCTCCACATTTTCTGAATAGAATTTCTCATAAAAAAGAAACATGTACAATAATAATAATAATAATACACAAAATCATTTTGTTAACGGATGGCACGCATAAGATAAGATTCTAATACTAAAGTGGTGTAGTTGAAATTTAAAATTCAAAAGTTATTACTTTTATAGCATAGTTACGTCACGTGAGTTGTCCGTGGCACACAAAACAATAGCCACAAAAACTTAAAAGGCCCAAAATAAAAAGAAATGAAAGGGAAGGGAAGATAGTTAAATCTCAAAGTTGAAGATGAAGAATAAGAAGAAGAAGGAGATGAACAAAACAAGCGGGGCAGATGATCGGCGACATGGGAGTGACGACCGGAAATGTAGTGACAACGGTAGAGATCATGAGTTATTTGCCATTAACTTATTTTTTATATTTTTCTTTCTTTTCTTTTTTTCTGAATCTTTTGTACCGGCCGATTTTTACTTTCCGGCCGATATGTCCGGTATTCGCCGGTATATCCAGTATAGTCCGGTATTTTGAGCGGTACAAAACAAAGGTGTTTCAGTACCGGCTGGTACGATAAATTTCGGCCATATCGATTTTTATTTTGTGTTTGCTTGGTGTTTGGGTGCTGAGAAAATGTGGGACAGCAAAGGGAAATATGTTTTTTTCTTTGATCTGTTTGGTTTCTAAGAAAACACGGCATGATGTTTGCTTAATCTTTGTTTTTTTTTTTTGTTTTTTTTTTTTTTTTTTTTCTGTGTTGCTCTGTATTTTGTGTTGAAAACATGGACAACCCTAGACATTTTGAGACCTAAGGCGAGAACTAAAAATGTATGTATATGTGTATGTGTGTTTATGTATGTGTATGTGTATGTGTATGTGTATGAGTGTGTACGTGTATGTGTATGTTTATGTATGTATGTGTATGTTTATGTTTATGTGTATGTGCATATGTGTTTATGTTTATGTATGTATGTATGTTTATGTATGTGTATGTGTATGAGTGTGTGTATGTGTATGTTTATGTGTGTGTATGTGTATGTTTATGTTTATGTTTATGTGTAGTCCTATTTATAAGACATATGTGGTCACAACGTATCTCACAGACCCTCTAGGTCTTAAAGTGGCAGAGAAAACAAATTTTTTCAATATTGTTCTTAGCTTAAGGTGAAGGCTAATTGGGTTTTCTTTGATAAAATTGATGGGAAGCCAGTTCATGTCAAGTAGCCATAACATGATTGCAGCAAGTAGAATTTTCAGTTCGAAGATTGTTCCTTCTATGGGGTTGGCTGGAGTAATTGGAGTGCAACATATGATTCATACATGTACTAGGAGATTTTACCATGCAAATTTTTCTCAGAAATTCCTAAACGGTGCAGCTACAACTCCTTCACTTAATTTGTGGGCACAAAGATGTCTGAGATTTTGTAAAAGAAACAAAGGTAGTTTGCTGTTTGGTGCTTTTGCTGCTTGTGTTACTCAAAGAGTACCATACACAAAACAAATTCAACTTGTTACCAAAGAAACAACGAAGGAAAGGAGGGTAGAGGATCGCTAGAAGATGTTTATGGAGAGATACAAAGAAGATTTACTCCCTTTATCAGACCCTAGGAGTATTAGGGCACAATCTGTAGCTACAAATTTGGTTAGAGCAATAAAGGTGGGGTTAAGGCTTGAAAAGGAGTGCAAGGTCAGTGGGCATTCATGTGAGGATGGAGATTTTAGAGAGTATAGGGTACGTTGCGAGTGGGAAAGAGAAAATGGAGATCACATTAACAACTTTAAATATGAAGGAGGGAATCTTCTTTCTGATCATAAACTCTTATGGAAACCTAGTACTAAACATTTGGATGGAAAAAATTGGGAAGTTTATGTGTTGGATTGCCCTCATGAAGAAGATGCTTTACACTTTTGCCACTTCTCCCACTTTAATAGAAGGATTGTTATTCCTAGGGGGTTGCTCGACAGTCTAAAGTCCGATGCAGAGTTAGCATTATTTATTGGGCATGAGGTCTATTTCTTTTTCTTTTTATATTAATTGTTTCTTTGGATATTTTATGATTAGGATATTACAATTTTTTTTTTCTTCTTAGATTGGGCATAATGTGGGTCGACATATAGCAAGAATTTATATAAGGTTTTGCTGGAGTATCTATCTTCTCACTCGTATATTCCAAGAGAAGTCTGGATTTGAAGAGTTGTTTTGGGCTTATACTCGCAGATGATATTATTTTCTTCTTTATCAATCTTTGGTACTATGTGTTTAAGTCATTTTAATCATTGCAAATGCATTGGTTCAATTAATTTATTTTCCCTTTTGAATTCCTAAATATATATATATATATATATATATATATAATTGGTTTAAAGAATTTTATTTTTGAAAGTAGGAATCACAAGGATGTATAATTTGGTCGTTTATTTTATTTATTATGGTCAGGAGGCCCATAAATCAAGTAAAATAATACTAATCCAAACTATTAGCATGGTATATATATACTATATACTACAATCCTAATTTAGGATTAGCTTCTTCTCAAGGAAAAAAAAACATAGGATTAGCTTTTTCCCTAGCCGTGATTGTTTGGTAAATTCACACCCAAAACTGTTAATGATACTAAAACAATTGTTGAGTGGGACCACTTCCTATGGATTGAAATACTTGAGATTATATATAGATTTTTGAATCTAAAGAAAGCATTTGAATGTACTTTGAAAGCTTTTTTTTTTTTTTTTTTTTTTTGTCTATTCTCTTTTAGACTTTTAGGCCATGTTTGGTAGAGTTGTTAAACAACTTATTTTCAGTTTTTAAATAACATTACACATATTTTCACACGTATTTTAAAAAACTACAAACAATATTACTCAAACTCCTCTACCAAATGGACCCTTAGTATTGATCAAACAAAGCCAAAAGTGGTTGAAATTTCTTTTTGTGTGGTGTCCATAATATCGTTTGAAAATCCAAATTCTTCTACCTTGGTTTTTTTCTTTGCGCTAACTTTTACTTAAAAGTTTAGTTATATGTTTTTCATGTCAAATTATAATAATGCTACACTTTGTTTCAATTATAGGAATGAAAGGGAGGCAAATCATATTGGATTAATGTTAATGACATCTGCTGGATATGACCCTCAAACAGCAATTGGCGTATTAGAGAAGTCGGGCCAAACTTTCAATAAGAATCTACTAAAAGAGGAAATGGGAGAAATGTTTGCAGTGTTCAAGAAAGTAAAAGATTACATGAATTTGAGAAGCGTGATTTATAAGAGCATGCTTGATTAATGGAAATTTAATGCTTGGTTGGTTTTTTTGTTTTGTTTTTCTTTTTAATTAAAAAAAAAAAAAAACTAATTACATGGAGAGATGCATGAATTCTTCATGGTATAACTCATTTTGGAATTATAAGTACAAGTAGAGAGATATTACTTTTGATTATATTATTCAATTTTTCTTAGGGTCTATCGTTTTGCTGAATTCTTAATTTTAGTGTGATGTACTAGTGTTTCTATGAGCCATTAAATGCTGAAATAGAATCAATTGCTCATTTTCTGGGGCCTACTATGTATTTATGTCAAGGGTCGTACAACTATAATGATCAATTTGAGGACAAACATTGATCATAGTTGTCAGGATGAATCCAGTCTGTTAACAAAATTTTTTCCTGCCAGTTGGGAATGCATTCCCTATTGAAAACCTAGACTGCTCTTCTACTATCATTGAGAAACAAAAAGTGGGTGTAGCCCAAATTCCTAGCTTTAATAGCTGCCTCTAGCATAGCTTCTTGAATGGTAACTAGTACTGGTTTTGCTGTACAGCTTGAAACTCCCTGCATAATGGTATCTCCATTCATGCTTTTGGCTTCGTAGGCAATCCCTGCTCTATTGAGTCTCTTTTGTTTGACACCAACAATTTTGATGATGAGCTGCTAAGGAACTCTAATTTTCTGATCACATCTCTTCTGATCCGTGCTTCTATAGGATGTAACAGCACAATTGCTAAAGGCTTCCTTGTACCTGCGTATAAGA
Source organism: Quercus robur (assembly GCF_932294415.1). NCBI lineage: Eukaryota > Viridiplantae > Streptophyta > Magnoliopsida > Fagales > Fagaceae > Quercus > Quercus robur. The sequence goes on along the minus strand of NC_065545.1, from coordinate 18,465,897 downwards.
GATTGAACAGTTAGAATGACCTCTAGGGGGTTGGGAGTTTTCCCTTCATGGGTTACCCAGTTTCTATGGTTCCAAATGGACCAGAGTGTAATGAACACTGTTTGTACGTAGTGCATATTTTTTGATTCCAAGTCTTTGGTCCTTGCTCTATATGGTTGGGGTCCTTTCCATTGACTGTATTTTGTATTTTGTCCAAGCCTCAAGGACACTAGCTCATGACTTGTGGATTTGATATGCTTTATCATTTTTTAAATCTCTCATTTTGGTTCATCCATGTAAACTGAAACGATTACTAGTTTCGCATATTCATTGTGTTTATAACATCACATTCCGTATGTAGAATTTGAAGTTAATTTTGTTCATAAATTTAAATTTCTAGTTTTCTTCTTGGGGAATTTTGCCTTTAAGTTTCTAGTTTTTATGAAATGATACAGTATATAGGAATTTGTTGGTTTGTTTATGAAATGAATGAAATGATACAGTATAATTTTTGTTTTGTTACAACCCATTGTCTAGTTTGGTTTTGTCTTTCTAATACTTATATTTTAATATGCACTTCCCAATAGATACCAAACCAAAAGAAACCATGGTAGTAGAGGGGGCAACTTGACTCAGCTTGGTAAAGTGGGTGCCAGATTAGTAGTAAGAAAGATGGCTAACAAACATCTTAATGCTTGTACAAAGATCACACTCCCTAGTCTGTTGTCTTGCTAATAAACCAGTAGATGCTTCTTTGGTTGGTTATGGAGCCAGTATCATAGCTTATATGCATCCAAGTATGAGAGCCATTGTAGTGGATCAGATATAAGGCCAATGTAAAAATCTCATATGCTTTTCGGTAGGCTAGTGAGGAGAAATTTGATCTTGTTATTATGTCAAATTTTAGTTTGTATGGTACAGGAGTATTAGTGGGCTTGAATTATTTGAAAATTCACGACCTGTCTGTGAATTTAAATAAGCATCCATGTAATTTTGATTTTATAAAAGAATTGTTAAAATGTCTTTTATATTGCTTATTTAACTGAAAGGTCTTTTAGTTATCCCATTTGAAAATTGTTTCAAGAAGCTTTTGGTTGAGTCCTGGCAGCATGAAGTATATGTTCTAGCTACAATTTTCTTTAATCCTTGTATGTGATCACTGTTCTAACCATTACATTTAATTCAAAAAGGCATTTACGTTAAAGATGGTAAGTGATTGGCAACATGGAAGTAATTCAAGGAATATCAAATTCTTGGTATAGAGATAGCCAACCTTAATCGTTACAATGTAGCATGACTACAAAATTTAAAGTTCAGTTTTTAGCTAATGGAAAACCTAAAAGGTGTGGGAGCAGAATCAAATTAGCAAGTCATAGTAAGGGGAACCAAAGTATATTCAAGAGCACACATAAAATACCCATCTCAATTATAAGCACAATACACAAAAGAAATTTAAAACCTTTCACACACATTCATACTTTAAAAGCACAATACACAAAAAAAATTTAAAACCATTCACACACATCCATAATAGAACAATACACAAAAGAAATTTAAAACCATTCACACACATTCATACTTTAAAAGGAGTTGAAAGACTAGTAAATCTCATTTACAATTAGAACTTCACACAATTTCCACCACGATAAACTTAAGTGTCCATAGCACATAGTACTATGAGAAGCAAACAAATTTAGACAAAACTAAACTCTTTTATCCTATATAACGGAATAAGAAAGAATCTTATTTGTGTTGAGCAGATGATGAGTCTCCTTCTTTCCAACCTTGGATATCTCTTGAACAAGAGCTAAAGGTGTATAGCCAAAAGAAACCTTAGACACAACCTCCTCTGCTATAATGTGAAATGGTAGGATACCAGAGATCACCCCAGATATGGTTGTGGGTGGCAGGGCTAGTCCAAGAGCTGCCCTTGTAGCTAAACAGGAATCACTTTTGACAATAACATCTCTAATCCCTACATCTTCTGCAAAAATAAGGCTTGTGTCCGCTGCTATTGCTTCAACTTCTAGAGCTCCAAGAGAGAAAGGAATATTTTTGCCTGCCAAATTCTAATGATTACACCTACTCTGTCTCATCAACAAGTTATCTAGGTCTTTTGATGCCTTCTTAATCAAACTCAAAATTTTACAAGCAATCTGCTTTGCCAACCCTGTAAGGATCAAACAATTAATAAGTTCCAAATAAACATAACATAACAGTGAATTAGAAATTTAGATTCATCATGCGTATCCTTCCACCACCCTTGTCTTTTTGGCAAAGAACTAACTAGCTAAAATGAATGAAATATTAATAAACCTATTACACAGATTGCATCTCTCAAAATTATACATATTATTTTTATAAAAATAAATCATTAAATAATAAGCTATTAAATGCACTTCAATTCATGCATTTGAACACTTAACAATTAACAAAAGTAAAATTGAAAATATATCTAAAACAACAAAATAAATTGAAAATATATCTACACTTTGAATATATATATATATATATATATATATATTTAAGTGAAATGGTATTCTTATGATTTTTTATCCATCATGTATACAATTTTTTTTTTTTCATAATTCGTTAAGGACAAAGTTTAGCTACAAAATTGGTTATAGCTTAAAGCTACAACATTACTCAATAAAATAATTTTTTTTTACATATTTTGAAAATCTAATCGTTGAATTGCATGTTTTTTATGCTTTTAATGCACACGTCAAATTTTGTGTCAATTAGATAGTATGAACTATATGATCTATAACCTTATATTTTACACATAATTTCAAACTTCTAAAAATTTGCAATTTAAACAATTCATTGATGACATAACCAATATCTTTAATTTTCTAGAAATTTTGTAAGCAAGGAAGATATAAGAATAAGATGTAATTCAATGGTGGATTTGTCAAAATTCACCTCGAATAAAAGGATATTGAATAAGGTTGTAGCTTTAGGTTACAATTAATTTTGTAGCTAAACTTTGTTCATTCAATAAATACCACAATGGAAATAAATAAATAACAAAAAACGTTATACGTATACAATGTTATTTTCATATGTATGTAAAATTTATATAATAATATTAAGAATATTATAACTTAATTGATCACAAATAAATCAGGGTTTAAATTCTTCCTCTTAACTAATGTTGAATTATATATATAAAATTTCTATATGATATTATAAAAATGAAAGTATCGGTCATTTTTTACAAACTTTCTTCCTATATTCCTACCTAGATGAATATTGGAGGAAGATATTTAGGCGAAAATGGCCAAATGGCCCTAAATCCTAACTATATGGTTAATAGTTTCAGTTTCTAAACTATATCATTTACTAGCATCTCGAGTCTAAGAGGCTCGATTTTAGTCTATAAATCGAGTCTCAGAGACTCGATTTCCATGTTTTGATCTGGCATTTCTTGCCCACCTGGAAATCAAGTCTCTAATACTCGATTTATATACCAAAAAAATTTGAAAAAATTCTAAGTCTCACAGTCTCTCGTACAAGCCTAAATACCAAAAAAAAATTTAAGAAATCCAGAAAGAGATCAGAGGGAGAAAGAAGACTCAGATTAGAGGGAGAAAGAAGAATCAGATCAGATAGGAGCTGAAGCAGGCCTGGGCCGTGTGTGACCTGGGACTCGCGCGGCCTGGGTCGCGCCCTGTTGCGACCTGGGTCGCGCACGGTTCTTTTCTAAAATTTTGGGGGCCTTAGCCAATTGCCTAACTCGCCTAAGGGAAGGGCCAGCCTTGGTTGAAAACACAAACACAGCGTGATGTTTGTTGGTGTGTTTTATTTTCGTGGCAAACAAGCAAAAAATAAAACTAACGGCCCGATACCAAAAGCCCTAGATTGGGTATGTAGTCCTATATAAGACATATATGGTCACAACGTCTCTCACAGACCCTCTGCGTCTTAAAGTGGCAGAGAAAACAAATTTGTTCAATATTGTTCTTAGCTTAAGGTGAATGGTAATGGGGTTTTCTTTGATAAAATTGATGGGAAGCCAGTTCATGCCAAGTAGCCATAACACGATTGCAGCAAGTAGAATTTTCAATTCGAAGATTGTTCCTTCTGTGGGGTTGGCTGGAGTAATTGGAGTGCAACATATGATTCATACATGTACAAGGAGATTTTACCACGCAAATTTTTCTCAGAAATTCCTAAACAGTGCAGCTACAACTCCTTCACTTAATTTGTGGGCACAAAGATGTCTGAGATTTTGTAAAAGAAACAAGGGTAGTTTGCTGTTTGGTGCTTTTGCTGCTTGTGTTACTCTTTCTTATGTGAGAATACAAAGAGTACCATACACAAAACAAATTCAACTTGTTACCAAAGAAACAACGGAGGAAAGGAGGGCAGAGGATCGCTGGAAGACGTTTATGGAGAGATACAAAGAAGATTTACTCCCTTTATCAGACCCTAGGAGTATTAGGGCACAATCTGTAGCTACAAATTTGATTAGAGCAATGAAGGTGGGGTTAAGGCTTGAAAAGGAGTGCAAGGTCAATGGGCATTCATGTGAGGATGGAGATTTTAGAGAGTATAGGGTACGTTGCGAGTGGGAAAGAGATAATGGAGATCACATTAACAACTTTAAATATGAAGGAGGGAATCTTCTTTCTGATCGTAAACTCTTATGGAAATCTAGTACTAAACATTTGGATGGAAAAGATTGGGAAGTTTATGTGTTGGATTGCCCTGATGAAGAAGATGCTTTACACTTCTGCCACTTCTCCCACTTTAATAAAAGGATTGTTATTCCTAGGGGGTTACTCGACAGTCTAAAGTTCGATGCAGAGTTAGCATTATTTATTGGGCATGAGGTCTGTTTCTTTTTCTTTTTATATTAATTGTTTCTTTGGATATTTTATGATTAGGATATTACAATTTTTTTTTTCTTCTTAGATTGGGCATATTGTGGGTCGACATATAGCAAGAATTTATATAAGGTTTTGCTGGAATATCTATCTTCTCACTCGTATATTCCAAGAGAAGTCTGGATTTGAAGAGTTGTTTTGGGCTTATACACGCAGATGGTATTATTTTCTTCTTTATCATTCTTTGGTACTATGTGTTTAAGTCATTTTAATCATTGCAAATGCATTGGTTCAATTAATTTATTTTCCCTTTTGAATTCCTAAATATATATATATATATATATATATATAATTGGTTTAAAGAATTTTATTTTTGAAAGTAGGAATCACAAGGATGTATAATTTGGTCGTTTATTTTATTTATTATGGTCAGGAGGCCCATAAATCAAGTAAAATAATATGAATCCAAACTATTAGCATGGTATATATACTATATACTACAATCCTAATTTAGGATTAGCTTCTTCTCAAGGAAAAAAAAACATAGGATTAGCTTTTTCCCTAGCAGTGATTGTTTGGTAAATTCACCCAAAACCGTTAATGATACTAAAACAATTGTTGAGTGGGACCACTTCCTATGGATTGAAATACTTGAGATTATATATAGATTTGTGAATCTAAAGAAAGCATTTGAATGTACTTTGAAAGCTTTTTATTTTTTTGTCTATTCTCTTTTAGACTTTTAGGCCATGTTTGGCAGAGTTGTTAAACAACTTATTTTCAGTTTTTAAATAACATTACACATATTTTCACACATATTTTAAAAAACTACAAACAATATTACTCAAACTCCTCTACCAAATGGGCCCTTAGTATTGAAATTTGGGAATTTTTGGACTTAAAAATTCAATCAAGCATTTACAATGGAAAAGTGATCAAAGTAGTTTTTCTTTCAGCTCTAATCTATTGGAATTTGGTGGAAGAATCTGGGATGGTTATTAAAATTTCTCTCATCTTTTGCAATATTGATATTGTAAACTATAAATAGTGGTAAATATGTTAGCAATTTCCCTAGTTAGCAAAAACATTACCTTAGCTGTGTGATGTTGATTGCTATTAGGGTTGTGGTCTATCATGTTGTCAAATTTGTGGGTATACATTTAGTCTATTTCGATATTGAAACCAAAAGTGTAATTGGGGATGTGATAACTATTTTTGTAACAAATTTGATTGGTAATTGGGTCTAGCAACATAGAACAAGCTCCGTTAATAAGATCTTCAGGTTATTCGGGAAGTGGAGTTTGATTAGTTTAAGATGTTGGATTAAATATATTAGTACTATTTTTTGGAGTTTTTACAAAGAAGGGAACTAATTTATTTCTCTTCTACATGATTGAAACTATTTTACTTTTTTTTTTTAAATAGAAATAGTTTCAATCTTTGACATTCACTCTTGATAATTGTATTTTATCATTAGTTTTTGGTGTAGACAAATCTCTTATTTGACTAGAAGAGACTTTAACAGTTGAATTAACTGAAACCATAGTTATTTTAAGTGATATATATATATATATATATATATATATATATATATATATATATATGTGGGTCAGTTGACCCAACCCAATTTGGTGAGGATTTTGTTATGTCCAACCCAAGTTTGCTCTAAGCCCAACCCAAAACTAAGTCCATCCCACTCTTTTTGCACACTAACCCTAATTTCCAAACTTATCTCTTACACTCACAAAACTCAAACCCAAGTTAATTTCCAATCCTCTCAGGCCCAATATGAATGCAATACCTGGAAAATCACAATGTTAACTTTTTTTAATTTTAATTTTATAAGAAAAAACCTTTATGAAAAAAAAGATCGGGCTTGGTTCTGGTCTGGGTATCCATGGGTAAAAATTCAAATAGTAATCTATATCTATATATATAATAATAGGTGAAGCTAAGAGAAACTCAAATTAGAATTCTAAATTAGAGTTCCAATTTTGTGCCATGTGTCCTAAGTTATTTATTTTTAAAGAGTATGCATGAGGTTACAAGTTAGTTAAGTACAAATGCTTAATGGGTATTAGGATCCAAGTATTCTTGATTAATGTTTTGGGTGAAGTATACCCAATCCAAACTAGGTTCAACTTCCCTAAATCCAGGTATGGGATAATGGCACAACCCAAACATGTCACAAATTTCCATGCCATGTATATGAATTCAAGAAATAAATTAAAACCATTGACCCTATCAAATAATAAACAATAGAACTTTCATCCCTAAAGAGACTTACCTTTCCATGTTTCCAATTCAAAATTTTGCTAAAAGCCCACAAGGGAATGAAGACAAGTAGCACATTCAACCGATGCAAATAGAATAAGGAAGGGAAGGCATACACAACTTAGCCAACATATGCGAGTAATCCATGTGCACTTCAACTTGCCAAATGGAAACTCCAAAAGGATAGTGCAAACAAGGAAATCCACCAGAGTTTTTATTTACAGTTTGACATAACTAGACTTGAAATGCTTGTACAACTTAAAATACCAAGAAAAGTTGCAAAGACGTCAAATGGGAAAAATTAAAGTATACTATACCTTATACTTCATTTAGGAGTTTATAAAGGAATGAAACGAGTAAATAAATGATTGAAATGAGGAAATAGTGAAATGTAAGTAATTTTGTTTTAGAACTTGGAATTAACATAAAAGAAACAAATGGCTTTTTGTTGGAGCTAGGATTCATTGGTTTTGGGCCATCTGGGTTTTCATTGTGTTTTGTTGCTAAAACAAATCACTTGGGATTTAACAGTATTTTTGTCTATTTATATGATCATTCCCCTATTCTCTCATCTTATTTCCCTCTTCTTACCCTATTTTTACTGAGTGAGTCATTATGCATGGTCACTACTAGTGCTATAGAGAATTGGTACTCTCTCTCTCCAATTCAATCTTTGGAATTGATAGAGTTTCCGGCAACATTTCATTTAGGAGATCCATAGCCACCTTTACCCGAATGTAAATTTTCCATTTTCCAATTCATTAATTTTTTTTTTTTTTTTTGTCATATATGATACGTTAGCAAAATAGTTTAGTAATTGAATGTAGTTTTCACTTTGAGATTTTGATGGCTTTGTGTGTGTTTTAAATTGATTAGTAAAGCTGTGATTTATATGTATGTATGTACACACATGTCTCTTTATGTAATTGACATGATTAAGATCTAACTCGTATATATCTATCTTCTCACTCGTATATTCCAAGAGAAGTCTGGATTTGAAGAGTTGTTTTGGGCTTATACTCACATATGGTATTATTTTCTTCTTTATCAATCTTTGGTACTATGTGTTTAAGTCATTTTAATCATTGCAAATGCATTGGTTCAATTAATTTATTTTCCCTTTTGAATTCCTAAATATATATATATATATAATTGGTTTAAAGAATTTTATTTTTGAAAGTAGGAATCACAAGGATGTATAATTTGGTCGTTTATTTTATTTATTATGGTCAGGAGGCCCATAAATCAAGTAAAATAATACTAATCCAAACTATTAGCATGGTATATATATACTATATACTACAATCCTAATTTAGGATTAGCTTCTTCTCAAGGAAAAAAAAACATAGGATTAGCTTTTTCCCTAGCTGTGATTGTTTGGTAAATTCACACCCAAAACCGTTAATGATACTAAAACAATTGTTGAGTGGGACCACTTCCTATGGATTGAAATACTTGAGATTATATATAGATTTGTGAATCTAAACAAAGCATTTGAATGTACTTTGAAAGCTTTTTATTTTTTTGTCTATTCTCTTTTAGACTTTTAGGCCATGTTTGGCAGAGTTGTTAAACAACTTATTTTCAGTTTTTAAATAACATTACACATATTTTCACACATATTTTAAAAAACTACAAACAATATTACTGAAACTCCTCTACCAAATGGGCCCTTAGTATTGATCAAACAAAGCCAAAAGTGGTTGAAATTTCTTTTTGTGTGGTGTCCATAATATCGTTTGAAAATCCAAATTCTTCTACCTTGGTTTTTTTCTTTGCGCTAACTTTTACTTAAAAGTTTAGTTATATGTTTTTCATGTCAAATTATAATAATGCTACACTTTGTTTCAATTATAGGAATGAAAGGGAGGCAAATCATATTGGATTAATGTTGATGGCATCTGCTGGATATGACCCTCAAACAGCAATTGGCGTATTAGAGAAGTCGGGCCAAACTTTCAATAAGAATCAACTAAAAGAGGAAATGGGAGAAATGTTTGCAGTGTTCAAGAAAGTAAAAGATTACATGAATTTGAGAAGCGTGATTTATAGGAGCATGCTTGATTAATGGAAATTTAATGCTTGGTTGGTTTTTTTGTTTTGTTTTTCTTTTTAATTAAAAAAAAAAAAAAACTAATTACATGGAGAGATGCATGAATTCTTCATGGTATAATTCATTTTGGAATTATAAGTACAAGTAGAGAGATATTACTTTTGATTATATTATTCAATTTTTCTAAGGGTCTATCATTTTGCTGAATTCTTAATTTTAGTGTGATGTACTAGTGTTTCTATGAGCCATTAAATGCTGAAATAGAATCAATTGCTCATTTTCTGGGGCCAGATTATTTTTGTAATTCATTTGAAACTAATTTTTTTTTTCCTCTACTACCCGGTTGGTTCTTTTCTAAAATTTTGGGACCTCCTTCCACTTGGGGGCCTTAGAGGCAATTGCCTAACTCACCTAAGGGAAGGGCTGTGTGATAGTGAAGGTTTTATAGTGTTTACAAGTGATTATTTCAACTAATATCACATCATTATATACCCACTGGAACTAGCTTTTTGTTTTTTCCTGTTGTCCTGCACTTTTTCTGTATTCATTGTTTGTTGTGTTGAATAAAATAATGGTATTTCTGTGCCATTCCTATAATCCTATAGTCAAAGATGCTTATTAGGCATAAACAATGGCTAGTCTAAAAGAAAAAAATGAGACATTTTGACCTGGAGGGATCAGGCTGTATCTAACCTCTACAACCAGTATAAAACCTAGAATCCACTAATGAAGAAGCTTAAATTCACAAGTGGAAAATTTATTTATTTATTTTATTTTATTTTAAATTTTTTTTTTACAAAATAATTATGGAAACACGCCTAAGGGCCAAGAGGCCTTACAACCATACTATTAATCTCTAGGCTTAGCTAAACAAAGAGATAAACAAGTACACACTTAAATCACATGAAAGTGAGCTTAATCTCATGTGATTGGCCAAGATTCTCATTGATTGCACTCTCCCAAAATACATGGGTCAGCGTTCTTGCACCATTATGCTAACCAAACATTCTCAAAAAAATCCAGAATTTGTAAATGTGATCAAATGGTATATGTTGGACCATGAAATTTTCCAACTTTCTTTGATTAATGAATCCACCCAAGTTGGGATCGTTTTGGTTTGATGCTTAAAACCCTTTCTTATGTTATAACATAGCAAACTAGAAGGCAAGGTAGCATTGATAACTGGAGGAGCAAGTGGCATAGGAAAGGCAACTGTAGCAAAATTTATCAACAATGGTGCTAAAGTTGTTATTGCTGATATCCAACATCAACTTGGCCAACACACTGCAAAAGAGCTTGGAACCAATGCTACTTTTGTTGCCTGTGATGTCACTAAAGAGTCTGACATATCCAACGCTGTTGATTTTACCATCTCTAAGTACAACCAACTTGATATCATGTACAACAATGCAGGGGTGCCCTGCAAAACTCCCCCAAGCATTGTGGACCTTGATCTGGCAGTTTTTGATAAAATCATGGACATCAATGTGCGGGGAGTCATGGCTGGGATCAAACATGCATCACGTGTGATGATCCCATGTCAAACTGGATCAATTCTCTGCACAGCTAGTGTTACAGGACTAATGGATGGGTTAGCACAGCACACATATTGTGTGTCCAAATTTGCTGTTATAGGCATTGTTAAGTCTGTGGCTGCAGAGCTATGCAAGTATGGAATCCGGGTGAATTGTATATCACCATTTGCCATTCCAACTAAGTTTGTAATGGATGAAATGAGTCAGGTTTTTCCTGGTGTAGATGATCGACAGCTTGTGGAAGTGGTTACTAATGCTGGTGTTTTGGAGGGAACTAGTTGTGAACCCAATGATGTAGCTAATGCTGCGCTCTATCTTGTTTCTGATGATGCCAAGTATGTTAGTGGGCATAATTTGGTATTAGATGGAGGCTTTACATCTTTTAAGCATTTGGGGTTTCCTGCACCAGATGAAATGCAGTAAAAATTTGAACAGAGAAACTAGAAACAAAAATTTGCGAGTATGAGGAGCACAAATGAATGTATTCACATCCATTCCTTTTAATTGACTCTAGTTTACATGTCCAAGCATTCTACCTCTAGAGAGAATTCAAGCATGGATTGTTTCAAGTTGACTCTCAGCATTAAAGCTAATCTTTCATGGTGTATGCAAAAACCAACCTCATCCCTTAAGTAACATTGTTTAGAGTGATGCACATAGAGAGTTGAGTTCAAGTCGGTGACCTGCTAAGTTTCAGAAAGCAATATATATGGCTTAAGCAATAAAATACATGTACTGCCTATATATGTTCATTCAAAACTAACTGTGCTTAACAAACAATAGCATTAGTCCTGTCTTGCACAAGCATGAGAAGAAATTCATGGAACACAGCTGAACATCCATCAAACAAATATTACTCAAAAAAAAAAAAAAAAAGTGACACAATTTGGAGCACCTGGTAATTCTAACAAACACATGGCCAAAAAATCTTTCTTTTATTTTTTGGTCTCAACCTATCCTATCTATAATCTTAAGAGCCTTGTCCTTGCATGCAACTTCATCAGAGTGGGGGGCCTTTGGATTGACTAGCTGATGACGGTGTTCGAGCTCCAAGTAGGACAACCTCAAACAAACCATGTGAGCTAAGCTAGAGTGCATCTTCACAGATTTATTACTTCAATACCGCAGAAGAAGTGACAAAGTAGTATATATATTAACAAATTTGTTCTTGGCTTGATCGGTTAGAAGCATCAAAATTGTGCTAGAACAAGCTTGCGCATGAAATCTTCTGGAGCTGAAAAGCAATTCAAACAAAATAAAGATTAATGCTCCTGCTGTTAGAATTTAACCAAAAGAAATGAATCTTACATGTGAACAAATTCAACAATAATACATTGAAGAATAAAAAGTTTAAACCTATGGAGAATGATTCTCTCCATTTCCTTTGACATTAAGAGAGCCTATTTCATGGCTTAGCAAAAAAAAAAAGAGAGCCTATTTCATGATGAAGATTTAGTTTATATGCATCTAAGGTTTACATGTTACCATATCATTTAAATTTTTTTCATTCTACCAAATAAGAAATGATATCTTATTTTAAATGACTTGGTATCTTATTCACCTTTAGATTTTTGAAATACCATGTCTTCAACCTTAAAATGGACCGTCTCCATTTCAAAGTAAATGGATTGGTAAAAATTACTAAAAAAAATAAAACCCCTTTTGTTAAATTAATAAATCAATGGTTTGACATAAGAGGAGGACTGATACCTAAGCCACCGGTGAAGAGTCTGAATTGGCCTAGGGCCTGTCTGATAAACATCTCCACTCCACTCACTACGATGGCCCCAACCTCTGCAGCCTCTTGTAAGAGCCGTGTATTTCTAGGTGTATAAACCGCATCAAAAACCAGCTCATATGCTCTCAAGGTCTCCTAAAGAAGCATGACAAGAGGCAATACATTATTCAATGTGTTCTTCTGAGTTATTACCTATTTGCTCAGAGAGAGTGAGAGAGAAAACCTTTGAGACAGGAGTTTGATCAGTATTTGGCTCCATTCCAATAGCAGAAGCATTTGCAAGGATCATTCCCTCCTGAGGGCAGAATCTTTTTAAGCATTCATATGGTAGAGCTTCCCCTGAAACTGCATCTGCAAGCAACTTTGCTCTCTCTTTTCAAAAGAGAAATGTCAAGATTAGAGACAAGAAAGCTGATCTTCAATTGTAATACTAAAAAGGAGAGAAAAATATTGCCTTATTACCATAATTCCGGTTGAATATGACAACCTGAGCACCTCTACTTTTAGCACCAAAAGCAAGTGCTCTTCCTGCACCTCCTGCTCCAACCAATACAAATGTTTTCCCAGCTAGAGGAGAAGTACGTAATGCTTCTCCATTGGCAACTCGTCTCTCTGTCCAGACAAAATAAACATAAGTAATTCTATCTAGACACCACTTGATATAATTGTCTATTCTTTTACCTATACTATCATTATACATGGTCGTCCATCAAGTAATCATCCATTTCAGGTTGCTGGTAATTCTGTTTAAAAACATCAAATTATTAATGGTATTGCAAAACAAAAAAGTAAAGGTGATGAACCCTGTAACAAACAAAGCAATCAAGTACTCCATTCTCCCCAAAACAATATACATTTATATTCCTGGCCCGAGTAGTACTCAACTTTAAATGATATACAAAGAATTAGAAAGATACATACAGCTATCGTCTAAATAATCAAGAAAGTAACACTTCAATTATCACAGTACCTCTTAATGCATCCTCTATTGCAGTGATAGAAGCCTCACAATCTGTGTTATAACCGATCAGCTTCCCATCAATAGGCCTCCTTACAATAGTATTTACAGCTCCTATAGACTGATTGAGAAAGCATACCACAATTTAGAAGCTTATATAAACATGACCCTACAATTAACACAGCAATAAAAAAAGTAGTGTGCCTTGAAGCTGAAACCCTAAAGTATCGTTATTAATATCTGATATCTAGGCCTCCATAGAAGATTTGTTAATGTCAACTTCTGGATTTTAATAATCCCAATTACTCAGCTGAGTTGTATATATCTAATACACCTTCATTCCAGGTCTTGTGCCATTGTCATTGTCTGGTGCTCAAGACAGACTTGGATTAGTGGAATTACAGTAATGTAACAAAGGATCATAAGTAGTTTACTTATTTGACATAAAAAATTTTCATTATATATGGCCAGATATATAGCAAATATATGTAGGGATTGTTGTTAAAGGAACACAGTCAACAAACCTATAGCAATGTTTTAAAAGTTTTTTCCTCTTGTTCAGGTAGCAGTTCAAAAAGTGTTTATATTACCAAGTTTACTGACCTTAGCCAGTGGATGTACTTCATCACAACACCCAACTGCAGCTTCTTTGTGTGGGATTCCAACACTACAAGTTTCATCGAATAAAGGGAAAAAAACCTTACATTAGAGAAAAAAGCATTGGGATTGTACCAAACAAGCACAATTTATACATTTGGCCAATGCAAAAGTGTGCACCATGATTTTTGAGAAAGCAAATGCCTAATGTGACAGTTGATACCCACAAACTAAAGAGAATATTGAGCCTGTTATGAATGGAGAACAGGAAGCGTACATAAGTCATAGAAGTATCTGATACTCTAGGTGATAACATTATTTAGAACAAGTTTTTTGAAGGAGTCAGTTGCAAAATAACCTTACAAGACAAGCAATGGGATGATCCTCTTCTTTTTCTTTTATGAAAGAGTGGCTGCATACCTGAAACCTGCGAAGTCAGTGCCTGTATAGGTTCTAAAGAATTCCTTGATATCATCGACCAGCATGGGAACATAAATTCCATTATATCCTGTGTGTCTAAAGGCAGGGTTGTGCAGAATAGGACCCTTGCTATGACCTACTGGATTTGAAATGAGTCCAAAAACTTTTGTATCTGCATTCAAGTATTCAAGTTTGTAAACATGTTTAAGGCTGACTAAAGTTGGCAACCCAGGTACTGATTTTCCTTCCAGAGATCCATACACTAAAAATCCACCAAATTTAGGACCCAATAGTTGGCTTATTAGACCTCTGCTACCCACTGCAATAGCAATTAATGGCACCTGGAGATACACATAGAAGTAGTAAATGACTAATGTTGTTTATACTATAGAAAGAAAACTGAATTAATTTAATTTGAAAAAATAAGTAGAAAGAAGAATATCTGATATTCCTTTATGCCTGAAAAACTTTTGAAAACAAAGAAAGTACTAGAGGTGCAGGATGAATTCTAACTCTGCTTTTTAGTTTTTGCGTTTAAGGTTGTTTTGAAATGCTGCATTGTAGTGTTCTAGAGACCATGTTATATCTTAAGCCATGAGTCTTTCTAACAAATGCTACTTTTTAGTGTTACATTGTTTTAGGAAACATATAATACCAATACAGAACAGAATTTATCACAGCAAACACAAGAAAGAAACTACAGACCATTAAAGAATGTTACAATGAATACTTGGAGAATGTCACAACTAACATATAATGAATACTTGCAAATTTGTGATGTCCTCGTGAAAATCTGCGCCCCATTAAGAATGTCACAACTAATACGAGGAAAGCAATACGTAACTTAATATGCATGCTGTTGAATTTGTGACATCAATTGTATAAACAAATACCTGGCAATGAGCAAGCATCTGGAAAACCGGTGCCAAATCTGTGATATAATCCACATCAATAACAAGCTTAATAACATCTGCTCCAGTTGATTGCATACATGCAATCAGATTACCAAGTCTTTCATTTGAAGGTTTCCCACCATTCACAAAGCTTGAGACAATTATTTTGCTATTGGCACGCTTGTACATGCATTCAGCCATGCCAATATCAGAAGCCACCTGAAATTTTTCACTTTAGTTGGGAGTATTAAAGAAAACAACAAAGCTAAATGAACTTTAGATATAGTTATATATGGCAAAAACAAATATTCGGACCAAATTTCAATGTACTAGTTTGGGTTTTCAACACTATATATGTCTTACATATTAACACAAATGAAGACAGATGTTTAAGACTTAAGATTTTCATTATGAACCCGAAATTAAAAATATAAAATAGTGTAGAGTGTACTTCTTGTCGTAGTTATGACAGTTATATAAGGACAAGTGGATAAGTAATACTTTATAGTTTATATTCCAAAGGGAGGAGGGGTTTGAAAAAAAAGGGATGACTACCTCAAAATCCATTTCAACGAATTCAACATCTAATTCAAGAGCCAGTCTCAGTACTTGCATGCAGGTAGTCTTGCATTCTCCTTTGCCTGAAGTCCTTGATGATTTGAGCCTGTGAATGGCAATTGTGGTAAATATCAAGGAATTTTTATCCACCTAATTGTTACTCTTAATAGTTACTAGTTAGTACTGCTATTATTATAGCACTAATTTGAACATGTTTGGTTTACTTCTTTATTCTTACTTTCCTTGTTATTGTCAAAATGAACTCCGAGTTTTAAAATTCTTAGAAGTTCTTTAATTTAAAGGGTGCTACACCATTTCATAAATCGTGTGTGCTTGAATTATATTTGTTAATATTTTGTAGGGAACACTATTTTGCTGAAAAAAATGTCATTTAAGATCTTTTTTTTTCTTTTCTTGTGAATAATTATAAAGAATCCTCTCATATGCATTCTTTAATCTAGTATGGTCTCTCCAATATTTGATTTTGGTGGGTTTTTTTTTTTTTGTTTTTTTTGTTTTTGTTTTTGTTTTTGATTTTTGTGTTTTACCTCCTCACTTTTGGCTACATTGAGCTAGAGAAGAAACCTCATATTGGAATTGAGCTATCCGGACATGCCACTAAGCTATGAGACCCTTGAAGTGAATTGTTGGCTTTTTGGCATGGTGATCAAGACCCATTCAATTTGAACTTTGAAGTACACTCACTACAGGTTTTTTTTTTTTTTTTGAAATTTGAGAAATGGGCTGCTGCTACCCATCCATTGTGGGTGGGGAAAAAATCTTGGGCACAAGATAACATCTCGTGGGTGGGGGTACACTCACTAAAGTAATCTATTTGCCCATCAAAAAGCAAAGTTTTACTAATGAGTTCCTTTCAGCCTGAAATTATCTCAGAAATTTTAGTGCTTTTTTAATAAGGTAATTTTAGTTTCTAAGATATTACAATCATTAAGAAACCTATAAAATGCCATAATGTGATATGAAATAAACTTGACAATGTCACATGGCTTGATTACAATATGGTGGACCCAAATATGAATCAATAATTTTGAAAAGTCCTTTAATTCACATAAATGTCATCACTCATCATCAATCAAACAAGAAAAATGCTCATCACTCATCAGCAATCAAACAAGAAAAATGTTAAAGGAAACAAACTATTTTACAAACTGTTGATGTAATGAAAGGTTATTAGTAAGTAAAAAAATGATGTTAATGGTGAGACCAAATAATAACCCTTAAAAATTTGTTATTTCAACAGTTTATAAAAATATTGTAAAATAATTTGTGACTATAGTATTACTCATCAAACAAATCTAACCAAAAGTCTTGTAATTTAATTAACATTTCCTATTACCGCACATCCTTGGTGCGGTGGTTACTCTACAAGTATAAGTGTTTGTGCGGTGTGGGGGGTAAGGACTGGGGTTCAAGTATCCAGAAATGAGTTTTACACATATATACACTTAGATTAGGTTAGAGTAGAATTCTATCTTATAAAAAAAAAAAAAAAAAAAAACACAAATAATTTCATTCCATTATAACTATCAAATTATAAATAGATAAATAAAGTAAAAACAATCTAGTCAAACCAAAATGCTATGTAACTTGCATTATTTTGGTAAAGTCTATAAATTTATATATCTTCTTTGAAAACGTCAAAATATGTCACACTTATTAATTATTGGGTTGGGCCAGAGTGCCGCAGATAGACCCAAAAAACCAAAAACAGAATAGAAAACACGTGGAGAACGAAAATATGGAAAAGATGTACTTGTCAAACCCAGGAAAGCTGTGGATCTCTAGAACATTGTCCAAACTACGTGTTTTATGTTGTTTGTATGGTTGCAGGTCAGTTTGGTAGTGATAAGCTATTTATGGCTCAGGCTCAGCTACACGTCTCAGTCCCCACAGTCTTGGAGTGTTGGACCACATCTACTTTCCCCTCTTCCGGTAGGGAAACAAAATTTTTTTTCATTAATCATTTTTAATAGATAATTATAGTTTTTTTCAAAATAAAATAAGCTAACTCACTATATTGTAATAATTATTTAAATAAATTACACTAACATCTACTAAAGTTTTGGAAAATGTTAGAATTTAGAAACCCCCTTCAATTTTCAAAAAAAGTATTTAACCACTTGAGGCTATTTTTTTTTTCTTTCTTATCATATAATCAATTTGGTTAATAAGTATCATTTTGGATGGAAAATGGATTTAAAAAAATATGTATTTGATTCAATTTGTAATGGATATAAATAGTCATAAGGGATTATTTGTTGTATAAATCAAATAAAACATGGGATGCAGTGTCATTTATAAAAATAGGAGGATATTTTTTATTTTTCAAAATTTAAGGGAGATTATTTTAATGATGAAATATTTTTAAATTTTACATTAATCCCACATAATTTAATCTTAATGGATACAGTTCTAAGTAATACCAATAAATTTCTACATCTTTTTTTTTTATGCTAAATTTCTACTTCTTAAGTGTGCATTTGGGAGATCTTATTTTCATTGGAATATTGAGTTTTATTTATTTATTTATTAAGTAAAAGTACAATTATATCTAAAAAAAATAAAATTTAAGAAATTGTAGATAAACTAGAAATAAACTAAAAAAAGTTTTGGCAAACTAGCACTAAGAAAAAAAATTTAATAATATTCTTAAACTTAATAATAATAATAATTTTTTAAAAGTGCAATAGCCCCCCACACTGGACATATCTACTTAATAATAACTAGTTGATGAGAAAGCCAGTGTTGGCATTCATATCAATGTTCACAGTCTAATTAATCATGAATTGGTTGTCGGTCCAATTAAAATTTGGGAACTTTACTCAACATTGTTCCCACGGCCACGGGTCGTCCGTTGCTTATTGTACGAGTTATATGATTAAGATGTGAATCTCACCTATATGTATGCACGTGATTCGCATCCAAAAAAGCTAGATGATAACTATACACTTGGTAAGAATTGCATCTTTTTGAGATACGATCACTGACATAATTTTACATATATAGGTACGACGGGGCCAACAAAAATTAGGTTTGTCAATTGAAAAGTAGGCAATCAAACAAAAGTACCATGTCCTATCTAAAGGGCCATTATATGTAAGTTATTTTGAAAGGAGACCACCTCACTTCAATTCCATGTGATTGAACTCACTGCCAAAAAAACAAAGTTGTACCACTTAACCGACGTTGGATGAAGACGAAGGAAGTAGTTTTGGAGGTACCTAAATCTCTTCGAATATTTGATTACTTTTGATTATGTACAGTCCTTCTATTCCACACATACTGAGTTATAGAGAGGAATTTCTTGAGAGTAGCTCTAAAATGCTGGCAAGAAAATTCGAATTCAGGATCTCATGAATATCATGAGACTTAGGATTCACTTAGTCAAGCCCTTAGAGTTTTGTGTATTAACAGTTAAACACTGTACTAGGGGAAAGTCACAAAGAATTGTATTTAAATCTATAGATTTAAAGAGCCAAATCTGTCATATCACAAGGGATTTAGCTTCTCTATTGATTCCTGCAGATTAGATCAAAAAGCTCATTTGAAAAGTTCCCTTATTACACATGCAAATTAAAAGGTGGCATAGGGGACAATAGTGTGGCAATAAGTGTTTTGAGTTGGCTTATTGTTCAACTGGAATCAATTTCTCTGGGTTTTTTCTTCTCTTTTTACTTTCTTTTTCTTTTCTCTGCTAAATAGTCTAGACTAGTTTGAGTTAATTGTAAAAAGAAAATAATTAATAAAATGGTTTTGAACATCATAATTGATAAAAATCTTATGTCCCAATCTGAGTTTTCATTTTATACTCTACCAGCTGATATTATTTTAAATTTTGGTTACTATGAGTGGAGTATACCTTTCATTGGTTGGA
Organism: Quercus robur; assembly: GCF_932294415.1. Lineage (NCBI taxonomy): Eukaryota > Viridiplantae > Streptophyta > Magnoliopsida > Fagales > Fagaceae > Quercus > Quercus robur. The sequence goes on along the minus strand of NC_065545.1, from coordinate 18,446,165 downwards.
TAGAAGATTTTTATTCATTCATTAAAGGTGACAAGCTTCTGAACAAAAGAAGATCTTTTATATTTAGCAGATTGTGACATTATGTTTTTCATGAGCAGAGATTTTCCTCACTTGATTTGAATGGAGAAGGTCCATTTGATGATATAAGGATATTTCTTTGCTGGATATATATATTTTTTTGCTGGAGATGATATTAGGATATGGTGGTTTAAAAATCTAAAAGTGAATATAATATCATATTATATAAAATCATCCTTACATAGTAGAAGGAGAATAAAATTTTAAATGAAGCAATATCAAAAGGGACATTTTTTTAGGCAAATGAAGAGGAGGAGCCTTTTCAAATACTGTGGGAGAGAATTGGAGGTGACAAAATAGATGGAGACCTATACTATTGTGGGAGAAGTATGAGTAAGAGGTGCTACCTGTAAGAGACTATGGCTGGCAAAGCTCTTTGTTTGATGAGCTTCTCAACCTCAGAAGTGTGGGAGAATGACATGGAATCTATGCAAAGCTCCACAAGGTCTGCACCTTCTGCCTTGGCTTTCTCCATTGAAGCCAGCATTTCTTCCATGGTCTCACATTGTAGTTGTGTGCACACTAGCAGGTTTTTCTTGAATGCCATTATTATTTGAGATGGATGATAGAAAGACAAAGATAGAGAAAGTGAGAGAAGTGAGAAATTGAGAGAGAAATTTTAGAACCTCACTAGCCACCAATGAGCAAGCTTGTTAATTTATAGCAGAGGGAAAATTCTTAGATAGTCCCGGAGTATAGTGAAATGATGTTCCCTCCTCTCACATATGGTGGACCCCACCATGAATTTAATAAGCGGAACCTACCATGAATGTGAGAGAAGGGAGCACCATTTTCCGTGCTCCAGGAGTACCTAAGAATTACTCATAGCAGAGATGTCACTGCAACGTAAAAAAAACTAACAATGATTCGATTCAACTAAAAATAATATTTTATAAATAGGAATAGGCCACATGGCACAGAACATATTTCACCTCACCCTTGAGGTCACCTAGGGCTAAGATTTCCACTTGCGCACATTGTTTCAAGTTTTTTTGTGTTACACTCATATTGCTAGTAGAATACACATATTTTGTCTATATAAATTGACAGTCCCTTATTTATTTTTATACAATTTTTATATACAATAAGACCGTGTTTGAGAGGGGCTGTTGGTCTCTATTCACCCAGCATGAGTTTCAGAGAGCTATTAGAATATAAGCGTAATGAGCTTAATTAGGCCAGTTGTTCTAATTTTGTTTTTGGTATTGCACTCATATTTTATTTGCTAGTAGAGCACACATATCCTGTTTATATAAATAACAGTCCTTTATATATTTTTAATACACAATAAGAATATGTCTTTAACAAGGAAATTAAATAAAGCAAGCAATAGTATCAAATATAAGGAAAGTGAATTTTTTTATAAAATAGAAAGAAAAAGAAAAAGAAAAAAAGAAGAAGCTAGTGAGGTAGACATTGTGGGGCACAATGATATTGGTAGGGACAATTGTTGTTTAATTGAAGAAAGAACTTGGAGTTTGATTGAAAAACAGAAAGGCGTGCTAAACATTGTGGGAGCAATGGTGGGGGAACCCTAACATGGCAGGCAGCCAAGGTAATAATAAGAGCAGTGGAATGACCACAAACCTTGGAACTCTTTTTCTAATCCAACGTGACAACATGGGTAGGTATAGAATCTCAATGAATAAAAACCTATAAGACATTAAGACCTCCGATACTATTTTATAATATAGATCACTTTATTGGTTGACATCAATTTTGAAGGCCACAATTGTGTTTCTGTCTTTGGCACTTCTATGCCCTTAATTAACGTGCTGTATAGCTAATGTAATAGTATCTAATGTTTGATGCAAGGAAGGAGCTCTATCAACAGGTGAGAAAATGGTCTTATAAGGCGGTCTTATGAATACTATTTGAAAAGAATCCTATTTTTATCATTGTATTTAGTTAAATTTTGCAATAAATGTGCGTTTAGATATCGCTTATTTTGCTGAAAGTTGAAAGCTTAATGTTAAAAATATTGTAACAAAATATTTTTTTATTGCTGCAAATTACTATTCATGCGTTTTTGTCAATTGATTGGTACATGAAAAGTGCTATGGACCAGTAAAAAAAAATTGCAACCTTTGTAAACACAAACGCAACTACCGTCCCAAACGCACCTTAAGTATATATATGTATCTTTCCAAAATTTTCATATTTCCTATATAACCTTCTTAAATTTTTAAATATTTTAGTCCCTTAATCTTAGAATTTTAGAACTTTTAGACTGTTATAAAGTGAAAGATGCATTGCATGAGGCCAAGATGCAAGTAATGGTGGACATAATTACTTTAGAGGAAGTATTTGGAATCAAAATACCACATGTTTCACTTTTTTTTTTTTTTTTGAGAAACACATGTTTCACTTAATATAGAAGCACACCTCATGTTTCGCAAGACAAATAATATTTCACGTATTCTCTCTCATGCCTTGGAGAAGTGATCTTTATTGAACAATAAATGACTGTTTTGATTAATTTGGACGGTGACCCTCCTTGTGTTGAGTTTGTAATCAGAGTGAACGATAGCATGCTCTCTTTGTAATTCCTCCTATTTATGAATAAGTTTTACCAGTACAATATTCATATATAAAAAACTAAACATGTACTTTTTTTTTGTTGTTCACTTTTTTTTTTCTTAAGAGAACTTAGATTGGCAGATGTGTTTGTGGGGGTCATTCATTCCTGTCGGCAATGAATCATGATAAAACACTAGAGTACCAAGGGTAATGACCCCCTTCAACGTGCCAGAGAGACATAAAATGACAATTGAATATCCTCATTTCTCTTTGCCAACCTCTATTATTTCATCACAATCCAATAATTTCGGGACAGGTAAGTGTGATAATATAACTGGTAGGACCATGATATGATTTTGATTTGCATACTTTAATAGTACTACACCTACTTTTTATTCAATTTTACCAGTGGGTAATTTTTTTCTGAAACGACAATATAACCCGTGCTCTGTTATGTGTTAACATCAATTGGCATTTCTATGGAAAATGAGAATTATAACAGGATAAGTTTTGTCCTTCTCACAATTCAGTGATTCTCTGACCCCTTTGGATGCAGTGGATCCTTTAAGAGCCATACAATTTGTTAGGTGAGTAGAAATGGGACCATGTACACATTGCACAAAGTGGGTTCATGATGATACCGAGAAAGATGGGATTGTCTTCTTGTAGGCTTGTGGCTCTTTGTTCTTCCTCTCAATGAAATATATATATATATATATATATCTCTTGAAGTCAATACTATAACCTTTACAATATAGTTTAAAATATTTAATTCGTGATCCTATTTGAGTATAGTCTAATACAATAATGTTTTTTTTTAAGAGAGTTTTCAACCTATAGTGTCTATTTCTGATGATAGTTTTTTATCATCAAACAAAGACACCAATAAATTTTTGGCGTAGGCAGGAATTGAACTCTAGATATCTTATTCAATCATCAAAGACTTTATCGATTGAGCTAACTAGAACCTACTGATACAATGTTACTTGAAAAGCTAGGAACACAAATAAACTTGTGCCAATGTTGAAAATGATTTGGCTTGAATTTGTGCCACCCCTATCAATCGAGAAACTTCTGTGTGTTTCCATTGCATGCTTCTTCACCCTCACATGAGGGTGGACCCCATGATGTGGGGGTGAAGAAGCATGCAACAGAAACACACAATACCATCTCCAATCAATCAGTGTTTAATGCTTACTGCTTGGCTTGGTTGAATGTTGGTTGAAGCCTTTAAGGCTTAAGTAAACCCTAATTAATATGGCAGGCTCATAAAGTAACTGCAACCTATATAATTATTTATGCATTTATAACCTATATAATAACAAAACAAAAACGTTTTTATTTTTTATTTTATTTTATTACTTTTGTTGATTTCTTTGAAGAAGAAATTACACTTTGCCCATATGTAGTTTGCCAGAAAAATATTTTGCCTATTTGTGATTTAAAAATTGGCATTTTATCTACTTGAGGTTAATTCTCTTTGTCTCTCATTACCAATCTCTGTTAAAAATAGAGATAAATTTGTATTTTTGTTATCTTTTTATGTCTTTTTTTTCTTGAAACATAAAAAACTAAAAATTCAAGGAAAAAGAAGATCCAAAAGCTAGGTTTTGTAAAAATTAAAACTTAACTTTTACATACTTTGAGATCTTTTATTTTAACACATTCCTCTCTTTCTATAGAACACACACATAGACAAAGCCATCTGTGTGTAAAAATATACTTCGACTGATCTGCTTCATTTAGAATAGCATGAAGAGACCATCAGATATAATTAAAAAGAAAATAGGAGGAAAAATTCTGCCTCTAAAGTAGACCACTTATGGTGAGTTAGAAACCTGTCGTAAAGAATGAATCAACTGCCACAGTGAATCTTGGCCGGTTCAATGTGTGCAACTCTACAGACTTAACCTGAAGGAAAACATAAGTGACTGATTCAACTTACACAAACACAAGGGACGTGAAGAAGCTCTAATAAACATTGAATCCTTCTAACCAATCTAACCTCTTGGTAAGAACTGAAGACATATCCACACGAAAGTAAAGCAAACATAGTAACCAAGGACGGATTTCTCTTTGAGATCATTATGCTCATCCCAGTTCCCAGCTTAACAAGACAATTTCTACTTCCATCAACATCAATAGAAATTTAATAATGAATAATGATGAGGGTAAAACTGTAGTAGTAATACTCACCCTTGTGAAAGTACAAAATGACACTCCAAATAAACCCGTTGGGATCCATTGGCAAGTGACGACGTTAAAGAGTCTACGAAGCGCACCTTATAGCCGACGGAAGGACCTTAGGCAACGAAGATGGGTAGCTGACACCAATGAAGCTGAAGGGAGTAGCCGAAGTTGATGACCCTGAGACTTGCTTGGTCTCCACATTTGCATATATAAGGAAATATCTTGCACTTCACGTTTAGTGCTAATCAAGAGGACTCTTACAAAGAAAGGGCTCCGCAAAATACGCTCATGGAGACTCTTATAAGGAAAAGACTTCTAACTCAAGGAAAAGATGTTAACCCTCTACTACTATAAAAACCCAAGACCCTCGCAGAACAAGGGACACATAATTCACCCCAGCTCTAGCACTCTAGAATTGTGAGAAGTTCTAACTTGACCTTCGGAGGGTATTTGGCTGGCACCACACCGGTGCTCTCTGCTAAGTCTTCTCTTTTTGTGTTGTGTAGATGTTGTTTCGAGCACGTGAGGATCGTGTGACTTACTATTGATTTTTCAGCATCATCAATTGGCGCCGTCTGTGGGAACTCTTAGCGACTTGTAAGCCATATTATCGCTTCTTGGACAAAGAGTTGCATGATACTTACTCGCTCGATAGCGACCACCAACAACGTTCAGGAAGACGAGCCATGACCCATTGCCCTGGAGAGGTAGGTCCAAACCCTCATAGCTGCAATGGAACGTCTCACCAAACAGAATCAAGACCTAGAGGAACAGCTACGGCAGAAGAATGCAGCGATGGGTACCCAAAAGGAAGACCAAGAAGGTACTAGCGCTGAGAGAAGGGACCAAAAGGGGCCGGAAGGTAGCAATGCCCCAATGTTATATCGTGATGTTAGAGATGGATGACCATTTACAGACCATGAACATAGAAGAGCAGAGGACGATGGCAGAACTGGTAGAAAGACTCGAGGAGATACCCTCAATGACTCCAGACTAGATCGAACCACAAGGATCGGTACCCTCGCCAGCGCGATGGTTCACTAAGAGCTCTCAACTTTTCTCAGAATGAACCAAGACGTATTCACTTGGAGCCATGAAGACATGCCAGGAATCGACCCCTTGGTCATGGTACACAAGCTGAATGTATCGCCTTCTTTTCCACCAATCCATCAGAAGAAGCGGGTGTTCACCCCAGAACGGGACCGAGCAATAGCAGAAGAAGTTGGAAAATTGAAAGAGGCAGACTTTATCAGAGAAGTATACTACACTAACTGGTTGGCAAACGTTGTAATGGTCAAGAAAGCCAACGGAAAATGGAGAACGTGCGTAGACTTCATAGAGCTGAACAAAGCATGCCCCAAGGATAGTTACCTTCTCCCTCGAGTCGACGTACTAGTAGACTCTACAGTTCAGCACCAACTACTAAGCTTCATGGACGCCTTTTTGGGTTATAATCAGATTCGGATAGATGAGGCGGACTAGGAGAAGACTTCTTTTGTTACTAGCCAAGGCCTCTTTTGCTACAAAATGATGCCATTTGGCCTCAAGAATGCAGGCGCGACGTATTAAAGGCTCATGAACAAGATGTTCGCGAACCAGATTGGGAGGAATGTCTAAGTCTACGTTGACGACATACTGGTAAAAAGCCAAAGGGAGAATGACCATTTGGAGGATCTCAAGGAAATGTTCGACATCCATCGCTCCTACAACATGAAACTCAACCCAAGTAAGTGTGTCTTCGGGGTAATGGCAGGAAAGTTCGTAGGATTCATGGTGTCTCAAAGGGGTATTAAAGCCAACCCTGACAAGATTCGAGCCATAGTAGAAATGACGCCCCCAAGGAACATAAAAGAAGTGCAAAGCCTCAACGGCAAAGTAGCAGCGTTGAACAGATTCATGTCGAGAGCAACGGATAAGTGTCTACCTTTCTTCTGCACGCTGAAAAAGTCTTTTGAATGGACGATCAAGTGTCAGCAGGCATTCGAGGATCTAAAAGCCTACCTCTCTTCCCCACTGCTACTGAGTCCCTTACAACTTGGAGAAGAACTTTTCCTCTTTTTGGATGTCTCCCCAACAACCGTCAGCCCAGCCCTAATTAGGGAAGAAGACAAGGTTCAAAAGCCCGTGTACTATGCCAGCTAAGCACTTCGTGGTGTAGAGGGAAGGTACCCACCCATGGAAAAGCTCACCTTCGCCTTAGTTACGACGGCCCGAAAACTCAAACCATACTTTCAAGCCCACGCAGTGATCATCCTAACCGACAAGCCCTTACGACGGGCAATGAGCAACCCGGAAGCTGCTGGTCGATTGGCACTATGGGCGATAAAGCTGAGTGAGTTTGACATCCAGTACCGCCCACGCACTGCCATCAAGGGATAGGTCATCGCTGACTTCATAGCAAAGTTCACCAACGGGGAAGACAAGGGGGTAGATGAGTATCTTCAGTGGAGTATTCATACAGACGGGTCGTCTAACAGGCAGGCCGATGGAGTAGGTATCATGCTTCTTTCACCTGAAGGAGACAAGATTGAATGTATTGTCTGCCTCGACTTCCCTACCACCAAAAATGAAGTAGAGTACGAAGCTCTGGTGGCGGGACTTGATCTCGCCAAAGCGGCAGGGGCCGCAACTGTGGTTCTTTATTATGACTCTCAGGTCGTCACCAACCAAGTGAACGGGGATTATGAATGCAAGGGCGAAAGGATGAAGAAGTACTTGGAGCAAGTAAGGAGAAGGGTAGACGACCTACAGGCCAAGATCATCCAAATCCCTAGAGGAGAGAATGAGCAAGCCGACTGCCTTGCCAAAGCTGCTTCAGCGGAACATATGATCGCCCTTGATAATGTACTTTTGTTCAGCTTGCTCCACTAATAGATTCCATCGATGTGCAGGAGATAGGTTCTGTAGATGACTGGACCACACCATTAGTCTCCTACTTGAAAAATGACGTCCTACCAGATGGGAAGGAGGTCGCAAGAAAACTGAAGGCCCAAGAAAGCTGATGAGGGTAAAACTGTAGTAGTAATACTCACCCTTGTGAAAGTACAAAATGACACTCCAAATAAACCCATCGGGATCCATTGGCAAGTGACGACGTTAAAGAGTCTACGAAGCGCACCTCATAGCCGACGGAAGGACCTTAGGCAACGAAGATGGGTAGCTGACACCAATGAAGCTAAAAAGGAGTAGTCGAAGCTGACGACCTTGAGCCTTGCTTGGTCTCCACGTTTGCATATATAAGGAAATATCTTGCACTTCACGTTTAGTGCTAATCAAGAGGACTCCTACAAAGAAAGGGCTCTGCAAAATATGCTCATGGAGACTCTTATAAGGAAAAGACTTCTAAGTCAAGGAAAATATGTCAACCCTCTACTATTATAAAAACCAAAGACCATCGCAGAACAAGGGACGCATAATTCACCCCAGTTTTGGCACTCTAGAGTTGTGAAAAGTTCTAACTTGACCTTCAGAGGGTATTTGGCTAGCACCACACCGGTGCTCTCTGCTAAGTCTTCTTTTTTTGTGTTGTGCAGGAGTTGTTTTGAGCACGTGAGGACCGTGTGACTAACTGTTGATTTTTCGGTATCATCAAATAAGTTCACACAATGGAGGAGATGAAATTAGTACATACTAACAGCACAACATAGGCTTTGTTTATGTGTGTTATATAGAAAGAGAGGAATGTGTTGAAAACTTGAAATAGAAGATCTAAAAATTGATACATGAAAAGAAGATGTAAAAGTTAGGTTTTAATTTTTACAAAACCTAACTTTTAGATCTTCTTTTCCCTTGATTTTTTATTTTTTTATGTTTTGAAGAGAGAGACATAAAATGATAATAAAAACACAAACTTATCATTGTTTTTAACAAAGGTGGGTAACAGAAGAAAAACTGAGCTAACCTCATGTAGGTAAAGTGCCAATTTTTAAACTATAGGTAAGCAAAGTGTAATTTCCTCTTCTTTTTTTAAAGTTGTCACATAAACAGTTGAAAATCGACAATTTTTCACATCACCATTCTAATTTATATATATTTTAATTTGGTTTTAGAGTTACAAATAAAGCAAAATTATTTTACTTTAGATAATTAATTAGATTCCACTCAACACTAAACAAATTCTTATTAATTTTTTTTTTATCTTTTCTAAATAAATCGTAATTAAATTATGTAAGTTACTTTCTACAATTTATCTAATTTAATTAAATATATATCATATTTTTTAAAAAAAATGAATTTTTGGTAAACTATTAATAGGATTTGTAATGAGACAAAAATAGATATAAATATAAAATCAGGATTTGTAATGGAAAGAAATATATGATGTATATATTATTCTATATATTCACAATTGCAAATTTGATTTTGAAATCATGGAACAATCTTAGACCATTCAATTTGGGCACTTGGGGCTGAATGGATGAGCAGTGGGACCTATAAAACAATAAGTCCCATGGCCATGTAATAATTGCAGAGTGTCAGGTAATATAGAATGACAAAGAGAGCACCACATGGACCTGCTGGCTCATCTCCCATAATGCACATGCATGTGCATGGAGCAAATTAGGAAAGTACAACCCTGCCCCTATTATTCATTCCTATTCCTATATATGCTGTATTTTGGTCTCATATTGTACTCGATCGCTTTATTTTTGTATCTAGCTAATGCACTGATCCTTATTCTATCGAACCATATTGAAGCATATATTCACAAAGATATGAAAGGACGCATTTTTACGGCCTTTTAATTAATTCTTTGTTGTGTATGGCCAGACACAGGGGCGGAGCTACATGTTATGGTGGGGGCGATGGCCCCCAAATTTTTTGAAAATTATTCCTTTTTACTATATAGAAATATTTAATATTTTAATAATTAGCCCTCAAAAATGAGACTTGGTCCTCCCAAATATTTGAGTTGGTCCAGTAATGTTCTTGAAAAAATTTTACAATTTGTCTAGTAGTTATTAAGAACGTATTATTTCTCAAATTCATTTTTTATGGTAAAATATGTTCTCGTATTTCTTAAAGTTTTGGATCATTTATGTCTTTGAAATACTTCATTAATTCAATTGAAATGTTTTTACTCACAATGGTAGACAATTTGGTAATTTATATTGAAAATGAAATTTGTAAGGATTTCACTACGGAAGATGGTGAAAGATTAATTTAATTCTATGAAAAATTTAATTTTAAGGATTTCATTATGAAAGATATTAATTTCTATGTATGTGTATAGATGGATGTGTTTGTGTATTTGTATCCCCCCCTAAACAAAATTTTTTGGCTCTGCCCGTTTGTTCTTGTGTACAAACAAGGTTTGTAGGTGGGAATCGAAATATTAAAGAATAGGTAATCTAGCTAATTGAGATTTAGGAGATGGAACATCAATTGGAGTTCTTTTACGATCACACACATTACCACAATATTTGTTATAAATTGATGAAATGGTCAATTGTGAATGTTGAATCATCACTTTCACATGAATCCATTATTTTTCCTCTATTTACAATTGATTACATTAAATTTGTGGCACAAAAATTATGCCCCTAGTCTTTCTCTATCAAAAGAAAAAGAAGAGATACTCAATCAACTGCACATGTAATTTCCAAATATCACGTGGTTCACTCGTAACAAGGGTTACGCCCATGGAATTGCTACTTCAAGAGTTACAACTATCATCTGCATATATACTACCAAATTTAGTTTTTAGGCTACATTTTTAAATTACAATAATGAGCCTATGATATCTAATGTGATGCAATGTGCCCAATTGTCACATTTAGGGTGGGAGTGTGGGACAATGGAATAGGCAGCAGGAGTTGCTAATTGGACAATTTCCTTAATAATTTCAGTCTTTAGTAGTTACGGTATAAATCAAAATTTCAGGGAGTTAACAGTATTATCTAAAGTTTTCATGTGTAAGATGGATGTTGTAGCAACATTGGAAATCCTGTTATTTTTATCAATAAAATTTCAGAAAGTTCTATTATCTTTTCTTTTAACTTGTGGATTTACGATATTATTAGCCACTTACATATAATTTTTAAAATAAACGTTATTTATTTATTTATTGTGGCTATCCTGTTATGTACTTATGTCACACTAAATTAATAAATTATTAATTTCCGGCCGATACAAATCATAAGATTCCATGCACCAGCCAATGCAATTATTAACCTATATAGTTCACGTGTAAGGTGTGCAAGCATGACAACGATGTCTTCTCATCAACGATCAAACTGCAATCTACAAACAAATCTACAACATTTATAATGTGTCTCCGGCCCCTTTTATAAGGTGTGCAATAATGAAAAGATATGATTATGAGGAGCATTGTTGACTGGTAGGTTATTTCATTTTTATTTAATTGATAAGCTCATTCTATGATACATCATTTTCTTTTTAATGTATGACACTTATTTTATATATTATTATGTCAAAGGTTTTGTAGTTGAATTGGTACTTCCCTATGTACAAAGTACTTGGGGGTTTAAGGAGGAAATGATTTGAGTTGTGAAGTTAGCAGCATGTTGTAATTATTTCTTAAAAAAAAAATCTTATCTATTATTATCATTATTATAAATTGTATGCACAAATTTTTTAGGTGTAGTAGGTTAATTTTTCTAATAAAATACTAATATTTGCTTCCACTGACCACTAGAACACATGCAAAGAGTGTTATCTTTTTCAAGGACACTTAAATTCAATGCAACAATGTATTCAAATTTAATTGAAGAACCTCATATATTATACATAAGGATCTATGCATAAGTTTGGTCCTATAAAATATACATTAACTAAGACAACATCCTATACTAAGTTATTAATTGTTAAGATTTAGAAGGCCTAATGTTGCCAAACAAGTTAATTTTAAAAAACTACTTGTGAAAAAAATATATTATTTAATAATTTGTACCGAAAAAGTGACTTTTAAACTAGTGGCAACAATAATGATTGGTGCCTATCACTTTGGAACTTAGTTTTATGGTTGATCAGGAATAGTCTGTTTAATAAGATATAGGTAAAAATATAATTTATACCCTATAAATTTTGTTTGGGATGGTTTTAACTTATGACATTTGTTCTTGATGATAGCTCTTAATATCAGACCAAGATACCAATCGGTTTTTGGTGTAGGCGGTGATTGAACTCCAGATTTCTTATTTAACCATTGAAGACTTTACCAGTTAAACTAATTGAAACCTACTATACCCTATAAATTTATTGAATTATCATTTTAACTTACTAAATTTAAAATTTGTCATTTTACTTTATTAATTTTGATAGTACAATTATTTTAGTCATAATGTCCATTGCCATTTGAAATTATTGTTAACTCTTTAAAATGGTTGTCACTTTAAATTATGAGTTCCGTTAACACTTAATAGGTTTCATTAAAGTATTTGTTAATTGATTATTTTGGAAAATCTTTTATACCAATTTTATGAAAAATATAAAAACTAAAAAAAAATCAATTACTTTTTTTTTGTAAAAATATTTTTTAAACTAATACCCTAAATCATCAGTTAACTTTTCTCTATTAATTAAATAATTTTCCTAAAAAAAAAAAAAAAAAAAACCGATTGTCGTGCATGTCCACAGTCCAGTGTCCAGAAAGCTCCATGTGTAGCTTTATTGTCGTGACATTCAATTATTTCAATATGAGATTAAACTCAGATGTTTAGTCTAGAGTGGATTTGTTTGGAATTCGCTTATATTGTTAAAATTGATTTTTTTTTTACTGAAAATACTATAAATAAATATAAATTTTTCTCTATTAATTAAATAATTTTTCCTTAAAAAAAAAAAAAAAAAAACACAAACACAAACACGATTGTCATGCATGTCCACTGCCCAGTGTCCAGAAAGCTCCATGTGTACCTTTATTGTCGCGACATTCAATTATTTCAATATGAGATGAAACTCAGATGTTTAGTCAAGAGTCCTATTTTTTTGCAATGTCTAGTCCTAGGACTACAAAGTCCTATCAGGGAAGAAATAAGTGTTTTACTTTCACTCAACCAATCTATCTAGATTCTAGAAATAAATATTTTTTCACCGACATTGTTTACATTTTTGTTGTTTTTTACATTTAAAATTCTGCGAGAGATAGAACTGATCTGTTGTCCTTGTTGACAGTGATGGCTCCTCGTTACTGCACACAGGCCATTCATGCATGCCATGGTTTTCAGGAAATCACCTGCTCCCATGTCACCTGCTCCCAAGAAAATATTTCTAAATATAGGTGGCTTAATGGGTGGTTTAATGTGTGTCCTTCGAACACACGAGTAAAATCCAATTAATAATTACAGGGAAAGATCAGTGGCCCCAGCCCCATGCATTCATGCAAAAAGAGCAGTCTCTGTATAATGTATGTATATAGACCAAGTTCAATTCATATGTATGGTGATAATGATATAATAACTATAAAAGATCAAGACCAGAGCCCACCACAGCAGCATATCTATAATCCATGCCTCCGCCGTACTTGTTACAAATGCATTTGCAGAAAAGATCAGTTCAGTTGATCATGACTAATAAGTCCATACTCTTATGGGCATGCCCTAAGAAAGCTCTACAGTGAGAAATTTTCTAGCAATTAGGGTCTCATTTCAATCTGAATTCATTATTCACTAAAATTTTATATTATTTATTTTAATATAAATTATATAATCTCTAAAAGTTATGCAATGACTTTTTGAAGCAACTTAATTATATCCTATGAGGAAAAAAGAAAAAGAAAAAATGAAGAGATAAAAAGTAAAAAAATTTAATGATTGAGATTAAAAGGGAATTTTCAACTTTCAATTTTATTCCTTAAAAGACTATTGCATGGTGCAATAGCCTAGATCTCAATTCAAATGAGTCTAAAAGAACGGTGTATGTTTTGCTAGATTGGAGCATCTCCAGCAGAATCAACAAATTTTTATACTATTTGGAGAATGAACAGTGACTTTTATCTTTATCTACCCATTTTTTCAAATACACTTTTCAACAGACTCTTTATCTCATTCTCTATCTCATTTAAATATTATTTCTTCATTTATTATTTATTCTTTTTTTTAACAACTACGCATTTTCCAACATTTTTTTATTCAACACCTAATTATTATAATAGAAAAAAAGATTTGAAGAATGAACAACTCTTAGCTAAAAAAGACCTGATGAGCTACTGTTCATTAGGAAAAAAAAAAAAAAAAAAGAGTTTTAGAGAGTTTGTTGGAGCACTCTTTTGGTGGTATTTCCGGTTTCACTCTCCATATTTTGGCTATCCATAGCCTGGTGGAGATGCTCTTACACCATAGCCTCAAACAACTCTTTTCTATTTTTAAGCGTTTTGGATAAAATTCTATGTTTTTGTTTTTAATCCAATATATATGTATAGACATCCAATTTTACAATTGATACCAAATTTAAAGGATAAAATGATCATTTCACAATCTCATGGTTAAAAATATCATTTTGAACCATTAAAAGATTGTGAATTTGATTTTAAAATCATTACAAACTTTTAATGAGCAGAAGGGCAATCTTTGTATAAATATCAGAGTACTAGATTGATAAATCATAAATCGTGCAATATCATATTTCAACGATCAATGAACATTCTTTGACATAGGTTTGGACGCATATAATAATGGCTAGTTAATTGTGATTAGTTCTTCTTTCTTTCTTTCTTTTATTTTTTATTTTTTATTTTTAATACAAGATAAAATTTTCACTCTAGCATAATCTTAAGTGTATATGTGTGTGAAACTCATTCTTAGAGACTTAAACTCCGACCCTTGCCCCCCACACCCCACAAGCATTTATACTTGTGGAGTGACCACCGCACTAAAGGTGCGCTATGATAATTGTGATTAGTTCTTAAAATACTTCATCCATCCCCATTTTTTTGTTTTGTTTAAAAAATCAAACTTTTTTAGGGAACATCATTTATTATCTTGTTTAGCTCATAAAAATGTATAAGTTTACAAAACTACCCTTAAATAAATTTATCAGTTTTTTTTTTTTTTTTAAGAGTTATTCTTAATAAGGCAAATAAAAAGGTGCCCCAATTAGATTGACTTTTTAAATATTTGTTAGTTTTCTTTTCAAATAGTTTTGTAAATAAAGTAGGGGTCTAATAGGAACATTAGTAAATTAATAATTTTTATTTTTAGAAACAAGACAATATTTTGGGACATCCTAAAATGGAATAGAGGACAAACAAACTGGGATGGAGGGAGTATTAATTATGATTGATGATGTGTCAAAATCTTAAGGGTTCAAATCCAGAGAAAGGGTGTGTTTTAATGCATGAAATAAACCTAATATAGTAATAAGAAGTTTTAACTTTTAATTGATTCAATCAATTATTTGTTTGCAGTAATGGATAATTATAGTCTGTGACAATGTTATGATATTGTGGCTATAGTCTGTGACAATCGATTAGCTGAAACTTTTCTATTTCAGATGTCACCCATAGCAATGCCAGGTCACAGACTCACAGGAATGCAGAGTTTATGAAAGGAGAATTGAGAAGGAAACTCCACTTCCCAACAAAATGGCCGTGGTGGAAACATGCTTTTTTGGAGTCAATTTAGTTCAGTCACTTGGAAAACCCATCACCACAAGCTGCCACTTCATATGAGCTTGTAAGTCCTTGTTCTCTTCCTCCAACATCTCAGTCTGAGTTTTTCAGAAACCATCCCGGTTTCAAAGTCAAAGCTATCTAGAAGTGTCTCTGGCATTCTTTTGGAGAAAATGAAAGAATTGTTGATCTGTCATTTTTGGAATATGTTTCGACAACTTATGGTCCATTTGGACTGATAAGAAGAGAGGGAGAGTAGAGTGGAGTAGAGTAAAATTGGTCCAAAATTAGCCTATTTTCAGCCAACTCTACTCTACTCCCCTTCACTTCCCCTCCCTTCCCCCTCAATCCAAACGGGCTCTTAAACTGCAAGTAGTAGTATTGAATTTCATGTTTGAACTCTCATAGTAAGTTATCTTATCAGATTTTAGTTTTAGAAAGCTCCATTTTTAATGAGGGGCCATGTGGAAGTAAAATTTGCTGAATAGTAACTTTTAAGGAAAATTTTAGGTTAATAGCGTGTATTTAAAGTTATTTAGTTGTGTAGGCAAATCGAGTTTAGTAAACTCGTGTTCCAACTCAAAATCGAGTTTAACAAACTCAAGGTCCAACTAGTATAGGTCTGACGTGGAATTAAAAATAATAATAATAAAAAAAAAAAAAAAAAAACCACGTGGAAAGCAAACTTGAGTTCTAGACTGTAAAAATTAATTCACTGTATTCACAGAACACTAACACACTATTTCTTTGCGCGCTTTGTTTTCTTATCAGTCAAAGTCAGTGATTCGAATTTTAAAAAGGTTGGGCGTTATTCATTTGCTTTTTGACAAATGAAACTAAATGCGAACTAAATTCAAACTAGTGCTTCAAATTTCAAACTTTTGTTGGAACTTGGTAGTGAGAAGCGGTGGACGCTTCATAAGAGGAGTGAAAAAGAAGGGTCTGTAGCTCGAGTTCCACGTGGTTTTTTTTTTAAACCACGTCAGATGATTACCCATTGGAACTCGAGTTTGATAAACTCAAGTTCCAAAAACAGTCTACATAACTAAATAACTTCAAACGCATGCTATTCACCTAAAATTTTCCTAAAAAGTTACTATATAGCAAATTTTCCCGCCATGTGGAAGTTTAATTTGATAGTGCTGAGTGGAAGTTACACAGCCAAGCATTGTTTTTGGCTCTACCAATTCGTAAAGGATTTAAAAGATTATTGATCTGTAGCTCTATTTGAATACATTATATCAATAAGTATTTTTAGCAAACTATATAAAGAGATTATGCCCAACCAATCTTGACAAAATGGTTGCATCTTATTATAGTTTATTATGCCCAACCAATCTTGACAAAACGGTTGCATCTTATTATAGTTTATTAGTTTGAGATCTATAGTTTTTAATAAATTTGGATTTAGAATAGGTCTTTTAACCCAAATGGGCCAAATCTATCTTTTTCTGTTCTTAAATAAGTACACTGAAATGGACCAAATTGGACCAAATGGACCGAAATGGACCAAATAGACAAAAGTGCTATGCTGATGTGGCTCAATAGGAGCGTAGCAACAATAAATACTATGTCTTAGCTTAGATATTATATAGATGAACTTAACCCTATATATGTACACTTTGGATTTAATTCTTTCAAATAACACACATGAAGGAGGCCTTTTTAGCTATCCTGTCTTCAATACTCTCAAAGTTTGCAATTAGAAAATTCTGCTTAACATTGAATAGCACAAAATCAACTTCATAAGTGAAGGCACAAATAAGTGAAGGCACAAAATCAACTTCATAAGTGAAGGCACAAATAATTTTTCCAATTAAACAGAAGTTAGTTATGTTCAGAACCCAACTGGTTAAACAACTAGACCTGTTCTATACGTTGGGCAATTAAGTTCACTGCTGCGTTTGCTGAGGAGAATGCCCCATGAAAACTTTCTTGGTATGAGATTGATTGTAACTCTCGAGCCATCTTCAACAAAATCTCGCCCAGGTCTGTTTGTTTCTCTAGCAAAGATTTGTAGTATGAATTGGCAGCAACCTTGCTGATTTCCACATTGGTTTCTTCTGGACAATACTCATCATCCAACCATTTATGCAGGGTAATCCTGAGCCACTCTGATTCCTGAAATAGATGCTGGAATGTCAATCAGTATCACTAAAGCCTAAATTGTGCATAAGCATTCAAATGGTTAATAATCATTTTAAATAAATTACAATGAAAATCTCAAAAGTAAATACAATAATCTCCTTCCCATAAATAAGCATTTCATAGCATTTGAACTATTAAAAGATTGATTATAAATCATTCAAAAGAATTCCAGATCGAGGTGGAACACAACAATAATTCTTCCATCCCATGTGATGCAAAATTGACAGTAATGTTGGACACTTTGTCCCTGAGATAGCTAGCAACTAGAGATTTTGTAGGACAAAATTATAAAATTTGAGAGGTAAAGCACTGTAGTCAAATGATGAGAGATGCCTGCCTACTAACAGGTGATCTAGCTCTATCAGTTTCAATCAAGCCAAATCATTGAGTACATTGGGTGTGTTTCATACTTAAATGGCTCCCATTGTGGAAAATTTTGGTTTGCATAGAAAACTATTAGATGAAACAGAAAAATAACACCATATCTCCTTGTCTATGTAAAAGTAAAGGCAGCACCTCCTAGCTATATTTTCTGCAAACAGGGCTGTTCTCTCAATGGTGGAAGACGAAGAATTTCCAATGAACCTCACTGAATCATAGTTGATCCAAAGATAATATGATACATCAATCAAATATTCTTCTTAAAAACAATTTGAAACCTTGAACAGCAGTGCTACTGAAACAGCAACCCATCCACCTTCCCAAAGAACCAAATTTTACCTCAAACTCAAGTGCCTACTACCGTGTATGGCTGTTAGAATTTCAAGGACACAGCTTGATGATTGTTGGTTATTGATGGCTCTGATAGCTGTGGTCTAGCTATAACAGCAATAAAATCAGCTGATCAAGGCAATACAAACAGCAACACATAAAAGATCCATGCTTCAAAAGACATAGAGCTGCCTAGCTTAGGAAGTCTGATTTCTAATTGGGTATTTCACTCCCAAGGGAAGTATTTTTGCCACCACAACCAAGCCTTAGTTCCAAAATTTTGGGGTTGATTATGGATCCTCAACATACTAGTCAAGGTCTACCACATGTATTCTTTTTGGCCATTCTATTCTATCCTAAGTCATATTCTATGTTACTTCCTTAATTAACATGTCCTTTTTACTAGTTTAGTTAATGTTATTTTTGTCATTCTCTATCATTTTGCGTTCCCTAAACTTGAATCAACTCACTATGCACTCCACTTGCTGCCTACTCCACTCATTACCACTAAACGACGAAGCCAGGAGCGGAAGGAGGGACTTGAACCCTCAACCTCAGCCTTGGCAAGGCTATGCTCTACCATTAAGCTATTTCCCCCAGCTACGGTAGTGGCGAAGTACTACTAAGCAATTCACGCATCACTTGATACGGATGACTTCTGTTTTTTCGTTGGACCACACTCTTGACCTCCGATCGAGCTACGAACACGAGTAGGTAGGCGGCTAGGGGGGAGGGGCAGCTGGGTTGCCTTTTTTAGAAATCTTCGGCCGCTCAGTGCCGCTATTGGTGCAAGTTGTAAGGAGTCTTGGTCACGAGTCGAGCTGGGGCGTCATTTCATTCTCGTAACGGGAGTGAGTGCACCACAAGACCAGACAAGTTACTCCCTTACCTCGCAGCTGCAGCATCTGTCTATTAAGTGAAGTCATTTCCTAAGATGGCTCATCTTATTCTACGATAATCCAAGCAGCAGCTTCACGAGTCCGCTTAGAACAGTCGATTCCTGAGCCATTCGTTCTCCCCTCTTGGTTGGCGTTTGCCAGCCACTAGAGCAAGTAAGAGAACCTACAGTGAATGAACTTAAAGAACCACAGATTTGGACCGGATTGTACACCTTTGTGTTTGGCTATGTATATGGATGTGCATAAAGAAGGGACGGGACATCTCTCTCCTTTCTTTTTGGGGGGGGGGGGGGGGGGGGGGCGGGGGGAAGAGAGAGTGAATAAGCTGGTGCATTAATTGCTCTACTCTAAACATGACTAAACCATCTCAAGTTACCCTCCCTCCTCTTTTCATTAATAAGCGCCACCCTTATCTTGATTTCCTCATTTTGAATATTATCTTTCCTTATATTTCAACTTGTCCATTTTAACATTCTTGTTTCAGCAATACTAATTTTATGAATATGTTCTTCTTAATAGCTCAACATTTAGTACCATAAAGCACAGTTGGTCTAGCCTTATAAAATTTTCATTATTAACCGTTAAAAAACATTATTAATCTTTTAAATAATCAATTAATAATAAATAAAAAAATCCACCCTTCATCATTCTATGAATATCCCTAAATTTTTATGGTCACTACCCAACAATCCAACATTACAGATTTACAATACCATGATGATTAAAATGGGGAAAAAAATATAAAAGCAATGCACACTAAGCTAGTAAACTGATATTGAAAACAAATTCTATAAGTTGAAGAGGAAAATGGGGTATGAAGAAATTGGAAAAAGTTAATACCTCCAAAGCCTTGGAGGGGTCCAACCAATGGTCTGGGACCCTCAAGTCTTCAACTTGAGCATTTTGGCCATCTGGGTCTTCTTCTTCTTCTTCATCTTCATACCCATTGGTTATTGGGTTTGGATGAGACCGTGATTTTAGAACAGTAAGTGAATGCCTAAGAGGCTGAATTGGTTGAAGTGAGAGAGGGAAGTAGAGGACGGGAGAGGTAGCTGAGAGTGATGTATGAGGATTACTGTTTGGGATAAGTGTAGTAGTTGGTAGAGTAGAATACAAGGACCTCATGGTTTTGGAAATTTTTTGGGTCTGGGTTTCTTATTTTCTGTCAGTTTCTCGAGAAAAAAAAAAGTTGGAGTGGGAATAAATGGGTTGGTCGCGGGAAAGGGTAGTTAACCGGTGAGGACAAGAACAATGTCGTTTCAGTAACATGTTCTTGATGAGAGTCGCTATGGTATTTAATTACGACAATACTTCTCGACTTAATAAATTAACATTCTTTTATTTTTTCTTCAACAACTACTCATAGAGTTTGAGCATATTGAAATCCCAATTTATTAGAGAAAGCCTCGATATAACTTTTGTGTTATGACTAATGTATCAATTATGAAGGGTAGCCTAATAGATAAAAAAGAGAAGGATTCATGTGAAAGTGGTAAACAACCCTTACTTGTTAGTCATATCAAAATTGTGACAAGAGTTGTAATACAAAAATTATAGTTCTAGAAAAACTCAATTTATTACATCAATATTGTTTCATTACAACTTTTATATTCGCCTTAAAAGTTATGCTTTTGCTAACATTTTGAGTGCATGATTGTTAAAACAAATCAAAATGTTGCCACAATTTTGTTTTCTTTGCCAAGAGTCTTGTAATTCAATTGGCACCTCTTTGTGTTTTTAACATAGACATCCAAGATTCAAATCCCCTTCGTCCGTTGTTACAAAAAATAAAATAAAAACAACCTTGTTTTCTTTGTGCTTTAACATGCATATCGGATGTTATACTGAAAAAAAAATCATGAGTTATGGTGGCTTATGAAGGTGGGCAATGGTTGCCTTCATAATAAATTCTAATTGCCTAAAAAAAATAAATTCAGTATCGCACATAGATGGTGCTACAATATGGCTCCCTAGGAAGTTATTGCCTTAATAGATGAAACAGTCGCCTCAACAACTCTTTTTTTTTTTTTTTTTTTAAAGTAGTTTTCAAGTCTTATGTTTCTTTTGAATTATCACAATTCGCAAACTATATATATATATATATAAATATATCTAAAAGCTGAAACGTAGTATTTATTGTTACTACGCTCTGATTAGGCCACATTAGTTACCCCACACTCACTTATTTCCAACCATTTTTCTCTTATTTCTTGACTCTTCTTCTTCATATTAATTTTGTACCTTACTGTTACATTTTCACTAACATTTTCCCCTCCATTTTACCTATTCGTTTCTCCACTACTCTTAACCTCTTCATTTATCCCTTCATCTTCCTTTTGTTTTAACTCTTCTTATACCCATCCTTTAACTATAAATTTCCTTTTCTGCCTCATTCTATACATATTTTCTCATGCAAAAAAAAAAAGGGTTATCTCTCTCTCTCTCTCTCTCATGTTTTTTCTTTTTGGTGGATTTTTTATTTTTTGTATCTCCACTTTATGTTGATGAATTTTTGTGATATTTAGAATTCTCTTTTGAGTTGATGCAATTTAGATTTGTGTTTTTAAGTTGCAATATTATATTATATATATAGATAAATGTTATCCACAATTGCAATATAAAAATAGTATATAAGAATATAGTGTTATTTTATTACATAGCATGATTTGGATAATTTGGTGTAACTATACTCGCATTTTGGGTTTTGCTCATTATCTTTTGGTTTTTATCTTTCTATTTTCTCACTTACATGAATGGGCCATTAATTTCAATTATTTTGTATATTTTGCTCAAATTTGATAGTGTTAGTGGAACTTCTTTAGTTTATTATGTTTAGATTAGAATTGTATGGGCATTGAAAGTGTAAATGGAGGCACATACACCATTTTTTTTTGCTGGAAAACACTGTGGCAATATAGTAAATGTACTAAATTCGAATACAAGGCTGCCTTTTTGGAGGTTTACTTTTCCTCAAGGTGGAATACAATGGACCTAAGTGCTTGCATATGTTGGAAGTTTTTCTCATCAAGTCTATGTTTATCATCTTAATTTAAGATGGTTCTGGTATGAAATATTTCTGCTACTATGATATGCCATGTGTCATTCTCTAACTTTCCAATAAGCAAAGCTTTAAATGAATGTATATCCATTTAAATTTAAAATTTTAATGATTTATTTAATTTTTATTATTTATTTCTATTCAACAATAAATAATTTATTTATTCACTTAAACTTAATGGGAACCACTTAGATTTAGGCGTGTAAATGCCAAGAAAGATATCTAATAGCCAATGTGTAAAAGTCACAAGAGCAAAAGGTGTTGGCTGATGCTCTAATGTCAAGAAAGCAAACTAACATGTAAATTCAAAAGTGGTAAATGTAGAGAGATAGAAAAATAACTTTATTTTTTGTGTGAGAAAACTATGCATAAAATGGAATAAAGAATGTTAGATTTATAGTAAGAGGATAAGAATAAGAAGAGCCAAAATGAAGGAAGATAAATGGATAGAGGAATAGTACTATTAAGGTAGATATTAGTGGGGAGATGAAAATGTAAAATGTAAAATGTAGGGAGAAATTAAAGTTAGAGAAAGTGTAACAATAAGTTGGAGAATTAATAATATAAAAAAGAGTTTGTAAGGACACGATTTGGGACGACCCATAGTAGTGTTGGGTTCGCACATAAAAAGGCCCAAACAATATCATTTATAGAGCGTGAGTTTGAAAGGCTAGGCCTTAGTCACCAGACGGTGGGTTTTTCGTGGCGTTCATACATAGTTAAATCGCGTTCGCCCTAGGAGTCTTTCTCCTGGAGGCGGGCTGGGAGGCTCTGGTTTTTGGCCATTTTTCCCAGCCTCTTTCTTGGTGCACTAATCTTTACATTATATAGCCCTTCTTTATCTTTACATTATATAGCCCTTTTTGGTTGATCTTAGCCCTCCACTTGTTAGTCAGGCAGGTGCCCACTTCTGTACACGTCCCATCAGCTGTCCCTCCTTGCTTTCTGTTAGTTGCGATGATCGAAGTCACCCTGTCCAGGCGTCTTTTCTCATTAACATGGTCAGGACGCTAGCGGGTGCATTTAATGCGGAGGGGACGTATTTACCTTGAACCAGTTTTGCACCATACCCCCATATGGGTCCCATTCTACTCGCACTTCCTTCAGGGGGCTTTTTGGGGGCAGCCTTCATCGAGACGTTGCTCTTCCCCCTGAAGTCCTGGAGTGCCGAGGACAGGGTCGTCCTCGGCTGTTCCCCTTGACACTTGGGCCTTTCCCCATTCGTCTTCGGCACGCACCCTCCTCGGCATGGGCCCGAGCCCTAATAGAGCGTGGGCCGGATCATAAGTTCCCTGGCTCCGCAATAGCCCCTCAAAATCCTACTATCCGGCTCCTCGGACGGATAGGAGGGTTTTGATGACATCAGACATCTGTCAATGCCTGTCAATTCTTGTCACCTACCGGTTCCCGAGACTTTTCATCTGCCCGAGACATGTTCCTGGAGTCCCTAGAAGGTAAAACGTGGCCTCATTAAATACGGGCGGCTCTGTGTTTCCCACGTTCTACGGCATGATGAAGATCAAACAGTGGTGATTCCTTGGTCTTTATGGGCGGGAAAATTTGTGCAGTTACCCTAGAAAGTATAAATGACTTTTTGGAACGGATCCGCCTCTTCAGTTTTGCACTTAAGAGTTCTAGCGCGTACACCCTGGGTTCATCTGAACTTTCGTCCAAACTCAAGTCTATCTCCAGCACAAAAAGCCTATCCGAAGCGTCTTTCCTCTTTTATGTAAGTTCCCTACCTCCATTAACTCGTGCTTTTTCTTTTCTAGGTTTATTTTTCTCTGGTTCTCTTTTTTCTCCCGTTGCTGGTTGAGTTTGTTTAGTGAATCATAGAAATGGCTAAATCGAGACTGAGGAAATTAGTCGACACGGAAGAGGCGATGAACTTGTTCATCGCCGATTACAGGATTCCTCCCAACGTAAGTCTGAGGAATTGTAAGATGGGGGAGTGGCACTATAAGAGGGAAACAGGCGAGGTAGTAATTCCCGTCCTCGCCTTCGTAGAGGGGGGTATGAGAATCCCTATGGGGCCGATAACGAGGGGTTACCTCAAGCACTTCCGATTAGCCCCTACCCAGTGTGCCGGCAACATGTTTAGGATTCTGGGTTGCGTGGATGCTTTAAACGAAAAGATGGGGCTAAGACTGACCCACCATGACGTGAATTGGTGCTATAATCTCCAAAATTTGAAGGGGAAATCCTACTACATGAAGACGAGAGACGAGAGGGTTCGACTAATCCAATGCCTCTCTGATTCCAACAAGGGATTAAACAAGGATTTCCTTATCGTCTCTGGTGAATGGCACGATGGCGATCCGTGCCCCATAGTAGAAGGAGAACCAGGTGGGGTATTGGGAATGGAAGGGCGCTGACCCTTTACGCCATCCAAATCTGATGTTGTTCAGTAACTAACCATGCATATATGTTTTTCTTTTATAGATCCACACGCCTATCAACGGCATTTTCACTTAGTCAACCGGGTGGACTTGGAGACTGTTCTACAAGCGGCAGTTTTCGTAAATGACGGAGATGGTCAATTCCGAGCCGCTCACAAAATATTAGGATACCCTCCTGTTCAGAAGTCATTTGCGGACGCAAGGCACGTGATCAGCGCCAACCGTCCTCGGCTTCTAAAAATTACCGTGGTCGAGACAGGATTTTTAATCTCCAAGGTACCATTTGTCCCAAAGAGCATCCCACTGGTGGGCTCCTCCTCATCTCATCAAGTAGCGGAGGACGAAGGCGAGTTAGATCAGCCCGAGGAAGGGTTTGGGGTGTTTGACCTAGCCAACCAATCCGAGGATCCTTCTGGTGATATAGGTGACTCAGCCTTGTCCGAGGCAGAATTGTCGTCAGTAGGCACCTCTTCCCAAGCCGAGATGGGACTCAAGAGAAAGCCCCCGACCCCCCTATTCGAACTCCTCGAGGGTTAACCAGAGAAGGATGCGCAAGGAACGCCACAACCCAATGCTCCTTCCCCACCACCTCAGCCCCAGACTGTCCAGACTAGGTCATCTTCCACCAAGTCACAGCCACAATCCCCCCGCCCCAAACTTCTTGCTCCCTCCCAACCAACTTTGCCTCCTTAGCCAGAAGGCACTGATTCAAAGAGAAAGAGGAGCCCCAAGGGCAAGGAAACCATGGATGGGGGAAAATCCCAACCTTCTAAGGAGAAGGAGGAGGCTCCGCGTACAAAACAACTGAAGATTGGGCACCAAAGTAAGGGTAAAGAGACTGAAGTCCAATCCTCCCAATGCAAGGGAAAGGGGATCGAGGCCCAGTCCTCGCCAAGCGCCTGGATTCCTGCCCCAATGCTTCACGGGGGTCCACTGCTGGAAACTGCATCCATGAGGGACCTTGGAGATGGCGAGGGTGGCTACGTGGCAGACGCACTAGGGAGAACCATGCTACTTCCCACTGACGTGGATGGACTGAGGAAAATGAGGATGCAGGAGGTCTTCCTCAGTACTAAGAGGTACTTGGGCATGGTAAGGCTTCTTGAAACCTAAAACTTTATTAACTCTCACTCCCGATTTGTCATTAACGATATATTTATCTCCCTTGCCAGGCTCTCCAGGCCACCTATAGGATGGAGGAAAAGGTGAACAATAAGAGTAAGGCGGCCGAGAATGAACGCTCCAAGCGCTTAGTGGCCGCGAGGACTCTCCAAGCTTCTGAGGAGGACCTCGCCAAGGCTAAGGCTGACCTAACAGACGCTATCCGAGAAAGGGATAGCGCCTCAGCGGGTTTAGCTAGCGCCCAAAAACAGGCCGAGGACCAAACAAAACGTCTGCTAGAAGCCGAGGATCAGTTGCAAATAGCTAAAGAGCTGATCAAGGATTTAAATAAAAAACTGGTCACGGCAGAGCATGACAAAGGTGTGGCGGAGTATGCCCGTGACGAAGCCATAAGGGCCAAGCGGGAGGCTGAGTTTGCCAGAAACGAGGCTGAGGCTGCCAAGGAAACAGCCGAGGATGATGGTTATAATGCGGGGGTAGCTGAAACCCAAGCCATCCTTAAAGCCCAGATTCCTGGAGTGTGCAGGCTTTACTGCTCCCAGGTTTGGGAAGAGGCCTTGAAGCAAGCTGGGGTGAATGCTTCATTCGATTTGTGGAAAGCGGAGAACATATTCTACCCTGTAGCCATTCGTGAGGCCACCTCCACCAGCTCCGTGGCTGTGAGCGACCAACCCGAGGAAGGGGTCACTCAATCGGAAACCGTACAGGTCGGCGCCTCTCCTGGCGAGACGCTCAAAGAGGGAGAACTTCAGGATGTGATAGAAACATCTTAGCGTACGGATCCCGAGGTACCCAAAGTGGTTGCTGAGCCCGCGGTTGGAACTCAAATGCCTAATACTGAGGAGCCAGCCATACTTGCCCAGCCCCTACAGGCAATTCCCCTTACTGTGGTCCCCAAGAGTACCGACACTGACCCTGTTCAGCCTTCCCTAGAAGGGACTATCCTCCAGGGCGTCGAAACTGATCCCGTTTCGCCTTCCCAGGATGTGGCTGACGCAAAATTAAAGAAGTAGAAACCCTGGCCAAGCTTTGTATTTGTTTTTAGTTTAACGATTAACTTATTTCTTTTTCACTTTGAAAACTTTGTAATCTGCTAGTAGATTGAACCTATTGAACACGTATATGAAATTCTTTTCTTCCTTTTTCCTTTTGGGTACTTGTTAGTTGCCCTTGCCGATACTTACTATTGTTTACGAATTTTGAACTAATTGTTTTAACATGTATGAGCAGCTCTGCATGCGATATATCTAGAATCATGCTTCAGAACGTTAGCTTACCTGCACTTGTAGAGCCTCGAATTCATGTCTGACCCTCATTCAATGAAGATATAGGCATTATCAGAGATGTCACATGTAGTGTTAGGCCCTGCTTAGTATCCAGGTTTCTTTAAAGTAGTTGGTTTCCCCATAGGTTTGAGTCCGAGGCCCATGCAATACCTTGGTTCTGTCCAAAACTTGATATTTATAAGTAGTTGGCTTTCCCATAGGTTTGAGTCCGAGAACCATGCAATACCTTGGTTCTGTCCAAAACTTGATTTTGATAAGTAGTTGGTTTCCCCATAGGTTTGAGTCCGAGGACCATGCAATACCTTGGTTCTGTCCAAAACTTGATTTTGATAAGTAGTTGGGGGAATTATCCCCTCAGCTATGGCGTGGGACCTTGGTTTAAGGGGATTAGCTCCTCGGCCAAGCCCCTAGAACCATCCGTGCTATTGATGCTACGAAGTGTAGCCCCTAGCGAAGAAATTTAGCCCTTAGTGGGACTTTACTCTAAAACACTATATCCGGTTACTGAAAATGATGTGAAGGATGGTATCAACCCACCACCAGTGCCAAGACACAAGCCTTCCCACAAACGGCGCCAATTGTAAGGACTCGATTTGGGACGACCCATAGTAGTGTTGGGTTCGCACATAAAAAGGCCCAAACAATATCATTTATAGAGCGTGGGTTTGAAAGGCTAGGCCTTAGTCACCAGACGGTAGGTTTTTCGTGGCATTCATACATAGTTAAATCGCGTTCGCCCTGGGAGTCTTTCTCCTGGAGGCGGGCTGGGAGGCTCTGGTTTTTGGCCATTTTTCCCAGCCTCTTTCTCGGTGCACTAATCTTTACATTATATAGCCCTTCTTGGTTGATCTTAGCCCTCCACTTGTTAGTCAGGCAGGTGCCCATTTCTGTACACGTCCCATCAGCTGTCCCTCCTTGCTTTCTGTTAGTTGCGATGATCAAAGTCACCCTGTCCAGGCGTCTTTTCTCATTAACATGGTCAAGACGCTGGCGGGTGCATTTAATGTGGAGGGGACGTATTTACCCTGAACCAGTTTTGCACTGTACCCCCACGTGGATCCCATTCTACTCGCACTTCCTTCAGGGGGCTTTTTGGGGGCACCCTTCATCGAGACGTTGCTCTTCCCCCTGAAGTCCTCGAGTGCCGAGGACAGGGTCGTCCTCGACTGTTCCCCTTGACACTTCGGCCTTTCCCCATTCGTCCTCGGCACGCACCCTCCTCGGCATGGGCCCAAACCCTAATAGAGCGTGGGCCGGATCATAAGTTCCCTAGCCCCACAGAGTTAAAAAGAAGAGAGAGATAATATTTTGATTGTTAAATAATGAATTTCTCTCTCTCTCTCTCTCTCTCTCTCTCTCTCTCTCTCTCTGTGCATTTTTTTATTTTTATTTGACATAATTATTTTGAAAGCGAGAATTTAAGTTTATATCAAAATACAATCTTGCTATGTATTTCATTATGCCTATTAACTATTTGAGTACTATCAAGTGTGATTTTATGATAAGTTTTGATTATCATAATAATCTCCTTTAAAATAATGAGAAATTTGAATAATGTATTTGAAACTTATAGAGTTT